>NC_081411.1:7521243-7846016 GCF_030272615.1 Cryptomeria japonica | reverse complement strand
TCCATTCCTCCTTGTAGTGCTCCTCTTTTCCAATCATCTCCTATTACTAACTATCATAGTGTCCCGCCACCTTACTCTCAATCAATACCTTCTTTCAATAACATAATACCTCCATCACAATCTAACATGTTTAATATGAACTCTTCAACTGAAGCGACCATTAACAATCTTGCACAAACTGTTTCTTCTTTACAGCAACAAATTGCCTCTATGAATCAATCTAAGTTTAGTGTGCCCACATTTGATGTTGCGAGCCCACTTTCTCTTGACATTGTTCGGGCTATCCCTCCTAAACATGTTGAAATCCCGCATTTGGAGCTTTATAATGGTAAAGGTGATCCTCTAACACATGTTAAGACTTTTCAAACAATATGTACCGATTTTTCTTATGACCAAAGGTTGCTTGCAAAACTGTTTACTAGGACATTAAGAGATAAAGCCCTACAATGGTATTGCTTGTTGCCTTCTTATTCTATTACTTCTTTCGAACAACTTGCAAATGCTTTTCTTCAACAATTTCAAAACAATATAAGTCCTAAAGTTACATTGATTGATTTAATGCATTGTAAACAAGGTGTTAAAGAAAAAGTGACTGATTTCATTGGTAGATATAAGCATTTGTATGCTCAAATCTCTTTTCCAGTGCCTGATAATGATATTCAAAGAATCTTTATTTCTAACTTACAAAAAGATATTAGAGAAAAACTTCTGTTTTCTGAGTTTACTTCTTTCCAACAGTTGTGTGCAACTCTTCACAATTATCAACTGACTGTGAGTCAAATGGAACAAGCAAATCCTATGGCTTCGAGTGATTAGGGTGATAGTAGTCAACAACCATTTGGAAAGTTTAAACCGAACAGAGAGTCCGTTAAATCCAATGAAAACATCATCAATAACAATGTGAATGCAGCATCAGGTGTGCCTCCTATTTCTAAGTTTTTCAAGAAAGAAAGAAAGTTTACTCCTTTGAATGAATCATTGCATAGTATTATGAATAAGTTATTGGAACAAAATGTTCTTACTCTCCCTCCTATAAAGCAAATAGATCCTGCAAAGATTAATTCACCCTATTTTGATAACAAATCTTTTTGTCAATTTCATCGTCAACCTGGGCATGATACTAAAGAATGTTTTTCTTTAAAGGGTAAAATTCAAGATTTGATTGATAATAATACTATCTCTGTTTCTGGTGTGAATGATAAAGGCAACACATCTGTAGCTCCTCCTAACCAAAATCTTAAGATTTTTACTGATCCATTACCTTCTCATACCTCTAATGTGATTGAGACTCATGATTCCTCTTTCTCATCTGATGGTCTTGTGTCTATGGCTCTGAATGTGATTAACTTTGTAGAGCAGCAAGAAAACCCTAAAGAACCTTCCATCACATTTGATTCTAGTGAAACTATTAGGGCACCTGATGGTCCTTTATACATAGTTGCAAAAGTCAAGAATACACCTTGCCGTGGAGTGCTTATTGATTCTTCTTGCATGGTTAATGTCATTACTGAAGAATTTCTCTTTACTTTACAATTGAATCAAGTGATCTATGACAAAATAGATGTGATTGTGAAATTATTTGATGCATTTTCTTCTCCTACAATTGGTTCTATTACATTACCTCTTGAGGTCCATAACAAATCCCTTGATGTGAACTTTGCTATTATTCCATCTTCCGAACAATTTCGTGTGAAGCTAGGCTATCCTTGGCTATCTTCCATGAAAGCTATTGCTTCTCCTATTCATAAATGTTTGAAATTTCCCCATAATGGTGAAGTTGTTACTGTCAATCATAGTCTCTTTAAACCAGCTGAAAGAACTTCTAGCGTTCCTATTGATTATTTTTGGCCTAAACAATTCCAATCTCTTCCTCCGCGAAGTGATCATCTTTTCAAATCTTATCAAAAGTGGAAAATAGATATGATCCTATCTCTAAGTGAACCTAGAACACCCAAACTTGATATTCCTATTGTTCTTGAGAAGGAAGTTTTTCCTTTGAAAGATAAAACTAATGTCTTTCCTCAAGAAGATTCCCAACCCATTCCTATGGATGTGACTATGTCTATGTCTAATAAACTTTGTAAAAGTAGGCCTATACCTCCTCGTCATGATGGACTTGGTCTCCTTCCTAAACCAAATATTCCTCCTTTATATGGAGCAGTTCCTCCTCCTTCCTCTTATGGAGAGAAGAGACCTTCCTCTTCTCCTATTATCCAGCCTAAGAGACCACAACCTAAATACCCAAGTGATAAGGATGAGAACATCCCTCCTCCTCAATCTTCTCCACTTCCTACTAAGACTAGACGAAATTGTTCTGCTCATGAACGTCGACAAAAGCGTCATCTTAGAACTCAGGCAGCTGCTTCTCAAACTTTGCAATCTCCAAAAACACCTTCAACAAGCATTATTCCATCCTCTCCAAAATCTCCTAAACATAAGATGCATGATGGTCTTGATCCTGTGTGAGTTAAAGATCCTATTTTTATAAATCTTGATGATGATATAGACGAAAATGTTATTCATGATGAAAATGTTACTTCTCTTGCTTCTGATAGTGAATATGAATATGTTGATGTTGATAACCATTTATCTAATGAATTTTCTAAAGCACTTATCCTAGCTCCTAGACAAGAACAACGTGGCTTGGAACATGAACATAGCCCTTGTTTGGATCTTGTGATAGCTCCATCTACTGTGTTGAATGTTCCTCCTCTAGCGTGTTTCCTGCCTTCCCAAAATATTGATCAGCAAGATCAGGGGGTGGATGATGTGCTAGACTAGTTTCATTAGCATAGCAGACTCTCTCCTCCTCTCTTGTGTTACTTCTTCTATGTGTTATTCTCATTCTTCTATTTGTTGTCCTTAGTGTTGTCTACTTGAGGACGATGCAAAGCATTGAGATCTCTTTTGGTCTCTCTCATGTTGACTCAAAAGACACATGTGTTCCCTTCTTCTAGGTGACCTTCCTTGATTGGGGAATGAAGAACAACTATGCATACATACATATGATATACATGAATTATCATACAGCATACTGACCCTGAGGAAAGCGAAGTCACCTCGTGCTTTGTGTTTTGTGTCTATTATCCTTGGGTTTATCTCACACTTGGGGGCTAAATCTTTGTGATAACGTGCTCCTTTCCCTTCTCATTTCTTATGTGTCCCACTACCTTAAAGCAATCACCCCCGTTGAGGCGTATGCGATCGCTTTAACATGGGGGGGCATACACCCCGTCTATCCCTTCAGAATACTTGAAAATTTCTTGGTGAACTTAGCTTTGCCTTGAAAATTTTTGGTATTTTTCTTGCATGACTCATAGTGAGGGAACCTTACTACTGACAGTCATGGTTCTCCCTCGTGATCTTCCCTTTTACTTTGTCAATCGAAGTTGTAAGATCCTTAGTCCACTGGGGGCTTGGTGTGTCTTGCCTCCTTGACGTGGTGAAAGTCTTTCAATGTTGTTTCCTTGTACTTTACCGAAAGTATGAGCGTACGCTTATACTCCTGCTAAAGTGGGGGCTAAATGTAGCGTCCTAAAATTGCGACACTTTCAATTTCGACTGCATTTGGGTCTTCACGATGGCGATGCAACACTGAACCTAAATGGAGACCCCGAAACTTGTTCATGACATCAAAAACTGCATTTTTCAGCACCCTGGCCTGATCCTCCTTGCACCCTACTGTCCCTAGAGGTGGGACCATGGCGCCCAGTGCCCTGGTCCCCTAGGACCATGGCACCTAGTGCCCTGGTCCCTGGCCCTATTTTGGGCCCGGTCTCTTATGGGGCTTCGGGTCTTTATGTTTGCAATTCGGGAAATAATTTTTCCTGGTCAGCCCAAGGTCGGAAAAATCAATCTATCAGCCCTAATTGACAAGTATATAAACTACATTTCCTCTCCCATTTTGGTAGATGGTAAGAGGAAGGACATATGTGTACAAGACGTGGAAACGATATTAAAACATTCAAGCATTCAAGCATTCCTTCAAGTAATTGATCATTCTAAGTCTCTATTCAAGGCTAAGTGTTGCATTCAAGACAAGGATTCAACCATTGAAGAGGAGATCACCTACAACATACAAAATACAACAACATTTACACCTTCGCATGTAAGAATACAAACATTCTTACAACAAGGTATTGGTACTTTATTACATTACGATCATTTACATTTACAACATTCTCATTTCTTGGTTAATTCCAAAATCAGGGTTTGACCTAAGGGCAAACCCCTAATCCCTAACCCCCCAATCGTCCTCTCTTTTCTGTGTGTAGGTTGCAGGTACGCAGCTGTAATTGAAGATTTGGAATCCTTGTGCAGAGACGAACAGATCCTCCTTCGTTTCGCGAATTTTCGGAGGACCGTGTGCACGCCGGGCACCATCATCCCGTCAACTTTCGCTCAAATTTGCAGGACAGCACCATCTCGACATTTTACTGCTAATTCTAGGTCTGCAGCTTCATCCTATATTCCTATCTTTGTTTATAAGTGAATTTTTCTCACTTTTCATGCGTTCCTAGCTTAATCCTTCTATCTACATTCTTTACAAAAGAGGGTAGCCTTGCTGTTTTAACCCTTGAAACTAATTTAGAATCCAATCTTGCATTGTGTGGGATTCGATCTTGTGGGTTTCAACCCCTCTTTTGAATGTAAAGTCTCCCCAAAGTGAAAACCGTCAACCCTAGTGACCTCCTTTCTCTCTCCTCGGAGTGGTGGGGGGAACACTTAGGGTTCGATCATGATTTTCCGCTTTACAATACATATATATATATATACATAGACATATATGTATATATATATGTATACATATATGTATATATATATGTATACATATATATATATACATATATATGTATATATATCTGTGTGTGTATATATATATGTACATGTATATATATATATAGATGTACATATGTATATATATGTACATATACACATATATGTATATGTAAATATACACATATATAATGGTATGATGAAAGAATAAGTATCAGGTAGATTACTGAGAGGGGGGGAATGAATCAATAAATAGAAAAACTGATACAAACTTTCCCAATCTCAATTTCAATCACAAAAAGTAAACTTATAAATGAAATACCACTGTCAAGATAAAAACTTGTAAGGAAATTGGTTGACTATTACAACAACTTAACAGTAAACAACGTCAAACTTATAAACATCCAAATGCTTTATCATATGTCAATAGACTTCATTTCTCAATGCTTCCAGTTATCATGCCTTATCAGAATAGTTGAGTAGTTAATCAAATCAACTGTAAGATCATAACCACAAAAACATTCACCACATGACACAAATATTTTTGACGTGGAAACCCAAATGGGAAAAACTGATGGGGGTTCACCCAACTTGCTCACACTTGACCTAGCTAGTGTCGCTCAATTCCACCAACTCTCCAGGTCTAGGTATGCTCTAAGACCTCCAAGTCCTTATTAGTCTCTTCTAGGGCTTTCTTCTTCTCAATCTCAAGGTGTTTGCTTCAAGTGTTTTACTAGGAACTCTACCAATTCACAATGTTTCCCATGTGCTCATCATGGTTGTCTTGGCTTCAACTTGTCAATTTGACCTCCTACAGTTGTGAGTTGTTGTATAGGTGTGGAGGTGTCTTCTAACATGTTATGAATACCATTTTGGTCCATTTGAGGTTTGCAACCATTAGCTTTCTTACCGATTTCACTATTTTGCCTAAAAAAGGGCTACAAGGAATGAGCCCCTATTAGGCCTCCAAAATCCGGTTTTCTAGGGCTTGGAGGAAAACGATCCGAAAGACCCTGCAAAAAGTTTGGTTTTTATTCAAAGACTCACCTATCCCCAAGTGATTTTAGCGGTTTAATTTTCTCAACCCTCCGTACAATTCCCTAACCCCAAAATGAGGGTTTTGAAGGGTTTCTAGGCCTTCTAACCAGTAATGACTGGTCAAGTTTGGAAAATGAGCATCAAATGGTCTTTTCAAGGCTTCCCCTTGCATAGGAAACTCTGTATGAACTTCATGGACCCCTCCAAAAGGTTAGATTGTGGTTTTGCATTCACCCCTGCACTTTGCACACCAAATTCACCCTGTCTCCTCTAGGCGGGTTGCTCTTGGACTCGCCTAGAACAAGGTGTTAGTCATATCAAAATTCATCTTCAGAACTTGTCCCTACATATATACACTATACAAGTAGTTTCATTCCATGTCCCAATAGTTCGTGATGGCAGCATGGAGGGATTTCATGGGGCAAACCATTTTACATAAAAGTGTTATTTACAAGCCAAAACTGGTTGTTTGCAAACTAAGCAATGAAAACACTAACGCAGCCTAACTACAAATCTTGAAATGAATTAAATAGCACTGAAAAACACCAAAGAAACTCAATCCATTACTAGATCAATTGATTCAATCCATTTGTATTCACAAAATGAGCAAAATAAGCCAAAATGGTGTCAAACAGTCCGAAAATGAGTAGTTTCAGATTGTTGATCTTACAAAAACAAAAATCCATCCTGGATAACCATGCAAGAGAAGGTTTTTATAGTCTTCCCCATGTTTGGAGGCATTCTAGGGCATTGGGCTATCCGTAACTCCATCGCTAAGCAATTTAAGACAAAAATTGTCATGACAACTTTCAAACATTGTCATGACAACTTTTTGTATCTTTGCACTTTTTGCACTTTTTGATTTACTAATATATGAAAAATATTCTAAGTCATTACTCATGACTTTTCAAGCATTCCTAAGACTATTTTAACCCTCCCTAATTGTTATACCAAGTTTTAACACTTTTGACCATCAAGAAGGCCAATTTCCTACTCAAACCACTACTTATGCACAAAATGCAAACCTAAGAAGAACTAACTCAAACTAGGCCTACATTTTACTCATCACACTCACTTGTGGACCCTCCTAGAGTCCTTATTGAGAATCTAACTTGGCTAAGGTCAGTACAAGCCAAAATTGAGAAAAGACTAATAGCCTAAGTCTTAGGTGCTCCTGCACCATTCTCCCAAACAAAAGAAAACTAAATCACCTCCTTGGGAATCAGATTTTGATCAATTCCTAGCTTCTTAAACTCTATCTCAAGCACCCATGTATCTTCAACATCATCCATACCCTGCCACTTGATTAGGTGCTCTCAATAGGTTTAATGCCTTGTCTTCTTGGCGATCCTTGAACTCAACACCTTCTTAACCTTTGGATTTGGTTTTGCTGGTAGATGAAGGTTGTTGGCATCATCTGATACCTCTGAGTAACTGAAATATGAACCTTGGATTGGCCCTTTGTAGGCAACTAATTCTGCTATGTTGAAAACAGATGACAATCCTATGTCACTAGGTAGGTCCACCTTGTATACATTTTCTCCATACTTGGCTAGAATGGAAAATGGACCCAACCTTCTCATTTGTAACTTGTTATGCACTCCTTGTTGTAGCCTTTATTTGTTTAGGTGCACCATGACAAGATCTCCTACTTGGAATTGTAGGTTTTTCCTTCTTTCATCAACTTTTTGCTTGATTTTGCTTGTGTTCTCCATCAATGCTTGCTTGACTGATTCACGTACTTCCTTCATTGACTAAGAAAAGTCTTCTGCATATCCACTTCTTTCTGTTGCATTACCTAAGTCTCTCAACTCCAAAATATCCCTCGGGTGAACACCATAGACCACTTCAAAAGGGCTCTTGCCGATGGTCCTATTTTTTGAGTCATTATAAGCATATTCAGCTTGTGATAGCACTTGATCCCATTTCTGACCATACTCTTTGGTAAGGCACCTCAATAATTTCCCCAAACTCCTATTTACCACTTCGCTCTGCCCATCTGTGTGAGGATGGTAGGCTGATCCAAAAGATAGGTTGGTGCCAAGATTTTGCCAAAGTGTCTTCCAAAAATGACTCATGAACTTTGAGTCCCTATCTGAAATAATGCTCATGGGTAAACCATGTATCCTTACTACTTCTTTGAATAACAAATGAGCTATTTGGCATGCATCATGAGTAGTCTTGTAAGGCACAAAGTGGGCCATCTTACTAAATATGTCCACAATGACATAAATACTATCAAATCCCTGCTTTGTCATTGGTAAACCTACTACAAAGTCCATACTAATGCACTCCCAAGGTCTATTTGGTATGGGAAGAGGTTGATATAAACTGGCATTTGAAGAAGTACCCTTGGCGTTTTGGCAAACTATACAAGTCTCCACATATTTCTTCACATCTTGATTCATCCTTGGCCAATAATAATACCTCTAAACCAACTCTTGAGTCTTATTGACTCCAAAATGTCCACTAAGCCTTCCATTATGCTTCTCTTGTATGATATTTTCTCTCATTGAGCCTCTAGGCACACAAAGCTACCCACCTCTAAACAATAGTCCATCTTTCAAATTAAAATCAGAATAATCACTATGGAAATGATTTTGATACTCCTTACACACCTTGTAGGCATTTGAGAAATCTTCATCCTCCAGGTATAGATCTCTAAAACTGTCAACTCCTATGCTCCTCAATTGGATTTCTTGGACTGTCAAAAGTCTCCTACTTAATGCATCAGCAACACGGTTTAATTGTCCTCTCTTGTGCTTGATTGTGAATGTGTAGGCTTGCATGTACTCCATCCATTTCATGTGTTTATGACTGAGTTTTGTATTGTGAGTTTAGAAAGCTCAATGCTTGGTTATCCGTATAGACTACAAATTCCTTAGGAAGGAGATAGTGTCTCCACTTCCTCAAAGCCTGCACTAAAGCATATAACTCCAAGTCATAAGAGGAGTATTTCCTCTTTGCATCACTTAGCTTCTCACTATGGAAAGCTACTGGTCTTTCTTCTTGGCTTAGGACAACACCCACTACAACATTGCTTGCATCACATTCCACTATGAAAAGTTTCTCAAAACTAGGCAGTACCAACACCGATTGAGTAGCTATCTTCTCCTTTAAGGTTTCAAAACCTCTATTTTCTTGTTCATTCCACTGAAATTTTGCCTTCATTCCACCTCTAATGGTGTCTAACACTGGTGCTCATGTAGCACTGAATTTCCTAAGGAACTTCTTGTAGTACTGAGCTAGTCCATGGAAGCTTCTCACCTCTGTTGCTGACTTAGGAGTGCGCCAATTTACTATGGCTTCAACCTTGATGGGATCCATCTTGAGGTTTCCTTGAGACAACACAAACCCAAGGTAAACCAACTCTTGCTTAACACATTCACACTTGTCCAAGTTCATGGTTAGCTTTTCATCATACAAACTTTGTAGCACATCTTGCAAATGATTAATATGATCTGCCATATCCTTACTAAAAATGAGAATATCATCTAGATATACCACCACAAATTTACCTATGAAGTCCTTCATCACCTCATTCATGAGTCTCATGAAGGTGCTTGGAGCATTGGATAAGCCAAATGGCATTACAAGCCACTCATAAAGACCCTCTGTTGTCTTGAATGTTGTTTTCAATTCATCACCCTCCTTAATCCTAATTTGGTGGTATCAACTTTTAAGGTCAATCTTGGTAAAGTACTTGGCTTCCCATAAACAATCCATTAGGTCTTCTATTCTAGGAATTGGAAACCTATATCTGATGGTGATCCTATTTATAGCTCTAGAATCAGTACACAATCTCCAAGTACCACCTTTCATTAGGGCTAACATGGTAGGAATAGCACAAGGGCTAATGCTTTTCTTAATTAGGCCTTGGTCTAAGAGCTCTTGGATTTGCTTGGCAATCTCAACATTTTGTTGGGGAGTCATTTTGTAAGCTGCCTTGTTAGATAGGGATGCTCCAGGAATGAAGTCTATTTGATGGCTTATGGTTCTTTTAGGAGGTAAGGTGGCTGGTTGTCCATCACTCACTATGCCTTTGAACTTCTTCAATAGGTCTTCAACCTCTATTGGTGAATCTGACTGTTCTTCCTTGTCTCCCTCTTTAGGCTTCATTACTAATGCAAATCCTATACCTTCACCTTCCTCAAGTGTCTTCAAGAACTATTTTCCACCCACCAAAAGAACATTAGGACCTATTGTCCTCTTTTCACCTTCCTCAAGGATAGACTGAATCTTGAATGTGACTCCATCTTTCTTGAATGAGTATGCATTCTTGGCTCCATCATGAATAGCTTGTCTATCAAATTGCCATGATCTTCCCAATAGAAGATGGCATGCATCCATGGGTAGGACATCACATAATGCCTTGTCCTTATACCTCCCAATGGTAAAATCCACCCATGCTTTCTCATTGACTAGGACATGCTGGCCTCTGTTCAACCAAGTGGCTCTATAAGGGTTGTTGTGAGGTATCCTTTGCAATTTGAGCTTACTCACTGCCTCTTCTGACACAATGTTGTCTGTTAACCCTAAATTAATGATCACTTTGCAAACCTTGTCCATAATCTTGCATTTGATCCTAAATAAGGACCTTCTTTGACTAGGCTCTTCTCTGACCGGTTCTTTCATCAAGGTTCTTCTTATCATCAACTTATAACCTACCTCTGATTCTAAGGCAACCTCTGAAGTCTTGCTGCTTGAAGTCTGTTCTTGAAGATAGTTCACTCTCCTTTCACTACCTTGTGATGATGACCCCTTCTTTGTACACCTATATGCTGGATGACCAAGTTAGTTGCAATGGTAACACTTCATTGCTACAAAATATGAGGAGCCTCTACCTTGTCCATTAGATCTTCCTCTAAAACCACTATTTGATCCCCTTCCTCTATTGAATCCTCCTTTACTAGTGCCACTTTCTTCCTGCTCAGTGAGTTTAGACTCACCTTGTGTTCTTTGTTCAGAACTTCTTCCTCCAAAGCCTCCCCTATGGCCTCTATTGTCTTTTCCTCTACCTTTGCCCCTATTGCTACTTGAATCTTGTCTTCTTTTCAGTTTTTCTTCCACCTTAAGGGAAAGTTGATAGGTTTGATGAACTTTCTTTGGGCTCATTAGATTTATTTCTTCTTGGATGTTCCACCATAGACCATTTAGGTACCTAGCAACTTTGAGACTCTCTTCTTCCACCGCATGAGATCTAAGGCTAAGTTTGTGAAACTCCTCTGTATAACTACTAACATCAAGGTCTTTTTGTCTTAATTTCTGTCTCTTCCTTTGAATTTGCACCTCAAAGTCATTAGGGAGATAGACTTCTTTGATTTTGACTAAAATCCCTTTCCAAGAAGAGATGGGTGCTTTGCCCATTTTCTTCCTCTCATCTTGCACAAATTTTCACCATGTGAGAGCAGATCCTCTCATCCTTGACTTGGCTACTTTGACTCTTTGGGCTTCCATTATGCCTTCATATTCAAAATGGTTCTCCATGCCTTCTATCCATTCTAGGACCACTTTTATTTCCATCTTACAAGTGAACACTTCAACAAAGGTTCTTGTTCTAAACTAGGATCAGGTTCAGGTACTTTTTCCATTTCTAACACTTCTTTACCCTTCCCTTCTTCTCCTTCAACCTTTTCCAACACTTCATCTGCCTTGTTTTCAATTGCACCAAGCTTACTTTCCAATTCAATCAACTTCTCCTTCAGGAGTCTATTCTCTTCCTCCTAATCATCCACTTTCTTTGCCAACTTTGCATTGGTCACCATGGTGTTGTCTCCTATAGATTTCATTGAGGACATCAACTCTTCTAGCCCAAATCTTATAGGCTCTGATACCAATTTGATGGGGGTTCACCTAGCTTGCTCACACTTCACCTAGCTGGTGTCACTCAATTCGACCAACTCTCCAGGTCTAGATATGCTCTAAGACCTCCAAGTCCTTCTCAGTCTCTTCTAGGGTTTGCTTCTTCTCAATCTCAAGGTGTTTTCTTCAAGTTTTTTACTAGGAACGCTACCAATTCATAATGTTTCCCATATGCTCATCATGGTTGTCTTGGCTTCAACTTGTCAATTTGACCTCCTATAGTTGTGAGTTGTTGCAGAGGTGTGGAGGTGTCTTCTAACATGTTTTTAATACCATTTGGGTTCATTTGACATTTGGGTTCATTTGAGGTTTGTAACCATTAGCTTTCTTACCGATTTCACTATTTTGCCTAAAAAAGGGCTATAAGGAATGAGCCCCTATTAGGCCTCCAAAATCCCGTTTTCTAGGGCTTGGAGTAAAATGGTCCAGAAGACCCTACAAAAAGTTTGGTTTTTATTCAAATATTCACCTATCCCCAAGTGATTTCAGTGGTTTTGGTTTCTCAGCCCTCTGTACAATGCCCTAACCCAAAATGAGGGTTTTGAAGGGTTTCTAGGCCTTCTAACTGGTAGTGACTGGTCAAGTTTGGAAAATGAGCATCAAATGGTCTTTTCAAGACTTCCCCTTGCATAGGAAACTCTCTATGAACTTAATTGACCCCTATAAAAGGTTATATTGTGGTTTTGTATTCACCCTTGCACTTTGCACACCAAATTCACCCTCTCTCCTCTAGCCGGGTTGCTCCTGGACTCACCTAGAACAAGGTGTCAGTCATATCAAACTTAATCTTCAGAACTTGTCCCTGAATATATACATTGTACAACTAGTTTCCTTCCATTTCCCAATAGGCCATGATGTCAGCACAGAGGGATTTCATGGGGCAACCATTTTAGATAAAAGTGTTATTTACAAGACAAAACTCGCTGTTTGCAAACTAAGCATTGAAAACACTAAAACAACCTAACTACAAAGCTTGAAATTAATTAAATGGAACTTAAAAACACAAAATAAACTTAATCCATTACTAGATCAATGGATTCAATCCATTTGTATTCACAAAATGAGCAAAATAAGCCAAAATGGTGTCAAACAGTCCGAAAATGAGTAGTTTCAGATTGTTGATCTTACAAAAACAAAACTCCAACCTTGGTAACCATGCAAGAGAAAATTTTTATAGTCTTCCCCACATGTGGAGGCATTCTAGGGCTTTGGGATATCTCTAATTCCATTGCTAAGCAATTTAAGACAAAAATTGTCATGACAACTTTCAAAACTTGTCATGACAACTTTTTGCATCTTTGCACTTTTTGCACTTTTTGCTTTACTAATCTATGAAACCTATTCTAAGTAATTACTCATGACTTTTCAAGAATTCCTAAGGCTATTTTAACCCTCCCTAATTCTTATACCAAGTTTTAACACTTTTGACCATCAAGAAGGTCAATTTCCTACTTAAACCACTACTTATGCACAAAATCCAAACCTAAGAAGAACTAACTCAAACTAGGCCTACATTTTACTCATCACACTCACTCTTGGACCCTCCTAGAGTCCTTATTGAGCATGTGACTTTTCTAAGGTCATTACAAGCCAAAATTGAGAAAAGACTAATAGCCTAAGTCCTAGGTGCTCCTACACCAAAAACCACGGTGAGATGAGACTCACAAGATAACTATCTGAACTCTTCTAAACTTCGCCATTTTAGGAGCCAAGCCTGTTAAAGCTTTACAAAAGTCCTATTAAAAACTGATCCTGTTAAAAACCACTTGGTTAAGGGATTGACTACAAATGCCTTGTTAGAAGCAATACCTTGTTAGGAGTAACCTCAGTAGAGGTTTTGAAAATCCAAGCTAATGGATCACCTTGTTAGAGGATTTGAAAAGTAACCAAGCTTGTTAGAGATTAGCCGGTTAGGGATTTCAGTTTTGTTGTAATTGTTAGAAAACAACAAGGTTTACTTGATCTGTCTGAATAGAACTACACTTGCTTGATCAAATCCTATTTAAGATCCTATTTGCCTTTACTCAAATTGCAAACACATCATCCGGTTCGGCAACCACACACTCAATTGATCTATGCTAACACCTTCAATAAGATAACTTTATCGACCTTATAACAAATCAATTAGGTCAGCAACATAAGTCAAAAATCTCATAGAGATTACAAACAAGTCAGTTCAAGTATGACCGTTGGATTACATAACAATCTCTACACATTAATCAAGAAAGTCTTGACTGCTCTTTGATCAACTCTTCAATCTTTGTAACTCATCATGCGCTTTGCATTAGATGCAATACACTTTGCTCATTCCCTAGACAAAAATTTGCCAAAAACATTTTGAAATTGTTTTCATACAGTGACCATACATGTCACCATCATTACCGCTCATCATCAGATCATAAACCAACATAACCAATTGAACAATCTTAATCGGTTAGGGTTCAACAAAAACAACTGGTAGGGTTTATCAGTTACATCAAATAGATAGGGTTTAACCTTTTACCAGTTACCGGTTCAACTCACAAACTTTCAGACCGGTTTACAATTTCCTTCACAAAGCTCATTTTACCGGTTACAAGACAATATTGTGAGATTTTGCCAAGATCAAGGGCACAATGAAAAGCATAAAAGAGAGACAAAAGAATGACAAGAACAAACTATATTCTCATCAATATGCAAATGTTCAATTGCATTAACTAATACAATGAATATGGGCATGCTTATATAGGCAAGGCCATGTGGCTCAATGAGAAACAAGGGTAGGTAAGAAATACTAGGGGTAGGTAGGAGAAATAATATAATATTCCACAAGAGGTGGATGACCCACCGAATGTGGAGTGTAACAGCAAAATAAGATCACAAAAGGTGGAATTTCTAATACAAGCTATATCCCTATGTGCACACTTTCCTAAGTGTCTCAAATCCAAACTACAAAGAGATGCATTATCCTAAGTTAACTTAAGTAAAGTGCAATAATATCCATAATGAATATTTATTTACACCAACACCCCCCCTTAAGTGCAACTTAGGGGAATGAAGACTGAAGTCAACAATGCAAGATGGATCTCGGCTACTAGGCCATGATAGGTACCAATGTACAATATGCAAATGCAAGCAAAACTATGCAATGTAATCTCTCACAAACGGAGAAAGGGAGAAAATCTAGTGTGAAAAAACTCGCCCCCAAAAGAGAGATGAATGTACAAAAGACTCCTAAAGAAGAAGGACAAAACGTCAAAGAGAAAAAAGTCCCCCCCATAAGAGAGGAAGGAGAAGTCAGCTGACCCCCCCAATGAGACATCCTGCACCCCCAAGAGAGCTTGCAACTGCTGGAACTTACTCTCGGTGAAAGGTTTGGTGAATATGTCTGCAACTTGCTCCACTGTAGGACAATATTGCAAATCAATGACTTGCTCCTGAATTAGCTCTCGGATATAGTGCATATGGATCTTGATGTGTTTGGTCCATTGGTGCTAGACCGGGTTCTTCGAGATTATGATAGCACTCTGATTGTCACAATGTAGAACTGTCAGCCATGGAGTGGTGAACCCAAACTCTGTGAGAATCTGCTGAAGCCAAATGGTCTCAGTCACTGCATTAACAACTCCTTGATACTCAGCCTCAGTCAAAGAGAGAGCAATAGCATGTTGCTTCTTGCTCTGCCAACAAATGGGGCCTGAACCAAGGTGAAAACTGTAACCTGAAGTAGACTTACGATCATCAAGATTGCCAGCCCAATCGGAGTCTATGTAACCAACCAAGCAAAGTCTTGTGCCTACTGCATAGTGAATCCCATAGTGATGTGTACCCTAGATGTAATGAAGGATGCGTTTGGCAGCTTTCCAATGAAGCTCATGTGATTCTTGCATGAAGCGAGAAACCATGCCAACTACAAATGAAATATCAAAGCGTGTATGAATCAAGTAGATGAGACTTCCCACAAATTGATGATACAATGTGGCATCAACTGATGGAGAAGAACACTAAGCCTCAAGCTTGACTCCTGAAAGAAAGGGAGTTGGGGTAGGCTTACAATCAACCATATGAAAGTGTGCAAGTAGATCAAGAGCATACTTGGGCTGCGATAGTGTAATCTCGAAATGTGACTGTGAAATCTCTATCTTGAGAAAGTAGTGCAAAAGACCCAAGTTAGTCATAGAAAATCTGTCATACAAAGCAGATTCGACACTGCCAATGACGGATGTGGTGCTCCCTGTAATGATAAAATCATCAACATAGATCAAAAGTATCAAGTGAGAGTCATCCTATCATAGAATGTAGACATTCGGATTGAAATAACACCTGGTGAACCCTACCGAGAGAAGAAAGGAATCCATCTTGGCGTACCAAGCCCTGGGGGCCTGCTTGAGGCCATAGAGAGATTTCCTTAGTCTGCAAACCAAGGAAGTATCTTGGATGAAACCCTATGGCTGCTCCATATAAATCTCCTCATCAAGATCACCATGAAGAAAAGCAGTCTTCACATCCATTTGATGTACAGTCCAACCATGAGCTACAACAATAGTAAGTGTCAAGCGAATGGAGTTCATCTTGGCTATGGGCACAAAGGTCTCAGTATAGTTAGCACCTAGAACTTGAGAGAAACCTTTCACAACAAGCTGAGCCTTATACTTATCCACACTACCATCCGCTGCAAACTTGGTCTAATAGATCCACTTACATCAAACCATCTTTCTCCCCTTAGGGAGATGGACTAAATCCCATGTGTTGTTCCTCATCAAGGAACTATACTCTTCCTCTATAGCTTGGTCCCACTCAGGAACCCCTGATGCTTCCTGAAATGTCTGTGGATCGGAAGTGGTAGCAATGAATGCATGTGGAAGATCCTAATGTTGTGATCTAGTCCTCTGTGTATCTGAAGGATCCCCAACAAGAGAACTTGTTGAATCAAGTGTCTATCGAGCCCAACGAGGTCTAGGTGGAGGTGGAGAATGAGGCTCCTCAACTACAAGTGGATCCTATGGAGGTGTAACCCTATGAATTAGAGCTAAAGGAGTCTCATCATCTAAATCACTAGCATCACTATCCACAATGGAGGAAGGTGGAGGAGGTAGAGAGGCTAAGCTAGGAGAGCTTTCCTCAAAGTGAACACTCCTCTAAATGAACACCTCATGTGTCTCAGGATCCATCAATCTATATGCCTTAACACCCTCAAGATATCCAACAAATATGCAAGGCCTACTCTGAGGTTCCAATGCCTTGCATTTCTATGGAGGTATGCAAGCCCATGTTGGACACCCAAAGACTCTGAAATGTCTCACAATCGGTTTCCTACCAACCCAAGCTTCAAAAGGAGTAATACCTTGCAAAGCTTTGTGAGGAACCCGATTCTGGATGTGTGTGGCACAACTGATAGCCTCTGCCCAAAAGGTGGGATCAAGAGAACATGCATGTATCATATAGCTAGCCATTTCTTCAAGAGTTCTATTCTTGTGTTCTACAACTTCGTTCTGCTGTGGAGTGTATGCAATAGAATGCTGAAGGTCAATCCCCTCAAATGTACAAAAATCCTGAAGTCTTTTGTTCACATATTCCCTTCCATTATCTGTACAAAGAATCTTGACCACTTTCCCAGATCGCTTCTACACATGAGTCTTGAAGTCGTGAAATATGTCAAATACTTCACTCTTCTGAATGAGAAAGTAGACCCAAGTGAAGCGGGAGTAGTCATCAATGAAGGTGAGGACATAGTGGGCCTTGCTAAATGAAAGTGTTGGAAATGGACCTGCTACATCGCTGTGAACAAGTTGAAGAACTTACAAAGCTCTCCAAGCTTTCCCTTATCAAACTTCTCCTTGGGATGCTTGCCCATGGAACAACCTAAACATACACCCTCTGAAAAACTGATTCGAGGTAGACCTATGACCATGTCTTTAGTGTTGAGCTACTGAAGATAGAGGTAGTTGAGGTGACCAAACCACTCATGCCATAGCTTACTTTCTGAATTTGAATGAGTAAGAAAGGCCCTAGAAGGAGAACTTGGTACAAAGTGGGAGAATGAATAAAGCCTTGAGTTGTCATTGACTTGTCCCACTGCTACCAAGGCATCATCATCAAGTTCCTTTACCACAACTGAATCAGGTGTAAACTCAACCTTTTTCCCATTCCCATAGTGAGTGATTTGGTAGATAGAGAGAAGGTTGGTAGAAAAGTTAGGAACATAAATAACATTCTCAAATGTTCCATCATCCATGTCAACTGAACCTTTCCCTTCAACCTCAACTTGTGTATCATCACCTATGTATATGTTAGGTACCTTAGATGGCTCCAATGAAGAAAACTGCTCCTTTGTAGAACCCATGTGATAAGAGGCACTCGAGTCAAGTATCCACTTCTATGAAGAACCTATTGTTGCCACAAATTCTTTCCCTTTTCCCTTAGATTGTGAGGAAGAGGAAGGAGATGAATCCTTCTTTGTGTAGGCAGATGGCAAGTTGATGTTGTTTTTCTTAAGAAGATTTGTCAACTCATCAACTTGCTTGGTGTGGCATCGATTCTCATCATGACCATACTTCTTGCAATATGCACAAGTTGGTTTATCCTTCTTAGGTGGAGTCCCCTTCTTGGAAGAGGATGAAAAAACGCCTTGTGATGGAGAGGATGGTTGTCCTTTTTCCTGCTATGGTAATGACTTAGATTGCTTCTTCTTCTTGTTGGAATCTTTGCCTTGAATCCCTTGACTCTCTTGATTAGCCACCAAAGCCTTGGACTTTGAAGACTTGAGAAGCCCCATGTTCAACAACTTAGATTGTTCCAATATCAACATTTCTATGAAAACATCAAATGAAGGCATAATGTAGAAACTCCCCCTCACATCTCTCCACTTCACATCTTCTCCCCCTTTGATAATAATGCCAAAGTGGAGGCACAAGCTTCCCTATTCCATTATGTTACTCCCCTCGAGGAGTAGCGTCCTTCAACACATCAATCCTGAAAAAAAAATTTGACTATGCAATACCTGACTGATGTGGAGCATATACCTTTAGTTCACCTCCTGAAGGGGCAGCACCCCTGATTCACCTCTTAAGTATGTAAATGTAGCCTTTGGGAGAGGCTTGGTGAATATGTCTGCTAATTGATCCTTACTGGAAACATGTTCCAGTGCAATCTCTTTGTTCTGAACCTTTTCCCTCAAGAAATGATACTTAAGCTCAAAGTGCTTGGTTCTAGAATGTAAAACCTGATTCTTTGAAATATTGATAGCACTTGTGTTATCACAAAATATGCTTACCGATTCAGATATAGGAACTTTGAAGCTATTTAGTAAATGCTTCATCTAGATTGTCTGAGTGTAGTTCATGAAAGCTGCAGCATACTCCACTTTTGCTGTAGACTTAGAGATACAACTCTGCTTCTTACTCATCCATGAGACCAGTGTACCACCGAGAAAGAATGCACCACCGGTTGTGCTCTTCCGGTCATCCACATTACCTGCCCAATTAGCATCTGTGAATACTTTCAAGTTGAAATCATTGCTATATGGATACCACAATCCATAGTCAATAGTTCCCTTTAGATATCTGAGGATCCGTATCTTCCATTTGTCAAGCCCTAATACTAGGTGTAACCTTACCGAGTGTAATCAATCCCACACCTCTTAATTTCATTCTTCCAATGGCTGCTAACAATCCTTGGGGGCCTATTGTGGGCCATTGAATCTTGGTGCTAATTTGAATGATTTGCCTAATGGAGCAAGGGATCATTTGCTTAAGTTTAGAGGTGATGGGAAGGTCTCATCTGATGAGAATTTAAACACATTTAATGTTCCATGTGGTGTGTTATCCGTTCAACATGAAGATGTGGCAGTAAGATTATTTGTCCAGACATTAACTGAGGCAGCGACAGATTGGTTTTATAATTTTCCGAATGGTGTAATCACAAATTGGCAAGGGTTGAAAACTAGGTTTGAGGATAGGTTTAAGGTGGCTGAAGATGAACACTCCCTTATAGCCCAGTTAGCTCAATTAAAAAAAGAGATCTCTAAATCTATGAGAGATTTTGTGGCTAAACATGATAAGATTGTCCATAAAATTACCATAAATCCGAAAACTTCAGATGATAATTTGAAATGTTTCTTCATAAATTCCATGCCTTCGGAAATAAGTTTCTTGATTTGAAGACAATGAGTTGCAAATTTGACAAACACCAAAACACTAGAAATTGAGTTAGAAGATAACTTGATTACCATTGGAAAATGGAAAAGAGAAGTTCAAGTGACCAGCGCACAACCCTCTACCTTCTCAGATCCTGTAATACAAAGATTAATGAATAATGTCATAGCCCTCAAAAGACAAATGCCCAAGGCTAGCACATCATATCCACAACCCTACCAAGACATTCCAAGAAGGAAAACTAACCAGTCTATGGGAAATGGAAACAAAACCTTACCATTGCCTCCAGCTCAATAGAGAATAGCAATTGAAGCCCCACCACCTAAGGGAAATATGTCTGTTTTTCACTTAACTAATGATCATGATGGTAATTCTTGTCCAGAAATGGTGCATTATGCACAAATGATAAGTACAATAGAAGTAATAAGTGAGCTTGGTCCAGAAGAGGAAGTCTCTAGGCAACCTAGCGACTCTGGAATACACTTCCTAGAATACGAGTCAGATTCAAAAAGAGGAGGTGATATTTTGGTAACCCTTGAAGATCCTTCCTGTGCAATCCTCACTAGGAATCAATTCCAATCCAAAAATACAGGTACTTCTATATTTTCTGAAACATTGGCGAAAGGTAAAAAACTTTTGAACCGGAACTTAGAAAGTGCTTCAAAGGTTCAAGAGGTTCAGATATTGAAGCGCCCTAATCTTGATACTTGTTTTGATATTGTTGAATTTTGTAAGGCATCTAGAATTCAGATATCTCCTATTGAATACCTTAGGTGGAATCCTAAAGAGCTAGATAAGCTAATTAAATATGTGCATGGGGAAGCCTCTCAATCACAAGTCACTAAGCAATCATTGATCAATCTTGAGTCCTCACAAGTTGAAAAGGTTACTGAATTTGTAGAATTGTATGGTATTGTTCCAGAGGTATTAACTAATGAATTAAATCAACCATCTTTAGAACCCAATCAAAAGCCTGAGCCATTCTATGTATCCTTATTTATTAATAGTTTTAAGCTTAATAATTGCATTATTGATTTAGGATCCTGAGATAATATTATGTCTTCTATAGTTGCTAAAGCATTAGGTCTTTCTCTCACAAAGACCTTTGGTAAATGTTATTCAATGGACTCAAAATAGATTCCTTTACTAGGTCAAATCAAAGATGCTCAAGTTTCCCTGGCAGTACATCCTAGCAAAAGAGTGAAATTGACTATTTTGGTTGCTGATATTCCCGCAAGCTATGGAATGTTGCTAAGAAGAATATTTTGTAAATATTTGGGAGGCAAGATTAAGATGGATTGGTCTAAAGCAATAATTCTTATTAGTAAGTAGAAATTTTCTCTCCAATCTAAACCAAAATCTTAATATACAGTTTTCCCCTCTGATGACCCAAAATCCCAAATATTGTATCAAGAATGTGATTTTAGCAATTACTTTCTTTTCTCTGTGTAAAGTGGAAAATCGATCGAACCCTAGTTGCTCTCCCCTCTTCCAACTCCAAAGAGAGAGAAGGGAGATTGCTAGGGTTGATGGTTTTCACTTGGGAGACTTTACATTCAAAAGAGGGGTTGAAACCCACAAGATCCAATCCCACACAATGCAAGATTGGATGCTAAATGAGTTTCAAGGGTTATGACAGCAAGGCTACCCTCTTTTGTAAAGAATGTGCATAGAAGAATTAAGCTAGGAATGCATAGAAAGTGAGAAAGATTCGCTTATAAACTGAGTTAGGGATATAGGATGAAGCTACAGACCTGGAATTAGCAGTAAAATGTCGATAGGGCGCTGTCCTGCAAATTTGAGCGAAAGTTGCTGGGATGATGGCGCCCGAGCGCCACGGTCCTCCAAAAAGTCCGCGAAACGAAGGGGGATCTGTTCGTCTCTGCACAAGGATTCCAGATCTTCAATTTCAGCCGCGTACCTGCAACCTACACACATAAAAGCGAAGACGATTGGGGGGTTAGGGATTAGGGGTTTGCCTTTAGGTCAAACCCCGGTTTTGGAATTAACCAAGAAATGAGCAATGCTGTAAATGTAATGTAAAACAAGTAATAATACCTTGTTGTAAGGATGTTTGTATCCTTATGTGCGAAGGTATAGATGTTGTATGTTGTATGTTGTAGTAGTATGTTGTAAGTGATCTCCTCTTCAATGGTTGAATCCTTGTCCTGAATGCAACACTTAGCCTTGAATGGAGACTCAGAATGATCAATTGCTTGAAGGAATGCTTGAATGCTTGAATGCTTGAGTATAGTTTCCATGCTTGTACCCATATGACCTTCTTCTTTTCATCTACCCAAAATGGGAGAGGAAAATGTAGTTTATATACTTGCCAATTAGGGTTAAAAGACTGATTTTTCCGACCTTAGGCCGACCAGGAAAGATAATTTCCAATTTGCAAAATTAAAAAGACCCGAAGTCCCATAGGAGACCGGGCCCAAAATAGAGCCAGGGACCAGGGCGCTGGGCGCCCTGGTCCTGACGGACCAAGGCATTGGGCGCTCTGGTCCAACCTCCCGGGACAGCAGGGTGCAAAGGAGGTTCAGGCCAGGGTGCTTGAAAATGCAGTTTTTGGTGTCGTGGACAAGTTTCGAGGTCTCCATTCAGGTTCTGTGTTGCGTCACCATCGTGAAGACTGAAATGCAGTCGAAATTGCAAGTGTCGCAATTTTAGGATGCTACATTTATCCCCCACTTTAGCGGGAGTATGTATGCTCATACTTCCGGTAAAGTACAAGGAAACAACATTGAAAGACTTTCATCACGTCAAGGAGGCAAGACACACCAAGCCCCCAGTGGAGTAAGGATCTTACGACTTCGAAAGATAAAGTAAAAGGGAAGATCACGCGGGAGAACCATGACTGTCAGTAGCAAGGTTCCCTCACTATGAGTCATGCAAGAGAAATAGCAAAAATTTTCAAGGCAAAGCTAAGTTCTCCAAGAAATTTTCATGTATCCTGAAGGGATAGACAGGGTGTATGCCCCCCTACGTTAAAGCGATCGCACACGCCTCAACGGGGGTGATTGTTTTAATGTAGTGATACACATAAGAAATGAGAAAGGAAAGGAGCACGTTATCGCAAGGATTTAGCCCCCAAGTGTGAGATAAACCCAAGGATAATAAACACAAGACACGAAGCACGAGGTGACTTCGCTTTCCTCGGGGTCAGTATGCTGTATGATAAGTCATGTATATATATCATATGTATGTATGCATAATTGTTCTTCATTCCCCAATCAAGGAAGGTCACCTAGAAGAAGGGAACACATGTATCTTTTGAGTCAACATGAGAGAGACCAAAAGAGATCTCAATGCTTTGCATCGTCCTCAAGTAGACAACACTAAGGACGAAAAATAGAAGAATGAGAATAACATATAGAAGAAGTAACAAAAGAGAGGAGGAGAGAATCTGCTATGCTAATGTAACTAGTCTAGCACGTCATCTACCCCCCGATCTTGCTGATCAATGTTTTGGGAAGGCAGGGAACACGCTAGAGGAGGAGCCTTCAACACAGCAGATGGAGCTATCACAAGATCCAAACAAGGGCTATGTTCATGTTCCAAGCCATGCTTTTCTTGTCTGGGAGCTAGGATAAGTGCTTTAGAAAATTCATTAGATAAATGGTTATCAATATCAACAAGTTCATATTCACTATCAGAAGCAAGAGAAGTAACATTTTCATCATGAATAACATTTTCATCTATAGCATCATCAAGATTTATAAAAATAGGGTCTTTAATTCACACAGGATCAAGACCATCATGCATCTTATGTTTAGGAGATTTTGGAGAGAATGGAATAATGCTTGTTGAAGGTGTTTTTGGAGATTGCAAAGTTTGAGAAGCAACTGCTTGAGCTCTAAGATGATGCTTTCGTCGGCGTTCACATGCAGAACGATTTCGTCTAGTCTTAGTAGGAAGTGGAGAAGATTGAGGAGGAGGAATGTTCTCATCCTTATCACTTGGGTGTTTAGGTTGTGGTCTCTTAGGCTGGATAATAGGAGAAGAAGAAGGTCTCTTCTCTCTATAAAAAGAAGGAGGAGGAACTGCTCCATATAAAGGAGGAATATTTGGTTTAGGAAGAAGACCAAGTCCATCATGACGAGGAGGTATAGGTCTACTTTTAGAAGGTTTATTAGGCATAGACATAGTCACATCCATAGGGATGGGTTGGGAATCTTCTTGAGGAAAGACATTAGTTTTATCTTTCAAAGGAAGAACTTCCTTCTCAAGAACAATAGGAATGTCAAGTTTAGGTGTTCTAGGTTCACTTAGAGATAGGATCATATCTGTTTTCCATTTTTGATAAGATTTGAAAAGATGATCACTTCGTGGAGGAAGAGATTGGAATTGTTTAGGCCAAAAGTAATCAATAGGAACACTAGAAGTTCTTTCAGTTGGTTTAAAGAGACTATGATTGACAGTAACAATTTCACCATTATGGGGAAATTTCAAACACTTATGAATAGGAGAAGCAATAGCTTTCATGGAAGATAGCCAAGGATAGCCAAGCTTCACACGAAATTGTTTGGAAGATGGAATAATAGCAAAGTTCACATCAAGGGATTTGTTATGGACCTCAATAGGCAATGTAATAGAACCAATTGCAGGAGAAGAAAATGCATCAAATAATTTCACAATTACATCTGTTTTGTCATATATCACTTGATTCAATTGCAAAGTAAAAAGGAATTATTCAGTAATAACATTAACCATGCACGAAGGATCAATAAGCACTCCACGACAAGGTGTATTCTTGAGTTTTGCAATTATGTATAAAGGACCATCAGGTGCCCTAATGGTTTCACTAGAATCAAATGTGATGGAAGGTTCTTTAGGGTTTTCTTGCTGCTCTACAAAGTTAATCACATTCGGAGTCATAGACACAAGACCATCAGATGAGAGAGAGGAATCATTAGTCTCAATCGCATTAGAGGTATGAGAAGGTAATGGATCAGTAAAAATCTGAAGATTTTGGTTAGGATGAGCTATAGATGTGTTGCCTTTATCATTCACTCCAGAAATAGAGATAGTATTATTATTAATCAAATCTTGAATTTTACCCTTTAGAGAAAAACATTTTTCAGTATCATGCCCAGGCTGACGATGAAATTGACAAAAAGATTTGTTATCAAAATAAGGTGAAGTAATCTTTGCAGGATCAATTTTCCTTATAGGAGGAAGAGTAAGCACTTTTTGTTCCAATAATTTATTCATAATACTATGCAATGATTCATTCAAAGGAGTATACTTTCTTTCTTTCTTGAAAAATTTAGAAATAGGAGGCACACCTGATGCTGCATTCACATTGTTGTTGATGATGTTTTCATTGAATTTGATGGAGTCTCTGTTCGGTTTAAACTTCCCAAATGGTTGTTGACTTCTATCACCCTTATCACTCGGAGCCATAGGATGTGATTGTTCCATTTGACTCACAGTCAGTTGATAATTGTGAAGAGTTGCACACAACTGTTGGAAAGAAGTAAACTCAGAAAATAGAAGTTTGTCTCGAATATCTTTTTGTAAATTAGAAATAAAGATTCTTTGAATATCATTGTTAGGCACTGGAAAAGAAATTTGAGCATACAAATGGTTATATCTACCAATGAAATCAGTCACTTTCTCTTTAACACCTTGTTTACAATGCATTAAATCAATCAAAGTAACTTTAGGACTTATATTGTTTTGAAATTGTTGAATGAAAGCATTTGCAAGTTGTTCGAAAGAAGTAATAGAATAAGAAGGCAACGAGCAATACCATTGTAGGGCTTTGTCTCGTAATGTTCTAGTGAACAGTTTTGCAAGCAATCTTTGGTCATAAGCAAAATCGGTACAAATTGTTTGAAAAGTCTTAACATGTGTTAGAGGATCTCCTTTACCATTATAAAGTTCCAAATGCGGGATTTCAACATGTTTAGGAGGGATAGCTCGAACAATGTCAAGAGAAAGTGGGCTCGCAACATCAAATGTGGGCACACTAAACTTAGATTGATTCATAGAGGCAATTTGTTGCTGTAAAGAAGAGACAGTTTGTGCAAGATTGTTAATGGTCGCTTCAGTCGAAGAATTCATATTAGATGTGTTAGATTGAGATGGAGGTGTTATGTTATTGAAAGAAGGTAAAGAGTAAGGTGGTGGGACTCTATGATAATTAGTCATAGGAGATGATTGGATAGGAGGAACACTACAAGGAGGAATGGAATGGTTAAATGAATTACCCCCTTGCGTCATGTTCATTTGTGAATATGTAATAGGAACACTCATTGAAGGAATGAATGAAGAAGTCGGATTAAATGAAGGAAGAGGGTTAATTGAAGAGGAAGGATTGCCCCCATGACTGATGATCACAGGAGGAATGTCTTGTATAGAAGTAGTCATTATGTTTGATGTAAAGGTAGGTATGCTAGCAATAGAAGTTGTCAAAGGAATAGAATGATTGACTTGTGTAGGAGGTTGTGTATAACCCAAATTTTCAGCACAACTCTTCATAGGCATCACACTCGAATCCACAATGTGTGCAATACCACGCAAAATATCAGGTCCATTCTTATCACTTTGAAGCATATGTTTTAGACCCTCAATTAAAGGAAGAGCTTGACTATCAGGGTATTCTTGAGACATCCATTGTCGAAAATCATCAAATTGGTTATCCAATTTTGAAAGTTATTCTTCAGAAACCTCATGGAGAGCTTCTTCATCACTAGGAGGATTAGAGGAATTACTCGTGTCCTCATTAAAAAGGCTATTCAAATTAGGTTCCATCTCCTCAGTAGTTAAACCTCAGAAAGACTTAATTCTACGGCTTCGTCTAACGGGAATAGTGTAAGTAGGGCTTATTGTTGTAAAACTCATGCACTAGAGAGGGAGAGAAAATTTTGAATTTAGAGGTAGCAATTTTCAGTAAAATCAGCCAATCTTCTGGATTTAAGCTGTTAAATACAATCAGGACAATCTCCTGAAATTTCAGAAAAAATGTCAGGGACCGTGGCGCTTCGGAGTGCACACGGTCCCAGCAACTTTTTTCAAAATTTGCAGGGATGAAAGTTATGATGATTTTAAAGCTAATCTGAAAAAATTGAGTGGTTTTACGATCTGTAGATAGGCCAAATTAAAGTTGCAATCTCGAAATTGAACCCTACCAAGATTGTTGAAAAATGCAAAATTTGAATTTTGAAAAAGAGAGGGAAACTGAAATTTTGAATTTTATGATTTTAGAGGGAATGCCAAAAGCAATGCAAGTTTTGAAATTTAAAAGTTGACTCAATTTCACGCAAAATTCAATTTTGAAAGCGGAAATTAAAGTTGTTGTAATTAAGCACTTAATTTCAAAAGTCACAAATTGTAAGAATTTGAATAAAGCACTGAAATTTCGAATGAATGCAAACACACTTTTCAGATTTAGGACACTAAGAACACAATTTTGACACAAAATTTCAATTTCAATGATTTTTGAATGATTAGAAGCATTAATCCAAGCAATCCCTAGACCAACTTTGACTTTAATTTTGAAAGTGTTATAATTGATAAAATCAGCCAAAATTCTGGATTTTAACAGGAAAATGCAGTAAGATCTAGCTCCTGAAATTTCGGAAAAAATGTCAGGGACGATGGCGCTCGGAGTGCACACGGTCCTCGCAACTTTTTTCCAAATTTTCAGGGATGAAAGATATTGTGATTTTATTGCGGAATCCAAAGTTACAGCTGATTTGGAGATGTTTTGATTAGTGAAATTATCAGTCAAAGGCTGAATCAAGAGGGTTTCAAAAATTAGGGTTTTGACACTTAACCACTTAATTTTTAAAATTAAAGCACAAATATGAATTGATAATTTGTAATAGAAGGGCAGATCTAAAACAAGCATTAACATTTAGACATTTCACAAGCTTAATTATTAAAAAGAAAATTTAGGGTTTTTATGCAATTAACCTCTAAAATTTGCAAAAGATCAAACATGGAAATGTAATCAAGGAATCCAATTTTCAGATCTAACCATGAATAATCAGAAAGGATGTTCACATCGGGTTCACCAAAATGTAAAGCGGAAAATCGGTCGAACCCTAGTTGCTCTCCCCTCTTCCAACTCCAAAGAGAGAGAAGGGAGATTGCTAGGGTTGATGGTTTTCACTTGGGAGACTTTACATTCAAAAGAGGGGTTGAAACCCACAAGATCCAATCCCACGCAATGCAAGATTGGATGCTAAATGAGTTTCAAGGGTTATGATAGCAAGGCTACCCTCTTTTGTAAAGAATGTGCATAGAAGAATTAAGCTAGGAATGCATAGAAAGTGAGAAAGATTCGCTTATAAACTGAGTTAGGGATATAGGATGAAGCTGCGGACCTGGAATTAGCAGTAAAATGTCGATATGGCGCTGTCTTGCAAATTTGAGCGAAAGTTGCTGGGACGATGGCGCCCGAGTGCCACGGTCCTCCGAAAATCCACGAAACGAAGGGGGATCTGTTCGTCTCTGCACAAGGATTCCAGATCTTCAATTTCAGCCGCATACCTGCAACCTACACACATAAAAGCGAAGACGATTGGGGGGTTAGGGATTAGGGGTTTGCCTTTAGGTCAAACCCCAGTTTTGGAACTAACCAAGAAATGAGCAATGCTGTAAATGTAATGTAAAACAAGTAATAATACCTTGTTGTAAGGATGTTTGTATCCTTATGTGCAAAGGTATAGATGTTGTATGTTGTATGTTGTAGTAGTATGTTGTAAGTGATCTCCTCTTCAATGGTTGAATCCTTGTCTTGAATGCAACACTTAGCCTTGAATGGAGACTTAGAATGATCAATTGCTTGAAGGAATGCTTGAATGCTTGAATGCTTGAGTATAGTTTCCACGCTTGTACACATATGACCTTCTTCTTTTCATCTACCCAAAATGGGAGAGGAAAATGTAGTTTATATACTTGCCAATTAGGGTTAAAAGACTGATTTTTCCAACCTTAGGCCGACCAGGAAAGATAATTTCCAATTTGCAAATTAAAAAGACCCGAAGTCCCATAGGAGACCGGGCCCAAAATAGGGCCAGGGACTAGGGCGCTGGGCGCCATGGTCCTGGGGGACCAGGGCGCTGGGCGCCCTGGTCCTGAAGGACCAGGGTGCTGGGCGCTCTGGTCCCACCTCCCGGGATAGTAGGGTGCAAAGGTGGTTCAGGCCAGGGTGCTTGAAAATGCAATTTTTGGTGTCGTGGACAAGTTTTGGGGTCTCCATTCAGGTTCCGTGTTGCGTCGCCATCGTGAAGACGGAAATGCAGTCAAAATTGCAAGTGTCACAATTTTAGGACGCTACACTCTGATGACACAGGAGAAACACAAGAAAATCTATTAAACCCTCCTACTAGTCTATGGGTGATGGAATTTGATGGAAGTCGCACATCGGCCGGATCTAGTGCTGGAGTGGTGCTTATTTATTCAAAAGATGAAAAGTTTCCTTTTTCATTTAAGTTGGAATTTAAAAACACTAATAACACTACAAAATATGAGGCCTTATTATTAGGACTCAAGCAAGCTAAGAAAAGAGGAATCAAGTTACTGAGTGTCAAAGGTCATGCTGAATTGATTGTTAATCAGGTGCAAAATCTCTTCTCAGTTAAAAATTAAAGGCTTAGGCATTACAGAAATAGAGTTTGGGATGAGATAGAATATTTTGATGCTTTCTCAATTGAGGCAATTCCTAGAGAGAAAAATTCCCATGTTGATTCCTTAGTGGTGTCAACATATTTTTTACTCTCACACCTTGACTTTGGTGAAGATGTCTATAGAATTGAAGTGGTATATCACTCTAATGTTCCAAATAATTCAGATTTCTAGCAGGTGTTCAAGAGTGATAAACATATTAATAATTTCTTGTAGAATGCTGAAATGTTTGCCACTTCTTTCTTTGAAGGGTCTAAGAATGAATGTAATGAGTTCCGCCCAAATTATGGAGAAGGTCCTAAACAAGAGGTTATTCAATTGAAGGGAAATAAAATTCGAAAAGGTCTAGTGTCCTTAGAATGCTTCTTTGATCGTAATGATAGGTATGTTGGAAAAAATAATTCTCAAAACCCTTGCAATTTAGGAGAATATGAAAAGGTTAATGTAGGTGATGAAACTAACCCAAGGATGATCAATTTAGGCAAAGTGTTGTACCCCAAAAGAAAGACATTTGTTTATTAAATTGTTACAAAAGTTCCTAGATGTTTTTTCTTGGTCCTATGAGGATTTAAAGGATTTTAGAAATGGCCAATTCCAACATCATATTCCTCTCAAACCAAGGGCGGCTCCTTTTAGACAGAAGTTGAGAAATTATAATCCCAAAGTTGCAAATGCTATTTTCAAATAAATAGATAAGATGCTTCAAGCAAGGATTATCTATCCTATTCACCATTCAACCTGAGTGGCAAACATCATTCCCGTTAATAAGAAAAATGAAGAAATGAGGATTTGTGTGGATTTCTGCAACCTATACCAGGTGAGTCTAAAGGAAAATTACCCCTTGCCAGCAATGGATCATATTTTTCAAACTGTTGCTGGATCTGAAATGATGTCAATGCTCAATGGTTTTTCTAGTTACAACCAGATAAGTGTAGTAGAAGTGGACCAACACAAAATAACCTTTACCACACCTTGGAGAACTTTCACCTATAACCGTATGCCTTTCGGCCTAATAAACGCAGGAGAAACTTTCCAAAGGGAAATGAACCTCTCAATTGGTCACCTCATTGGTAAAATTATACTTATTTATCTAGACGATTTGACAGTTTTTTCCAAGAGGAGGAATCACCTAAGATATTTGGAAACTGTATTACAGAGGTGTAGAGATCATAGTATCTCTTTGAATCCAAATAAATCAGTTTTCTGTGTGACAGAGGGAAAGCTATTAGGGCATATAGTCTCACAGGATGGGTTTACAATTGATCATTAATGATTCAAAGCTATTTAGAAGTTGAGTTTTACATCAAATAGAAGTGATGTTAAATCTTTCTTTGGACTGGTGAGTTTTCTCAAAATATTTCTGCCAAAGTTTGCTGAAATCATCGAACACATTGTAGGTTTGATGAGTGAAAAATATATTTTCAAATGGCATGAAGAAGAAAAGAAAGATTTTGAGGAGGTAAAAGAAGCAATCGCTCGTGCCCCAACCCTAATTAATTCTAATTTCAAAAAGGATTTTATTATGTATTGTTATGCCTCAGAACATACAATGTTCGACATTCTTTTGGAAAAGAATGAATCAAATGAAGAAGTCCCTATAGCATTCATGAGTATTCCGCTCAAGAAGAATGAATTGAATTACTTATTGGTTGAGAAGTGGGCCTTTGCAATTTTTAAAGCTGTCAAACACTTCAAGTATTATATTGCATTCCCATTCAATTGTTTTTGTGTCAAATCCTATGGTGAAACGTATTTTTACTCAGCAAGAGGTGGCAATAAACAATAGAGCAGTCTAGGTTTCAAAGGTTCAGGAATTTGATCTAGACATTAGGCCAACCAAATTAGTCTAAGGACAAGGATTATGTTGTTTGATAGTTGAAAATAAGGAGGAGGAAGAAGAATTTCCATCAACCTTATTTGTCAGCTTGTAGGATGAATGGTTCACAAATGTAGCTTATTACCTGACTTATGGAGAATGCCCAGAGCATTTAAGTCCTAATAAGAAGAGAAATCTTACACTGAAGGCAACTAAATATGTGATCATCGATGACATTTTACATAAGAAAGGCTTGGATGGAGCATTTCTGAGGTGTGTCGACAAGGAGCAGTAGTAAAAGCTTCTGAAAGCTTTCCATAGTGAAGCATGTGGAGGTCATTATTCATCAATAGTTACAACTTTCAAAATTCTTAGGAGTTTTTACTATTGGCCAGGTATGTTTAAAGATGCATATAGATGGGTTGCGGGCTATGAAAAATGTTAAGTTGTTCTTTGGGAGGCCTCAATTAGCCGTGTTACCATTAAGCTCGATGGTCATAGATGAACCCTTTAAGCAATGGGATTTAGATTTTATCAGTCCATTGAACCCTCCGTCAAGTGTTGGTCACACTCACATTCTCACAGCTACAAATTATTTTATGAAGTTAGTGGAAGTAGTTCCTATTTGGAAGACTACTTCAGAAATCATTTGCAACTTTTTGAAAGAGAATATCCTGACAAGATTTGGTGTACCCTGGAAGATTGTAAATTTAATGCCACAAAATTTTCCTCCAAAGTACTGAGCATGTTTTGTTATGATCATGGTATTCTTTTTTCGCATTCTTCAGATTAGTATCCACAAGGAAATGGCTAGGATGAATCTAGCAATAAGAATTTGATCTCAGTAATGTGGAAATTGGTGATGGAAAATATGAAGGATTGGCACAAAGATTATATGAGGCGTTGTGGGCTGATAGGACTTCGCATAAAAGGGCCATAGGTATGACTCCATTTGAATTAGTATACGGAATTGAAGCACAATTGTCTTTGCCTCTGGAATTGTCAACAACTAAATTGCAGAAGCTGATTGAAGATGAATTATTTCAAAGTTCTCTGGAGATGCGAGTTATGTATCTTTCAAAATTTGAGGAAGAGAGGTAGGAGTTGGTTGATCACATCACTACTCATTAAGCTAGGGTAAAGAAAGTCTTTGATCGTAGAGTAAGACCAAGTAAGTTCATGCTGGAAGATCACGTCCTGCTCTAGGACAAGAGCCAAAGGGAGCCCACGGGAATTTTGCCTCTCTTTGGAAAGGTTCATTCGTGATTAATAGGGTATTGGGCCCTAACTCATTTAAACTTGAATATCCTAATGGAGCCATGTTGCCCCTGCCCTATAATGGGAAGGATTTAAAGCTTTATCAATTGTAAGCAGGTGTCATCTTTTGTACATAGGTTTTTGGTGTCTTGTCTATTTTGTCGTGGTTTTTTGTAGTTTGGCCTTTGTTATGTTGGCTTGTGTGCATAACCAGAGATTCTAGATTCATTTCCTGCTCCTTTGCAGTCTCGGTCCCCAATCAGAGCCAATGTTACCCTAATATTTTTTCAATAGTCAAAATCCTATTTTTGGGTAACCAAGCATCATTAATTTTTCCTCCTCAAATTTGGAACATTCGTTCTCACTTATAAAGCGACCTTGCTTGTTTTGTTTCGTTGAACCTATATGTTGAACCCCTGTCTTAGTTCAATGTTTAAAGTTCACCTAGTGCCTTTTTGTGTGTCTCATGGTCTTGTTTGTTGTTAAGGGGCAGGCTTAAGTATGTTTGGTCCATGGGGTAAGTGCACCAAGATGGTGAACAAAAAGGGGGGTATAAGTGGCCACTTTTCTTTTCTAAAAATAGGTAAACCTAAACTTCAAAGAGATATTCGAAGGTCATGCACTAAAAACTAGGAGTTGAGAAAATAATAAGAATTGTAGCACTCTGAATCTAGTTTCCAAAATACTAATTTTTTTTTTAATTGGATAAGATTAAGAGGGTCAAACCTCTCTCGCACGAAAAACTATTCCCATTTTTAAAAAATAAATGTAGCATAGTTGTTTTCGTGCATTGCACAAAATATATAATTAGATTTAGTATTTTGCAAAACCCTTTGGTAAGATGATAGATAAGATTGAGATCTAGAAGTTGTGTATTTTTTTTTAATTTTTCGTTGAGTATTTTTTTTAATGATTTTTTGAAGTGACTGCATCCTGAAAAATTTGGTACCTGTTCGTGCACTGGGCATCAAAATAATTGAAAATGAAAACTTTTTAAAAAAATTATATAGAATCTAGTGTAGAACAATAATATGTAATTTATTTTGAATTTTGTAAAGTATATCAAAAGTTATTAAAAAATGGTAGACCTATGCCTGTGAGGACTGTCAAGGCACTGGTAAAGAAAATTAAAGTTTACTATGCTAACGTTGTCTAAAAATAGAAAACCTTATATGGTTAGAAAGATGAGAAGACATGTGAGATTATGGTAGTAATTTTAGAGATACCCACTTGATCATTTGTAAACCTGAGGATGAAGTCAAGAAATCATGTTGGAAGATGAAAAAATGTGTAAAGGGACAAAAATGGAGGGAAAATGGGCTTGCAAGACTTAGGGTCATTTTCCAACCCTCTTACCAAGCCAAAATCTACATGGGTTCTTATGTGCAAGATAACCTGCTCAGGTTTTGAAAAAACAAAAGTACCATTCATAGTTCTACATAACCTGTACAGGTTATGTAGAACTAAAACCATTGTTTTGAGTTTCACAAAACCCATACAGGTTATGAAAAACTATAATTTTGAGCTTCATAAAACTAGTATAGGTTATGACAAACATCATTTTGAGTTTCACAAAACCCGTGTGGGTTATGAAAAACCATTATTTTGATTTTCAAACAACCAGTACAGGTTATGAAAAACATCATTTTGAGTTTCACAAAACCCGTACGGGTTATGAAGACATCAAGATGTATGCTTGTAAACTTGCATATATGTATATATGTTTGTATACATTCATGTCTCTCTTCTTTTCCTCTCTCTCTCATCTTCCTTCCCCCATCACCATCTCTGTCTATTCCAAGCCCTAATTATCCTCCTTGAGTTCTATCTCATCTCTCTCCCCCTCACACTTCTCTCTCTACTCTTCTCCTTCTCATTCTATATCTACCTCATGTCTCTCATCCTCTCCTCCTCCTCCTCTCTCTCTCTCTAATTTTCTCTCTCCCTCTCCCTCTCTTTATCCTATTCTCCCCATCTCCACCCTCTCTCTCCCTCTCCCTCTCCCTCTCCCTCTCCCTCTCCCTCTCCCTCTCTCCCAATCTCCTCTCTCTCCCCTTCTATCCTTCTCCCTCTCCCTCTCCTTATCATATTATCTCCCTCTCTTCTTATCCCCTATTCTCTATCTTACCCCCTCTACCCCTACTCTCTCTCTAATTGAATTTCTCACCCTCTCTCCTTATCCTATTCTCTCTCTCTCTCTCTCTCTCTCTCTCTCTCTCTCTCTCTCTCTCAATCCTATTCACCCTCTCTCCCTTCTCTTTCTTTCCCTATCCCTCTCACTCTCTTACTATCCCCTTCTCTATTTATCTCTAACACTCTCTCCCTCCCCCTCTCCTTATCCTATTCTATTCCTCTCTTCCTACCCCCTACTCTCTCTCTCCCTTCCCATCTCCCTATTCTCTCTCTCTCTCTCTCTCTCTCTCTCTCTCTCTCTCTCTCCTCTCTCTCTCTCTCTCTCTCTCTCTCTCTCTCCCTTCTCTTTCTTTCCCTTTCTTCCTATCCCCTTCTCTCTTTGTCTCTAACTCTCTCTCCCTCCCCCTCTTCTATCATATTATATCCCTCTCTTCCTACCCCTACTCTCTCTCTCTCTCTCTCTCTCTCTCTCTCACACACACACACACACACACACACACACACACACACACACACACAAAATCCTATTCTCACCCTATCTCTCTCCCTCTTACTATCCCCTTCTCTCTCTATCTCTAACTCTCTCTCTCTCCCCCCTGCTCTCTCTCTCTCTCTCTCTCTCTCTCTCTCTCTCTCTCTCTCTCTCTCTCTCTCTCTCTCTCTCTCTCTCTCTCTCCCCCTCTCCCCCCACTTCTTCTTTGGTTCCTAGTTGTACATAACCTGTACGGGTTATGCTGAACTAAGGCCAAAACTTCTAGTTTTGCATAACCAATAAGGGTTATGAGAAATTTGGGTTTTGAGGAACTTGTTTTTTTATAAATAAATATAATGTTCCTCAAAACCAATATGAGTTTTGAGGAACTTTTTGTTTTTTTTATTACTTTTGGCTAGGCTTGGTGTTACCAAGCTTAGCACATTTTTGAGTTTCATAGAACACACACGGGTTATGAGAAATTTTTTTTCTTTTTGCATGTGGCCACTTTTCTATTCACCATCTTGGTGCACTTACCCCATGTTGAACTTGAACCATTGGACCCTTTCTGTTTGGTTCAAGATTCGTATTCATCTTTGTGTCCATCTCAAAGTCATCGTTTGTTCTTGGTTCAGTTTTGTGTTAAGCCACAAGGTGATGTTTTGCACTTTAAGGTCCCTTCACAATTGTTTTCTCATGTTGAGCTTGAACCTTTGAACCTTGTTAAGTGGTTCATGGTTCAACGTTCACTACAAGCTAACTGTAGAAATATAACGAGGTTGGGTAAGTTAATGAAAGGTGGTGTGGAAAAAGGAATATTCCGAGCATGTCAAGTTTTAACATTCTAATTATGGAAAGTAATCATGAAAGTTCGAGCCGCTTGTAAGGAAGTGATTTGTAATAAAAGAAGACATCAAAATCCCATCAAATCAGGAGTTCCTTCATACGATTGTATGACTTGTTCAGAAACATGTGTAAGTTTTGTATAGATTTTCTTACCCTTAATATGCAAACCCTTCAGTTGTAATTTCGTAGTTGCTTATTGTTGAAGAAGCGAAGGGAGACGAAGTTAATTATAGCTCTGTATTTCCAAGGGTTGCAGGGATTTCATGACAGTAACAGGTGATTTTTGATTATCCTTTTCCCATTGTGTTACTTGCTTGGAAAGCCACTGTAGTGAAATATTTGTTTTGGATAGAATGTTGTCTTTGTTTAAAAATTATTGATAAATGTAAGAGCAGAAATCATGAGGCCAACCTTGCCCAAACTTGGCCACACATAATGTTTAGTGAGTACACTTTCGGATCTTAGGGATACTTCTTTGGCTTAGGCTGACTTGGGAGATTTTCTAGCGAGAGTGGGAAACCGAGATGGTAATTCAATATGGAAAAGATTGTTTAGAGTGGATTGATTGAATCTGCAACTTTTCCTACTACTTCCCCTTGCCTCAAATTGGTTATGAAATGCTTGAGTAGATATGACGTAGATAGTAGATGTATTAGAACTAGTAATGGTGAGGTGTTAGTGAAAATTGACAGGATACGATGATGGCTGCCATGGGCATTCCTCATAAGGAGCCATATGAAGACTGGTCTATTGGTACTTCATATGCATTTTTCTCTGAGAAAAAGAGCACCTATAGGAGTGTCATTGCCCGAAATTATCTCCTTACACTGTAGAAAGGAGGTTCTAAATTACCCCGACCTCTCACAAAGGAGCATTTCATAACAGAGGTGTGAGATATTGTAATTATGTTGAATAGGCTTATAAGAAATACCATGCGTTCTACTGGGAGGATTAGATGTATTTTTACATTCAATTATTGTTGGCTGGTGAAAAATATTTAGACTAGGCACAGGTTATTGTAGACAAACTTCATGAGGGTTTGCATAATTTTGTTGGCATGACCAATTTCCATATGTCTTCTTATCTCTTTTATATCCTTTCTTGTACCAGAGAATGGCAAGGACTACATCATGAACCCTAGGTCAATAGCATGAAAATTTATGAGTATTACCCACACTTGCAAGAATAAAAGTATGTTGATAATTTCATGAGATGGAACAATGGTTTTATTGGTAGACTTGTCTTTGAGTTGGAAGGAAATGTGAATAAGAGGATGTCAGCTGAAGCCAGGGAATTAGTTAGCATATATGGAAGCTAATTCCTCTAGATCTCTAGATTTACCTACATTAGAGTGGGGGGATTTGAAGGTGAACCATTTAAATTGCCTAGGTATGCCCTAGATAGTCATGTGCTTATTGAAGTTTGTAGATAGCCTGCCCACATAGATAAGAAATTAAAGGAAAAGGGTAAATCTGAGGTAATTTTTCTAGTTGAACTTGGCCATTACAATTTCAGGTTTGTTTCCGATGCTCTGAACCTGAAACTAGAATTCAAGAAATTGAACTTGGAGCCCTATGTTGCCATATGTAAGTTTGACAATAGAAGATTTGCAATTGAGCATTTCAATATTGATATAGATTTTTGATGTGAGCCCCAATTAGAGAATTACTAGGAAAATTGTTTTAATAAATTAGAGGTCAGAAGAAGACTGTGGTCAAGGTTCACCTTACAACAAATAATTATATTGGGATTGTCAATAAATATTTCAAGAGTATGAGAGGAGGAGAATGAAGATGTGTTGGACCTTGAGTTCAATGAAAGGGTTCAAGGGAAACCAATTCCTAAAATTAAATTGGGATAGAGGAGAGGAAGAGAGTATTCAGGCTAAGTCCTTTAATTTCATAAGGAGAATATAGAAGTGGTCTAGGGATCATATATTCACCCCAAAAGTAGAAACAACTAGTCAACTTCATGCTACTACTTCGTTTCCCACTTCCTCCTCTAATGCGATTGTTGATATTGTAGATGCCACAAGACGAAAAGCAAAAGAAGTGGGGAGTAAAAGGTCAAAGAAATATCTATTAAATTCCTTGTCAGTTCAAGTCACACACTCCAAAAGAAAACAGGGAAGCAAGAAATCTACAAGAAACCAGATTGTTGGTGACCTAGGCTCAGCTGAAGAGACTCAGGTAATTATGGATGAACAAGTGCTAAATGATCCCCTAGTTCAAGATATGGATAAGGAGAAAGGACCTAAAGAAGACTAGGACCCAATAGGTACCACAACCATTGTTTCTCCTCCTAGCTATCAGACGCCTTCACCTAAAGCTTCCTTCAGTGCTCCCAGATGGTTGGAGACCTCTATTAGAAAAAAGAGTAGTTCGGTTCCCATTACTATTCCCATTGAAGACATGGTTAGCAAATGCCTTGGGAAAAAATCTAAGTCCAAAAGACTTAAAATGGAAGCTATGATAGATGTCGATGATAACAATAGGCACTGGGTAGCGGAAGTGGTTAGACCTACCTTAGATAAAGATGCAGGAATGTTACTAAAAAGGATTATATTATCGAAAAGGTGGATCTAGGTGTTGCTTCAAGGTCTGCGGATGTTAAGCATTTGGAGTCCTCTGCCAAGAGGATGATATCTAGAACATGGAAAGATGAAAAGGACAAGAAGGAGTTGAAGAAAATTGTCAAACAAATGGTTGAATATATCAATACCATACATAGCCCAAATCCCCAACCTCTATCACAAGTATCACTATCCTTTGATCCAAAATCACCAGTGAACCTAAAGCTACTAGATCAAGTTCAAAGGAACTGCGTGGTGGCCAAAATATTTGATAGATTGCTTGAGTCCATAGCTCAGGAAGTTACATATTACATTGATAATCTGGTAAAAGTGTTTGGGGATGTCGTAGCTGTAAGTAAAGAGTTGGAATTGGAAGATTTGGCATGGAAGAAGGAAAATAATAAATGGGTAGCAATATTGACACAAATGAATGATGTGTAGAGGTTTGGAGTTATGAAATTTCTTGTTGAGAAGCCAGTGGATGGTTTAGATGATAACATGCTATATGTGGCCAAGAAAAATATTGAATGAAGGAACTCAATCATCAAACAAGGTCATGAAGGATCCATCAAATTGCTTACGGAGTTAAAAAACTCATTAATATAATGCAAAACATTTGAAGTGCATTGATATACAAATTTTCAAGGACGACAGGAAGACTATTGAAGATGCAATAGAAATGATCAAAGCCTTCAAGCAAAGAGTGCAACTTGTCAAAGAGATGAAATCCCTAACTACTAATGATTTTTCTAAAATAGCGAGGATTGAGTCCATGTTGACAGTTTGCTTTGATCATTTGGAAACACATAAGATTAAAGTATTGCAGGTAAGCAAGGAAAAAGAAGTCTAGAAACAACACATTATACATATCGGGCTTCCTCATTATCAGCTTGTCCTCAACTTCTCAGAGACACATTTTGAATGGTGGAACATACATGGCACCCTGGCAAAGTAGGATAAGCAAGAGGATTCTTCTGTTGCATCAAAATCTTGATCATGTTACTCTATTCATGGCTCTTGGTCGGTTATCTTTTTTTAGTTATGGTAGCTATAGGCAGGACAAATTCTTTAACTCCTGGAGAAAGTTAAAACTTAATTTTGGTTATTTTTAAAAAACTATAAGCCTGGAGGCTATTTATGTAATTAAGCAAGTCATTTCAAGGATCTGAAAAACTTGGGGTAAAATTAGCAGACTTTTTTTCTTTTGGCATGTTGTGGATTTTTTAATGAAGACATTTTATCTATGAATGAAATGATACATTTTTTGCAGCTTTCAAATCTGCGTGTTTGAATGTTAAAAGAAAATCTCTATTGAGATATATGTGTATATGCAGAATTTGTTACTTCTTTTATTGTCCACTTTTCATAAGTCTATGAATGAATCTGATGTTACTTTCTACATGGATATTCTAACCCCCCTTGTCCTCTGAGGCACAAGAGAGACTCGATCAGAGTCCATGATATTTTGATCCTTTAATAAGATAGTTCTATGAAATGAAGTTAATCTGATTACAAGTCTGTGAGCTTTGTGTATAAGCATTTATCTTTGTAGTATTCATGTGGTGTTGACTGATGAATGTGAAATGTCTTTTCTCGCTTTCTAGTTAAAAGTAAAGTTACTGTTTGTGTATGTTTAAAAATTAATTGAATATCATACAGGAATTTGCACCCTTATGTAGAGGGTAAACCAATAACTGGTTCACCCAACTGTTGGTTTCATTTTGCATTGTAAAAAAAAGGGTCATACATGAGTCATTTACCATCAGTTACAAAAGAGCTAATCTTTTAACCAAGCCAACCAGAGCACCAAATCATGAACCAACAAAATATGGAAAATATATAACCATCCAGAATAAGCATCCAAAACCAAATCTAGAGATCTGATCATATCGGATCAGAATCATAGCCAAAACCAAGATGATCACTAAGACTAACTGAGATAGTTCCAACAGGGATAGCCTCCAATCGTGATACAGTGTTGACATCAATGACAACACTAAACCAAATCCAACATATTGCCAATAACTTCTTCATTAATGCTTTTACTTTCTTTCTCCTTTGGCTTATCAACAAGTTCCTTTCTCTTCTCCCTTGACTTAGTCAACTGATCCTTCAATGATTCAATGAATTTCTCAACATCCTTAAGGTTTTCTTTTACTTGCCATACCTCAGCTTGGGCTTGATCAAGATCCTTAAGTGCTACAACAAGCTGATGTCTTAGACTACCAGAATCCATTGATTCACTTTCCCAGATCCTTCTCAAGTTGTTAGGCTTCTTCTGAGGAACTAGGATCTGTTACCAATTGTTGCAATCAAGGAACATTGAGGGGGGGGTGAACCAGTGTTCCACAATTTTTAACATTCTTAATCTATCCTTTAAGCCACTTAATGCAAATGAATAAAAGTAGAGTGCATAAATACAAATAAAATAACAACAACACCATAACACCAAGATATTTACGTGGAAACCCAGTTAAGGGAAAAACTACGATGGGATTGAAACCCATAATATTAATATACCTTGTTATAAGTATAATAATATTACATGAGCAAAATGCACATTCATTCAAGCACACTATCTAGAGCTCACTACTCAAATTACAATAAGGGCTACAACCCTAGAAGGGTCATTGCCTTGCAAAATGATTACAGATAATAATTGGAATATCTGAATTGATAAACAACATCTACAAATGCCAAAAATAATTCCAGTTAAGCACAAAATACATATTCTTAATCTTCTCTGCTACATTTCTCTTTTCTCATATTTTGTTGAATTTCAAAGCACAAATCCTTCAATCGTGCACTTGAAATTATCCACGATCACTCATAGAGACTTCTCACATAACCATCGATATAAAAAATGATCATATCAATCTTTCATATATATCTGCAATATCAAATTAGATCTATTTCATGTCGGCCCAAAAATGCATAACATGCAAATGAAACATGTTACCCAAGTCAACTCAATCCAATCCAAAACAATCATGCAGACCAAAAATAATTGTCCACACACTTCCCACATGTTGACTTAACATCATCAAGCAAACAATCAATCAAAAAATTGCTTCGTACGATCCACACAATGAATCTCCACATGTTATTTTAGAAGAACATTGTTCTACCCAAAAAACATGTCTACCAGATCTTCCAACTCATTCAACACTCAGCACCGGAGCACACAAACCTAGAATAAGACATATTACACATCCACAATGCATCTCTGAGATCCGCAACAACAAATACACAACACAAATGATCTGCCAACCAAAACACTCATACACTGCCAAATGTCCTATTCTTCTCACCAACCCTCAATCTCTCTTCCGGTATGAATGAATCATGAACTACAAATTGGATATCTGACAGAAGTTTCCATTAATGACAACATCTAAACAATAATGCAGTGTCTCTTGCCAACACTCTATTTCTATTTTAAATAATTTAATAATCCTTCTTGTATAGTGCACTTTAGATATATATAAATTCAAAAACTTATCTATCCCCAATCCTCATCCCAAAAATTAGTTAACTAAAATTTAATTATTTATTTCCTACATTTCCATTAGGTGAAATAAAATCAATCAGCATGTTAATCCCCCACTTTAACTTTCCCAATCCTAGTCAAATCCCCTCAAATTCTTTACATGTTCTAAAGTGTGCCTTTGTACATAAGGGCATGGAACTTTGTACATGTGATATGTGCCTTGGCACATGTCATGTTGGTAGAGGATCTTACCATCTCCTAGGGTACTCCCAAGTACTCCCTTTCCATCTCATCTCTCTACTTTCTCTAAGGATATCCTCAACTATTAATCCACCTTTGAGCTTGGACTCCTCCCCATCCACCAATCATGTGAGGATGTTTATCCTTTTCTCATCCTTCCAAGGATCTCAAAAATATGAGTTCTTGATCCCTTCATCCAAACTTAACAATCTTTAAATTGGCATTATCCTAAGTCATTATCATCAAGCTTTGGAATACAATGTCATTCTAGCACTTTGAGCACTTGATATATAAAACAATCAATCAACCATCTCTTTGGGAACAACAAAGTGCTACTATCTAGTGTAACAAGGAGAATTTGTAAAGGTATAATTATGTTTTTTTGTTGTGTTTTATTTTCTTAGGCCCTTATATTGAGTTTTGAACCATTTTGAATTGACTAGGTCATATAAGTTTAATTTTCTTTTATGTTTAGTTTTTTCATATGCACAATAATAATCTATCAAGTGTGTAAAGTCCAACCTCAAATTACATTACCGAGGATTTATTATAAGTTTTTATGGTATTATATTTAATATGTCGATTTCCAATTAGTTAAAATAATATTTAGTGCATATGTTAAGATCAACTAAACATCATTAGTTAAAATAATGTTTAGTGCATCTATTATCAACTAAAGATCATTCTAAGAGCAATTGACATATCAAGCATTCAGGCATATATCAAACAAATAATACTAAAATAATAGCTTATTATTTAATTACTACTCTATTAGAATTTGAGACAAAGGGTCAAATCTAACAACTATCCATTCATCAAACCATTGAACAACTATTACATTGCCACAACTTTATAAAGCTTTGATAAACAACTATCTATATACACCTAAAAATGGTCTGAAGATAATTAATTGAATAAGCAATTATTTAATTAATCCTCCTCCCCAATTTAATTAAATTCATCAACAATTTGATTAAATCCCCCTTTTTCATCTACTTATTAATAAATCTAAGGATTTATTTAATAGGTTCATTTCAATAATTCTCTTTGATTAATAAATTCAAATTGATTAATTCTTCCCCATCAAAATCATTTCTTCTAATCTCTAATTAATTTAAAAAAATCACTTATGAGTTGTTGAAATTAATTAGCCTTTTCATATTAATTGAATTTCTAAATTCAAATTGTCCTAACTTTTAACCACCCAACCTAACTGTAGACACCCAAAATTATCCAGTCTAATTAAATAAATAGTTTATTTATTTAATTATCTAAGCTTAATTCTTCTATTAATTAAATAAATCTTAATTTATTTAATTAATTCATTTATCCTCTTCTAGCCTTATTTCTCATTTAAATAAATACATTTATTTATTTAAATTATCCTTTTTCCTAAAATTAAATAAATATCTTATTTATTTAATTGATCCCACTTCTTCTATTTATTAAATAAATCTTTATTTATTTAATTAATTCATTAACCTTTTCTATCCATGACACATGTCATTCATCTCTTAATTCATACACTACCTACCCCTTTCATTATTTTATTATTTCTTTTACCTACCCTCTAATCATAGCCGACCTCCTTTTACACCTCTCAATCTTATCCCTCCATTTCATATAGTGTCTTCTATATAAGGAGATACTTCCTTCATTATCAAACCCTAATCATTCTATGCATTCTAATCATCTTTTATGCACTTGACTACACTACGATCTTACTTGCAACCACATTCCGTTCTTTGTTGAGCTCTTGTGCACATAAAATCTGAGAGCAAATATATCAAGCAAGATCAATGGAGATAGGAAGAATGGAGATTCAAACTCTATTGGACATGTGATGGTATAATCTTTGTGATTTCATTTGATTTGCATTGTCTTAGGTAATCTTCATATGTTATGGTGGATCTTTGTTGTTGTTAGGCTAGGGTTTTGTGGTTGAATTCATTTAGCCTTTCAATATTGTTATTATTGTTATCCATTTTCACCATATACATTTTGGCACGCCCGGTGGGACTCTTGTCCCTTTTGCATTTAACATCCTTGTTGCAGATTTTGTATTTTGAAGTTGCAAATCTGACGTTTTCGGCAGCATTTTGATATTTTCGCGTTTGCACACTTTCGGATCGCATTTTTTATTTTCTAGCACGTCTGTGACATATGGAGTCGCGTCTGTGTTATTGGCAATATTTTATTTTGCAGGTTCCAGGAAAGCGCGTTTGTGTTATAAAATCGCGTCTGCACTGTTTTTAGCCACGTTTGTGTCCAGAAGACGTGTCTGCATTCTGTAGTCGCGTCTGTGTCTCACAGAACCTCGTCTGTGTCATGAAGTCACGTCTATGTTGAGGGTAATCACGTCTATGTTCACCAGTTTCAAATTTTGGGTTTTTATTGATTCAGTTTTTGGATTTTGCATTTAGGGTTTCAGATCTGGTTTATTTTGAGCTAACATTTTTAGATCTAGCTAACGAAATTGGTGCAGCTTGTCTTGAAAGCTAAATCATTTGATTGAAGGCCCCTATTTTCACAAAGTCTTTTGGGTTTAAAATTTACCTAACTTGTGTGCTTGCAGGAAGGGGTGATCATTTGAAACAATCCAAACTACTAATAAATCTTTGTTGCAGGTCCTTGGCAAGGGTTTTTGGATTTTTATTATGTGCCTTGTTTTCATAGACTAGCAAACACTTCAATTGGTGCACTAAAATTGAATCATTGTCTTTTGTGTCTTGAGCAATAGGCTCTTTTTGTTTAATCTTTAGAGGGCCTATCTTCCCATGTGGTCATTAGGACTACTAGTGAGAAGAGAACGACCCAAGTGGTAGCGAGGAAAACCCACCTCTTCTAAACCACTATAAACAACTGTATTCATGGTGAAAACTATGGATAACGTATGTTGATTAGTTCATACCGACACTATGTCTCCCCATAAACCCGTTTGATCAAATTTATTTGATCAGTTGTAGGGCGTAACCCCTACCGGCTGGGAGCCTTCTGTATTTACAGAGCTAAAAGTGCTGCATCTATGGCCACACGAGCGGATGCCCTTACTAGCACATTTTTGTTTTAGAAGCCCAAATCCTTCTAGTTGTTGGGGCAGGAGGTCGGACCTCTGGTAGTGGCCCACACACATACGGTTCTTAGTAGAGATAAAAAGTTCACCATAGGGAGTTTTCGTGGGGATTGATGCTGGTTGACCCGAGAAGTGAGTGTTGAGGGTGGAGCCAGTGAGGTCAAGCATCTAAGTATCTGCTCTGAATAGCATAGCCTCGGGGGTAAAACCCCATGTGGGATCAACAACTATTGTCTTGGCCAGCCATAAGAATTGTGCTTGACTTATTTTAAACATTCAAAACATTCAAGACCAAATAGCAAAACATTGTGTCTTTTGTGTCTTCAAGTGTATGCAAAACATTTTTACATCAAACAACACACTTTTCTTGGAGTCATTTTGAGTCTAGACACTTGTAAACATTGGGTCTTCATCAACACTATGTCCTCTTGTCACGAAAAAATAGTCAAACAGTCAGATTTGGTCATAACAAAACGACTTCACAGATTGGAAAAAATTGCACAAATTTTATAGAAACGTGTTTGTGTCAGACATAATAGCATTTGTGTTGTATAACCACATCTGTGAAGGGCAGAAACGTGTCTGTGTTCCAAGAATCAACATTACACTTTGCAAAAAAATGTCAGAAATGCGTCTGCATCAGGAAACCACGTCTGTGAAGTATACAGGTGCGTCTGTGTTCAGAATTGAAAAACTGTTACAGTCCAGCAAACAAACACAGTCGGTTTCAGAATTCTTGAGCTTCCTCAGTCATTTCTCCAGGGTTTCATTTAGCATTCAACCTATCTTTGGGTCTCACAAAATCCATCATTGCTTCACATCTCACTTTACATTCCCAATTGTCTAAACTTGAGTCAAAAGGTCACTTGCTTGTCCTCACTATACTTTGTCAACACACTACATACAACAACACTTTGCTAAGTGGTCCCTCATCAAGGTTTCTTACCTTTGGGTCTCATTTGGTCTTACTTAGAGTCAAGGTCAACTTACCTCATCAAGAGAAACTATCCTCTCTTTGGAAGTCACACCTACTCTACTACATACATACTTGGTCTTACACTTTGGACATTGCAAGTACACCTCAGATTCATTTACATTCCATCCATTTCTTGGTCTTCCATACTCTTTCCATTTTCATCTAGTCTCACACATCTTGGTCAATACCTAGTTCATGGTTGAAACCTGTCTTCAAAAATCTAGGAGAGAAACTAAAGAGGCTCAAGAGTCCGCAAACATGAGTTCTTATGAGTTTGAGAATGATATCTTTTTCAATTCTGATCATACTACATTACCTGACATGGATGCCTATAGAAACATTCCAAATGTTGAGAACATGGACACTACAAACAATAATGCTATACACAATGACAATATGGACAACTTTTTCATACATTCAGCAGATGTGGAAGAATCCATTATGAATCCCCATTTCAATCGATTGGTTGAGGAAATAATGAGGAGGGATAGACAATACTTCTTACAAATGATGGCACAAAGTGAAGCCAAGATACCTCATGATTTTGAAATGTCTCAAATAATGGAAAATCGACCTTTGCAACAACCTCACTCCAACATGGATCAAAGGAGACCTAATAGTGGAGGCAATAGAGGACCACATATGGTACCTGAATCACCATCATCTTTGTTTCAAAAACCAGAGGTCCCACATACACATGGTCAAGCATATGATACTCACCTTCGCGGACCATTATGGAAGTCTTATGCAAACAAATATGCTCAATCACATATCAATGCTAAGGATTAACCACCAAAGCAATTGGATATTAAAAGGCATGCTCAAAATTTGGACACAAGGAAACCCCGTGTCAAATTTGGGGGTAACACATTAGAAAATGACATGCCTGTAGAATATGGTATACATGCACAAAATAGATATGGTGTTCCTCAACATGAATCTATACCAAGTGGTCCATATACGCATCATCGCTATAGACCTCCTCCATATGAACATGTGTATGATCACTATCATCCATATATGCAACATGCTCCTCCTCCAATTCATGCCTCAAGCATGGGGTATGGTCCAAGAAGTTGATCTCCACCTAAGAGCAATTTGGAGCAACAAATCAGAGACTTACAAAAGAAAATGGAGGACATAAATACACCAAAGCCAACATACACAATGAGAGACATATGCCCCTATCCATTTGACAAAATCATTCCAATGCCTCCATTTCCTACAAACTTTGTGATGCCTAAGTTTGATAAGTATAGAGGAAAAGGGGATCCTAAGGCACACATAAGACAATTTTTCATAGCTTGCATTGAGGTAGCAGCAAAAGAGACATATTTGATGAGATTATTCCCACAAAGCCTAGGTGATCAAGCTATGGAATGGTTCTCCCAACTTCCACCTGGAATTAAGTCATGGGGTGACTTAGCAGAGGCATTTATTCAACATTTCTCCTACAATATAGAGACAAACATATCAGTCACTACTTTATGCAACACCAAGCAAAAAGAGGGAGAGTCTTTTGCATCATTTTTACAAAGATGGAGGAATCTAGCCAGTAGATGCTCTTGTGAAATTCCACAAAAACAAATGGTAGAGATGTTCACACAAAATGTTAACAAAGACATTGGTTATGACTTAAGAAAAGCTTGTTTGTCCACCTTCAAGGACGTCATTAAAAAAGGCTTAGCTATAGAAAAGGTCCTAATTGAACAAGGAGTCATCAAGATATTCAAAGAAAACAAAGATGACTTTAAAGGAAAAGACAAGCCAATATTTTGGAATAAAAACAAGAACATAGTCAATGATGGTGTTGTTGATGCCAACAGAGTGCGACCCAAATTCATCTTTTCAGGATCAAGTTCTACAAACAATCAAGTGAATACTCAAACAACTTCCAGATCACGAAGGAAGTACACCCCATTGGGAGAACCACTTGAGGTAGTTTTCAAGAAGCTTGTGGCAAACAAGGTAAAACCAAATTGGTGGAATGATGATGAATATTGTGAATTTCATAAGAGCAAGGGTCATAAGACAGGAAATTGTCATCGACTGAAGAACATCATACAAGATCTCATTAATAGGGGTGACATTGAGATTGAAGGACACTCATCCAATCAAGAACATGAGATGTTTAAGGAACCATTCCCAAAACATGACAAGGGAAAAGCTAAAGCCACAGAGGATCAAACCAACTATACCAAAGCATCTTACAACTATGATTCAACCATCAATCACATCTCAATGGACAATTATGTCTCTACCATTATCATCAAGGACAAAGCATCTGAGAATTCTACTTGGAGACCTAGGATTGTCCTAAAAGGTGTTGGATCTTCTTCTGAACCTAACTTTGAATGTCATGTTACAACCCGCCAAGGTAAAATCACTTTGCAAGGTGCTCCAACTAAAAACACCGCTTCTTCATCAGCCAAACCTGAGTATGACCTTGTAGAACAGTTAGGGAAGACACCCGCGCTCATCTCCATCCTTGAGCTATTACGTATATCTCCCACACATAAAGCCATTCTTGACAAAATCTTGAGAGATACTGCTGTTCCTACTAATCTGAACGTGGACCAGTTTCAAGCCATGGTGGGATACCTTTCCATTCCACACTCCCTTACTTTCACACAAGCCGATGACACCTCCATAAGTTAGCCACATAATGCACCATTACACATTGAAGCCTTCATACACAAACATAAAATCAAACGAGTCCTGATAGATGGAGGAGTAGGTCTAAACATTTGTACATTGAGGACTATTAAACAATTGGGATATTCTGATAAAGCTATGAATTCTACAAACAAAATTACCATCAAGGCATATGATGATGAAGAGCATTCATCCAAGGGTACAGTCATTTTACGTCTCAGAGTTGGGTCAGTTACAAAGGATGTGGTTTTTCAGGTCCTTGATCTAGATCTCACATACAACATACTTTTGGGATGTCCTTGGATTCATGAGATGAGCGCAGTACCATCTACATATCATCGATGTATCAAGTTTCCACACAATGGAGTTGAAGTGACCATCAAAGCTGACCCAAATCCATTCATATATTGCAACAATCTGCGACCTAGATCAGAAATAACAATCCCAGTCAATTGAAAAGCTATTTCTTCATCAGCATATGTGGATCTAGAATCATTGAAAGCTTCTACATCAAAACAAATAGAGCTAAAAGAAAAGTTCAAGTTTAAAGACATGGGATGTGGTGAGTATATCTTTCATGTTGATCAACTCCCACTATCTTCTAAGGTATTTAGCCAACATGAACATCCTACAAATAATTTGCAATGCCAAGGAATTGGGTGTGAACCACCTAGTGTTGTGGCTACTAAGTTTGAATGCAAATCTTCTCTAGTGGTGCAAGCATCTCTTGATATCAATAGTCCTAAGAGTGGTTCCAGCAAAGAATCTATTGAGTGTATCGCCAGTCCTCTTGAGAGCTCACATAGCCTTACCATTTCATCCAATAATTTTATTTCCACTCCACTTCCAGACTTGAATCAACAAGAATCACAAAAGCCCTTACTCATTGGGGATGAAAAATCAAGCTATGAACAGAAAAAACTAAAAGTCAAAACTAAAGAAAATTCCTTTAGTCCAAATCAAAATCAAAAGCTATTGAACTCCACAAAAATCAAGGTCAAAGATAAAATTCCTATGAAGCAAAAAGAACAAGAGTTGATCTCCCCTAATATCAAAATAACTGGGGGCAAAAGTTCTACAATTTTAAGTCAAAAATCATACTTGTTGATCCTAAGTCTCCATCATGCTATCCTACTTTCACTTCTTTTCACAGTCATAAGCCTTCATTCCTCATCCACACGTTCCACACATCCTTTCCCTTCTAGCAATACATCATGGACCTTTAATGGAGCTTCCTTAAGGGACTTTGTTATCAGGGATGCCCAAACTTCTTCAGGTGACACGCATACGGGCCTATGTAGTCCACATATTAGTAATTCTATCTCAGTTCCTTTATCAAGGAAGATAGTCACTCAAGCTACACATCATTCAGTTAAGGAACAATGTAGTTACAATCATAAAGTCAAGCCTCGTACATTTGAGGTAGGTGACTTAGTTCTCAGAGAAAATCCTAAAAATCAGCAAGACAAAGAGAAGAAGGGCAAGTTTGAACCAAATTGGCTTGGTCCTTACATCATTACAGCAACATATGGATCTAGGGCATATCAGCTCTCAACTACAGAAGGTGAACCCTTGGAGGATCCTACCAACAGCATGGACCTTCGCAGGTTTTACACATAGATCTTCAGATTATCCTAATTCAAAAAAAAAATAAAAAAAAAAATTTCAAAAATACAAAAAAATCAAAAAAAAAAAAAAATACAAAAAAATTATAAAAACAAAAAAATCGTTACTTGGTGAAAACCTGGCAAACAGGTGCCTTGTGACACAAAAAACATTGAAAAATCGAAAAAACTAAAGAGAAATAATTTCGTCCAATGGTGAAAACCACTTTGGTGGCGCCCTAGGCAAGTACCATGGTGAAAACTGGGTCATCAGCACCATGCATAGAGACATTGCTCCTCCATCCTTCAGGATTCTCTTTCATCACTTCACTTTGCACACACTCACGACCAATTCATCCATAATAAACTTACCCATTCCCATCATGGCTTGTTATTGATCTCCCTAAGATTGGTTAGCCATTCATAATAAACCTCCCTTTTCACTCCCTTTCCATCCATAATAAATCAGATCCTATCTGTGGCTAAGGCAAATCCTACATCTAGTAATGGGTGTGGAACTGAGAACATCACATGTTTCGAGGAGTACAGTTTCTTCCAACTTCCTTTAGTCTATCCGCGCACAATCCACAATAACGGAACATTTGCATCACAGATCTGCAATAAAGTTTCATCTTCTCCGCAATAAAGTATTAGTTTCATGGATTCAGTCAGTTTTAGATGAGACACAGCAGAAACAATGGGCTTCAACAAATCAAATCTTTCAACAGAATTAGACAACATATGGTTCCGTGCTATCTATCCTTTCTGTGAAAGTAAAAATTGTGACCACAATCAAATATGACTTATACAAGTGACAAGAGACACTAAACTTGAGGGCTACAGTGGATGTTGGTGTCGAGTCTTGGTTTTTCTTTTGATTTCATCTTTTTTTGGTGACATGTCTTTTAGCTTTTCCAGGATATCTCTGACTAGAGATTCTATCTCCAGGATGTCTTTGACTAGAAAGGCAAGGATGGGGTATCGTCACCTACTTGTATTTGTTGTCTGTGGATTGTCTCTTAGTAATGCTTTGACTTGTCCAAGGATATGAGGACACTGTGAGTCTAGTATGAACCGAGACATTCCTTGTTTGTGACTGTCTTATCTCCATGCAAACAGGTACAATGACTTTTTGGGTCAAACATATGCCTCGATTGTCATAACCTACTTGCCATAATAAAGCTCAATGATGATAACGCACAAGAAGCTCTTTCACTTTCATATCTTCTGTCTTTCATCAACCTTTCTTGATTGACTTCCATCATCCTTCTCGAGTCCGCGTAGCCTGCTATCACATGACTGAGTATAATGACACACCAAAAACATTTGCATTTCATGTAGTTGTACTTGCATTATCACATGTTAGCATTTCATACATACATATAGATATCACAACTGCATCACATCCTGCACACAATACTTGTTAGCACAATTTACATTTGCATTATCATATTCATCTGCATTACATACATTCACATTCGCATCATGCATACACATATAAAACATAAAAGAACAAAAAAATATATTGCATTGCATCATATACATATTTGCATCCATATCATAAGCATCACATAAGAACATCTCATCACATAAGTACACATGCATATAGCTACCATAAAGATGAATCATTTCATATATATAATCATAAAGTGTCATGATACAATGATGTCAAAATCATATGGCTACAAAAGCACCTGCAGGTGTCTACATCATCATACAAAAATGGTACAATACTGATACATAGGGAGCCCTCTACGGCTATGATGAACTCCCTCCCTCGGAGTTGCCTGGCCTTGATGGAATTTGAGCCCCTGAGGGACCCGCCCCAAGATCATCCCGCCTATCCCCTCTATCTAGTGGTGGTGGAGGACCCATAACCCCACCACTTGATGCCTGTCTCCTCCGGCTCCCTCCTGTAGCTGTCGCTGTACGCGACGGTCTATGGAAGCTCCTTGCCTGCTGATTCACTGGCATTGCACCATAATAGAGATCCCGCCAGTAGGCAATCTCCTCCCCTGCCCGTAGGACATAAGCATATCCTGCCCCTATGTCCTCCGCTGCCTGTCTCCCTGCCCTCAGCGCTGTCTCAGCCTCTGTATAACGCTGAATAGCCTAATCTCGCTCCTGCTTAGTATCTCTGAGCCCCCTCTTGAGCCGATCCCTCTCCCTCTCGAAGTCCTGGATCTCATCTTCCTAGCCCTGGCAGATCTCCCTTAGCTCTATTAGCTCATCCTCCTCTGCATCAGCCCCCTCTGCCTCTGCCTGTGGCTCCCCTTGTATGGGTGCCTACCCCTGTGCCTGTACCTATACTAATACTTGTCCCTGTATCTGTCCCTGTCCCTGTACCTATACCTGTCTGGGACCCTGTGCTGCTAGCACCTGTAGTGGCAATCCACCATGACCCCTCACCACCCGAGCTTGTCTCTCCTCTCCACCCTCCCTCTGAGGTGCAACCCTCCTCTCTCCAACTGCTCCCTTCCTCCTTCGTTGGCCTCTGCCCCCATCACCTCCACCATCATCATCATCCCCACCCCCATCTCCATCCAATGGCTCTCCTAGATCCGTCAAGAGTGGGAAGGGATGCTCCGCCTAGTATGCTGTATACTCGACTTCCATGCCGACATCCTCAATCTCTGGCCACATGTCCCAGGGTAGGGGCATCATCTCTGCTAGCTTTGTAACTGCCTGATCATATGATAATAGGGGCCCAAACTGTGCCTGATCTCTGACAGTTCGTGCATACATGACTGAGCCTCGTGGCATCCTCTAAATCCTGCCAAACTGTTGGCCAACCCTGTCCACTAGCTACCTCTCTAGCACATAGGGTGTCCGCCCAATCAAATACCTACTCCGGAAGGTGTAAGGAAGCTCAACTGCATCATCCTTCCACTGCTCGCATCCTAGATATGGCCTCCATATGACCACATCAATATCATCTATCACCCATCGCCAGTGCTCCAACCTGCCAATCCGTGGCTACGACGTGATCATATCATACAAGTGAACAAAACTACACCCATGTCCCCTACCTCTGAAGTGTATCGGCCTCATCACTGGCAGATGCTCATAAGCCCAGACCTGCAACAATGTCACCCCGTAGCCCAATCCCACTGATCCATGGTATACGAACTGATGCAGCTCATAGTCAAGGTGTGCCAGCACACACGGTCCCCAAGCATATCTGGTGTGGTACGCAACCAGTGTCTCCAGTGCTCCTCCCCAACCCATAGCCAACCCCCGTGTCACCCTATCTGGACATAGGAACCCACTGATTGCTCCTCCTACCACTGCCAGCAGTGCTAGCCCTGTGGCTGTCATAGTGTCCCATGCCACATGTCCTGCCCTCATCTCCAATCTTGGGTCCTGGAATACTCATCTCAGGGCCTCCTTGTCTCCATCTCGATCGTATAGGATCAGCTCCCCATCGATCGGTATCCTCAGTATCCTATATACATCCTCCAGGGTGACTGTCATCTCACCCATTGGCAAATGAAATGTACAAGTCTTGGAGTGCCATCTCTCTGCCAGCACAGTCAACAGTCCCATGTTTGTCTGAAACTCAGGCACATATAGAACATGTCTCAATCCCATCTCCTCAATAGCTGCTCGGTCCTCGAAGGTTAGCTCAGGTCGCAATCTCTGAGTCGATGGGAATCTTTCCCGTGACTCCAGCATTGGCAAATACTCCTGCAGTCAAGCAAATCACTCATGTCAATCATAGTGGCATTCCCTGTTTATCACAAAATGCTACTTTTTATCTAAATGCATATGGCTATCTATCCTAGTGACACTCACTGTTCATCATAAAGTGTTGCTTCTATCCTAGTGGTACTCCCTGTTCATCACAAAGTACTACGTGAGTGACATTCACTATTCATCACAAAGTGTTACTCACATTTGCACTCCCTATTCATCACAAAGTGCTGCTCATACTCTAGTACTCCCTGTTCATCACAAAGTACTCTATCTTGGTACTCACTGTTCATCACAAAGTGCCTTGATTTATCCTATTCTTCCCTAGAGGACCTGCTTGAGTGTATCCTCTCAGCAGCTTATCCAATTGACAGCGTATGTTCATCACAGAACTGTTGATTTGCCCTAGAAGACAAAAACTTCACACAAACGCGCTTACCTAACATAAACGCACTTAAAGACTGCACAAACGTGCCTAAAAAACATAGACACGCCTGACAAACACAGACATGCCTATGCTCTGCACAGATGCACCTGGGCGACACAGATGTACCTTCTTGGCACAGACGCGACTGACCATCACAAACACGGCCGCATTTGACACAGACGCAGTTTCAAATGCAAACGCGCCTAGCACAAGCACAGACGCGCCTCGCGAGCATAGACACACCTGGCACCAACACAGACATGCCTGGACGTTTTTGGACATTTTTTGAACCCTAGTCTAAGCACATTTATTGCTTTACCTACCATGCATTAATGACAATATTAAATGCGTCAAAGTACGAGGAGGTTTGGTGGTACTCACTGGCTCTCCTGCCTCTGCTGGCCTCTGGAATCGGCGAACGCGATCGAATCTATGAATGAAGGCCATCGCTACTGACTGTTGTTGCTCTATTTTCGCTCTACAATCTACTCTTGTGGATGTGTAGATGACAATGAGGATGTATTTTCCCCCGTGGTCTATCTTATAGCCTACCCTACCCCTAGCCCTCGTTTCCTGAGTCAGTCTTCATTATCCCATGACTCTGTCACTTTATCTGGTCAGTCCATTCTAGCCTTTCTTTCTTATCGAGAGATTGTCTGCAATCTTTTCAGACATTTTCATCCAATCTCTCGAGGGGGCATATCATTCCCATCTTGGGGCAACTCTGTATCAGTTCATATTATCTTCTTTGAAACAACACGACAAGCCGCATTGTCTCAAAGAGGGGCAAAATGTAGACACCCAAAATTGTCCAGTTTAATTAAATAAATATTTTATTTATTTAATTATCTAAGCTTAATTCTTCTATTAATTAAATAAATCTTTATTTATTTAATTAATTCATTTATCCTCTTCTAGCCTTATTTCTCATTTAAATAAATACATTTATTTATTTAAATTATCCTTTTTCCTAAAATTAAATAAATATCTTATTTATTTAATTGATCCCACTTCTTCTATTTATTAAATAAATCTTTATTTATTTAATTAATTCATTAACCTTTTCTATCCATGAAACATGTCATTCATCTCTTAATTCATACACTACCTACCCCTTTCATTATTTTATTATTTCTTTTACATACCCTCTAATCATAGCCGACCTCCTTTTACACCTCTCAATCTTATCCCTCCATTTCATATAGTGTCTTCTATATAAGGATATGCTTCATTCATTATCAAACCCTAATCGTTTTATGCATTCTAATCATCTTTTATGCATTTGACTACACTGCGATCCTACTTGCAACCACATTCCGTTCTTTGTTGAGCTCTTGTGCACATAAAATCTGAGAGCAAATATATCAAGCAAGATCAATGGAGATAGGAAGAATGGAGATTCAAACCCTATTGGACATGTGATGGTATAATCTTTGTGATTTCATTTGATTTGCATTGTCTTAGGTAATCTTCATATGTTATGGTGGATCTTTGTTGTTGTTAGGCTAGGGTTTTGTGGTTGAATTCATTTAGCCTTTCAATATTGTTATTATTATTATCCATTTTCACCATATACACTAACCATTCCTAAACCTAACCCATTCTACCTACCCACATGTCCCCTTTCATCCAACCTCTTCTAGAAGCTTTGTGACACTTGTCACTAAGTATTCCCTTTCATCCAACTCCTTCTAGAAGCCTCTTGACACTTGTAACCATAGAGATGACAAATGTTTCCTTTAATCCAACATCTTTGCCGACCTCCTCCAATTTCACCATTGATATCTTCAGACTTAATCTTGACTATTGATTCCTGCCACCTCACCCCTGCCCTTGGAAATACTATAAATAGACCCCATTTTGGAGCACAAAGGGTCCCTAATTTTAATCCCATCTCATTTTCATCTTATGCATTGTTACTATAGGCATCTAGCTTCTAGTTTGTCATTTTAAGCAATGTTATCATGTTCAATCTTAGCTTAATTATATCTTCATTGTAGCTTATTTTCTAGAATAATCATGAAATCATGTAGCTTAATCATGATATCATTTCTAGATCATGCATCTTCCTCATTTAAATCCTCCATCTAAGTGTAGTCAAGTCATTGGAATTTGCCTAATCAGATCTGAGAGCAAAATTCATACTCGCATTTACTAGGAGGCAATAGATTGATTAGCTATGGTTTTATCTTTCTTTGATTTAAATTAATTAACCATTACTTGTAATGATTTATTGAGTGTTTTGTGTTTGCAGCTACAGGTACACATCACAATACACAACATTTTTGCACCCACCATGGGCCGGAATCATCATTTTTTGCCTCTCAAGCTTCAACAAAACTTCATCTCTACTGGACCTAATTCTAAATGTTGTACGAGTTGATTTTCCAACTCATACAAACTTCCTTTTAGTCTAGGATGAAGCCTCATCCTATGTTGTATGAGCTCATTATCTTTGTTGTATGAGATATAAATGCATGTTGTACGAATTTCTGGCTAGTAAATCCTGTGTCATATGAACTCATTTTCATTGTCGTACAAATTTCTAGCTGGTAAATTCTATGTCGTACGAGTCTATTTGGGCTCATAAATAATGTCGTATGAATCTCTACATCTATGTCTTCAAACAGACTGTGGTTTTTAGTATTTTCATGTTGAATTGGATCATTTATTAACACTAATCCTGACCTGTTTATGAGATTTTTGGCAGCCTAACAAGTTTTACAGGACATTGTCAAAGATACACTTGTTGAAGACAAAATTTAAAAAAACAATCATGAGTACTAACGGATTTATTTTGCAGGTTGCCTATGAATTCGACTAAACTTTGTGTATTCACTTAAGTTTTCTAGGCACACTTCAATTTGGCTAAAGGAAATAAACCATCATACCTTATGTGATTGTGATGATAAGCGAGTATGCTCTCACCTTTCTTAGGTGACCAGAAAGCTAGACTCATCTTTTTCTTTCATTAGTGCATTTCTTTAGCAAGCCTACCCTCCCGAGGATCTTAAAAAATCTTAAAGCCATTATGGCGGGTGTGATGGGAACGACCTATGTGGGAATGGCTAACGCCAAGTAATCCAACCCACTATAAAATAAATGTGATTTGATGAAAATCAAGTCAATGGAAGTGCTTAGGAATAGCTCTCCTCCGTACCTTCAGGTATATCAGACCTTGGTTTTCAAGGCTAGGAGACCTCTTAATTGAGTATTATACCCTGACGCGCCGAATGGATCCCTTACTAGTTCTGGTTAAATTAGAAGCTACTTGATTCACCTCTGAAAGGGTGATAATATTTGTGCAAGAGAGATAGTAACTCTCCCAAGACACTTGCCATATCATGCCCCCATTAGCATTTGGAGTTAGATAATACGGTGTTGAAAATCCATTGCGTGAGACTCAACGTCTGTATTCTGATTAGCTATTGGGTGTGTACCTAAGTCAGCAAGCAAAGGTTTTCATTCTCAGCCAGTTTCCTTAGGGTTTAGCATGCTTGGAGTCACTTATCACATCATGTGTTTTCTATGTATTCATCGTCAAATTGAAAAATTAGACATATGAAACTGGAAAACATAAGCAAAACATCAAAATTCACCAATCCAAATTTGGCAAAAAAAATACATTTTTCATTGCCCTGTTATATGTCATACGAGTTAGGTTCTCTGTCGTACGAAGAAACTACTTTATCGTATGGTTCATAATGTTTTGTCATAGATTCTACTTTTTCAAGGGAAATTTCTGATTTGTCGTCTGGTCTTTTATCTTTTGTCGTATGGTTCATGAAGAAGTGTCGTACGAGTCTCTATTTTTTATCAGTCTAGAGCTGCTACTTTGCATGACTTTTTCAAGTCTGTCATTCTACTTGATTAATTTGCAGTATTCATAAACACCTGTTATCTTTTATTATGTGCTTAAATTGTCTCCTTGGTTTGCTTGGTCAAGTTATCATCCATTAAAATCAGACTCTAGAAGATAAACACCTCAAGACTTTCAAGTGCTCACCCTCAACAAGTTCAAGATCTAAACACCTCAAAGTGCATTATCACCCTCTTTGATAAACTGATCACTCAAACATAGTTTCTCATCAAGATCAATCATCCTTTATCCTAAAACTGAAATGTTTGGTTAGGATAGTCTGCTCCCACATTGTAGGATATATCGTTCCTACTGGACTTGGTTCTTATTAAATCATCATCATTGCACTCCTGAATTGAAGATCGAAAAAATTGCAAACTTTTAAACAATTGAATTATCTTTGCATGTCCTATCATTCTATCATATCTACATTTACAGTTGATCACTTATCAAAAAACATTTAGACAATCGAACCCCTGAAATGGAAACTGAAACAACTAAAATAGCTGAAGATCATATCAACATGACATACCAAAGCAAAATACAAGTAATAAGCCAACATATCAGAGAAATCAAGCAACTTCAAAGTAAAAAACCAACTATGTTAAAGCCTCACAAGGATTCAAATACATCTAAAAAAGGTGGCTCTTTTATGCAACTCTTAAAGAGATCCCTAAAGGATTTGGCTGAGAAAGATCAAAATTGTGCACCTATGTCTAGTAATGGCTCATCCCCCTATAAGCAAATTGATTCTCCAAAGGCATCTATTCCTACACCTCCTGAAAGCTTACAAGAATCTTCCATAGCATCATCACCAAAGAATACATCTAAAGAAGAAGTTCCCCAAGGGATATCCATAATGACCATCAAACCTATTTCAGAGGATCCTATTCAAAGCTCATCTCCTTCATATCCAAGCATTGATTCATTGCAGCATCCCCATAACGCTCTCTTGCAAATTGATGTCCTCATTCATAGAATGCTTGTTAAATGAGTCCTAATAGATGGGGGAGCTGGCTTGAACATTTTCTCTTTGAGTCTTGTCCGTGCTCTAGGTTATTCAGAGGATGCAGTTGATCCCCTGAAAATGATAAAAATCAAAGCCTATGGTGAAGAAGAACATTACTCTAAAGGAATTGTCGTATTACCCCTTAGAGTAGGACCTTTGCAAAAAGACACAGCATGCCAAGTTCTAGACTTGGACCTACCATACAACATACTCTTGGGGATACCATGGATACATGATATACAAGCTATTCCATCAACAGGTTAGCAGTGCTTAAAATTTCCCTACAATAGGCACAAAATCCCAATATCAGCAGACTCAAATCCATTGCAGTGTTGTAATAATCTGAAATGAGCTCAAGAGGTCATTGTGTCACATAACATAGAGGCATCATATTCAAGCACACAATCCAAAGAACAATTATTTGCATCAATTCTATCAAACATGGAGAAACAAATGCAACTAAGAGATCGAGGGACCGAAGAATACTTGCTATCATGGGAAAACAAATAAGAGCAACTTGAAATTGAAAGGGAAGAAGAAGATGTAGAAGTCGATGTAGTTCACACGTATGCAGAACAAATGTTAGGAACTAGCCTACTTGAATTTGAATCACATTTGGCTGACATGGACTTAACCGAGGACGATCAGGAGTTTCTTATGCGAGGTCATTCTGACGAGAGTACTGTTCTAGACATGGAAATACATACTGAAAGCTCTAGCATCTCTATCATGATCCCTAATATCTTTGAAACTATTCAACATGAGGATCCTTTATCCTTAATCTTTCTTGAACCTATGGACTGGGAAAATGAAGGACATACTGCCATTGATACCTTACTGAATGACCATGCCATATCTATATATCTTAACACAATCGAACCCGTAACAACTTCCACCAGGAATCTCAACAACACATCTTCCAGTCAAGTGGGTGCCATATTTCCTAGTCATAAAAATGAAAATAAAGAGAACAATATCAAGTCTAATGCTGAAAACCATCTCTTGGCAACATTAGATCAAGAAAAAGTAAAAACAAAGGACACATCTAATGGTGAAAACCTCCTTGAGGTGTTGGAAGATGGGAGATTTGACACTTTACCTGAGCACTATCAAGAAAGGTCATCCATTTTGATCGAACCAATAGAGGCAATTAACATTGGCACAACAGAGCAACCAAAGATCCTACATCCAGCGACTTCTCTTTCAGAAGAAGAAAGGAAACAATATGTGGAATTCTTCAAACGATGACAAATCAATTTTGCCTGGTCATATGCAGACATGCAAGGGTTGGATCTAGATCTTATTATGCATCACTTAAATGTTAATCGAGGAGCCAAACCAATTAAACAAACGTTACGGAAGATGCATCCAGAACTAGAGAAATTATTGGATGTCGGATTCATTAGACCGGTAGATTATACTCAATGGGTATCCAACATTGTTCCTGTTTCAAAACAAGATAAAAGCATCAGAATATGCACAAACTTCAGGGATATTAATAACACATGTCCAAAGGATGACTTTCCTTTGGCTAACATTGACATCATTGTAGATTTAACTGCTGGACACTCCATGTTTTCTCTAATGGATAGTTTCTCTGGATACAATCAGATTAAAATAGCACCCGAAGATCAAGAAAAGACAACTTTCACATGTCCATGGGGTACTTTCTATTGGAACATCATGCCTTTTGGACTAAAGAATGTCGGTGCTACATATCAAAGAGCTATGACAACTATATTTCATGACATGATGCACATTCATGGAAGACTATGTGGATGACATCTTGGCTAAATCATAGAACAAAGAAGAACATATAGAGATACTGGAAAAGATCTTTGACAGGTTAGAACAATACAAGCTATGGCTAAACCCTAAGAAATGTGCTTTTGGTATAACTTCAGGAAAGCTATTGGGATACATTGTTTCAAATAGAGGTATCGAAGTAGATCCAACTAAGGTTAAAGCAATCATAGAAATGGCATCTCCCAAGAATATCAGGCAACTAAGATCACTCCAAGGAAGACTCCAGTCAATCAGAAGATTTGTGGCTCAACTAGCAGATAAATGTCAACCATTTACACATCTATTGCACAAACATGTTAATTTCAAATGGGACCATCAATGTGAAGAAGCATTCAACAAGATCAAGGCATATCTCATGCAACCACCTGTTCTAATGTCACCAATTCTAGGAAAACTGTTATTACTCTATGTATCAACTACTAAAGCATCATTAGGAGTTTTGTTCGCACAACAGGATAAGGAAGGAAAAGAACGAACCATCTACTACACCAGCAGAACACTAGTGGGATACAAGATCAACTATTCATCAACGGAAAAAGCATACTTGGTAGTAGTTTTTGCTTCTCAAAATTTATGACACTATCTACTATCTCACTCCATCAAGTTAATAGCTAAAATCGATCCTCTGAAGTATTTGCTCAGTAAAGCCACATTGATAGGACGACTAGCAAAATGGATCACGATTCTAAGCGAGTTTGATATTGAATATGTTGACAGAAAAGCTATCAAGGGACAAGTCATTGCAGACCAACTAGCAGAGACAACACTTCAAGATGATCATCCTTTACAGATTGAGTTTCCCGATGCTAATATCCTAATAGTCACTGTTAGGATTCCCAAAGATACTGAGAGGGGGGGGCGTGAATCAGTATCTTGTCAGTTAATGGATTTTTTTAACTTATTAAATGAAAAGCATTCCAAAACTGTGTATTGGTAAACTAAGATTAATGCAGTAAATAAGAACAACCACAACATGAAAGACACACCATAACACAATATTTTTAATGAGGAAACCCAGTGTGGGAAAAACCTCGGTGGGATTTGTGACCCACAATATTTGCTTACTGGCCAATAGGAGAATATTACTATTACAATAGGGGCCTACACATGTAGGAAGGCCAATTGCCTAAAGCTCACTGCATAGATACAAAAGAGAAGTCTCACTGACTTACAAAAGTGGATAATGAAAATCCAATGTCATGTACTGCTACAAAAGGGCATCTGCTATGCTAGATCCTGTATCGGTTTAAGCTCTGCAACTTCCAAAACCTTATTTCAACCTCTGCCTTAATATTCGCATCAATAATCTAACCATATCCATATCTATAAAATGATTTACAAGAACTCATAATTATATGAGTTATAATACAACTCACCTTGTCGGCTTACAAAAAGATATTAGAATTAATTACAAAATACAATAAATAACATCCTGTCGGCTAGGGTGTCGGTAATCAATATTTTCAGTGTCGGTGAACGTATGTCGGTGCCGGTATCATATGATTGTAAGGTTTCCATCAATGAAAATACCTTCAATCACCTACAATTTCTCATTAGAGTGTGCATTTTCCAACAATCTCCCGCTTTGGCATTGATGGCAACACTCATGAGAAAAATCCAAAAAGTGTCATCCAAATAAAGCTCTGCCAAAACTGTCAAAACTGTGTTAGCAAAATGTGTGCTCCCCCTGAGTTGATGATGTCTATTGCTGATCATTTTTCTCATCTCCACTACTCCCCCTTTGGCATCAATGACAAAGGTTGTCATTCAATGTCAATTGAGTGTGGTTCCTACCTAGTTCCCTGTAACCGGTGAGTTACAATCTGATAAATTTCTACTAAGGCAATATTCAGATAGTTGCTGAACCTCTCACTGTCCTTTATTGTTGCTCTCTGAATTGTACCAATGAGAGAGTGCATTTTCTCTTCTGGTGTCTTAAGTCCTGGAAAAAGAGCCTCAGAAATCTCTTTTCTCAAAGAGATGAGGATATCCAGTTTAGGACTTAGTCTACACTTAAGTTCTTTTGCCTTAAACTTTATCCTTTCCTTGTCTTTCTCAAGCTTTTCTATTTTCTCTTCAAAAACTATAATTTCCTATTCAATTACTGATATTTAGTCTGATGAACCTATCAAGTTGTTAGCAATATCATTAATTTCCTTTTGGGCTATGTCGATCTCTTTATCTATGTCTTTTGTCAAAATGTTTGTTTTGCATGCGTCTCTATACAATTGCTTGAAGTCCAAAATTGTCTTACCTAATACCAGTAATAAGGTATCCATATGCTCCTTATTCGTCTTTATTGTCTCCTCAAAGAATTTTTATTTTTCCTTATTCACTTTCTCTTTGAAAGTGTCTTCATTTATCTGATCCAGTGTTATTAGGTTGCCGGTTATATACTTAGACAATGTGTCTAATTGGCTCAAAGAATTTTTATTTTCTATGTTACACTTTGGAGCTATCATCTTTAAAATTGGTAAAGTGTCATCTATAGCCTTATAAGCTTGTGCATTACACTCTGTTATTTTCTTTATTGAATCTAATAACACCTCTATTACATTTGTAGGCCTAAATTCAGTTAAGGATGTTCCAGATGACTGTCCAACTATTTTTACAATTTGCAATCCGCTGGTGGTTGTGATAGCTTTGCTTTCCTCTATCTGTAGAGGATCAGTTTGAGTTTCCATTTCCACTACCAAAGGCTTAGGCTTGTCAGATGTGGCCGGTGGCACTGTCTGTGAAGGATCTTGTTGCTCTACCTATTTCTCAGTGTTTTCCTTAGTATGAACATATTGCTCTACTAGTTTCTCAGTGTCCTCTCCTGATGGTGTCTCTATTTGTGCCTCTAAAAATTTTATTGTAGTGTCCACTACCAGTTTTTCTTTGTTTACCTCTGTACTGTCTACTGCTAGTGACTCAGTAGGTTTTTTAGTTTCAGTAGTTGCCAATGGCTCAGTAGATGCATCAGTATGCACATCTGTGGTCTCTGCCTTTGTTGTGTCCAGGGGTTCATTTGATTTTTTAGTTTGTTGTTCTGTCCCAATTCTAGTGTTTTCAACACCAATATTTCCTACTGGTGGCTTAGTTGCCACATCTCTTTTGTCAGTTGTTTCCTTATCCACCACAATATTGACTTCCTGTGTGTCAATGGTCATTGTGTATAGCACCTCAGAATTAGGATTCGTATCCTCATGTGGTGTTTCTAGACTCTCTGTTGCTAGTTGTGTGTCAATAGTTTGTATCGGTGGAGTATCAGAAGGAGGTAGGGGCAAGTTATCAGTTATCTGTAGGCTTGGAGGTCCACCTAATTTTCCTTTCCCCTTGTCCTTATCTTTTTGGTAGACTCTGACAGTCTTTGGTCTTTTAAGCTCTTCTTGTTTTTCTTTCTCAACAAAAAATATATCCCACTGATCTATAGTTTCTTCTGATATTTCATTTACTCTGCCTGCCATTAGTGCAACATGTCGGTGACTAGTTGAGAATACTATCTGGTTGGCCTCACTGATTAATTCATCAAATTCTTCTATGGAGTTCACTGGGTGAACTGCAAGTAGTTTCTCTATTTTTATCTTTTTATCCAATTCCACAATAGCTACCCTTCTAGCTTCTAATCTTTTGGTACATCATCAACATTTTCCATCAAAAATTTCTTATAGATGTCTAAGTGTAAGATTACACTATTTTCTATGCTATCCTTCTCATCATTTGAAAGTGTGTTATACAACTTGCTAATATTTTTCAATTTCCCATCCTGAGTTATTTCATTCAAAAGTTTATCCAAAGGTGGAATAACTTGTTGATTTTGTCTTGTCCTTCTAGGTGTAGGTGAGGGTACCGGTGAGGGTTTTCTTTTTATTTCTACCCTTTTGAACTCAGCTGGTATCTCACTGTTTGAGGAAGTAGCAACCAGTGAGAGATGTGTTTCTGGTTGTAGTCCTTCCAATTCACTCTCCTTAATACTAGTTTTATTCAAAACATCTTCCTTTATTGCTTTTCCCTACCTTGAACCTCTCCTAACTATCTGCTCAGTTTTCTTAACTCTTTTCTGAGATTGAATGCCGCTTTCAATTGTTTCAGCATTGCCAAATACTTTCTCAGTTGGTTCCTTAGGGGCTTCTAAGAGGGCTTTTGCATAGGTTTCAACTATGTTGTCATCTATCTCATATCCCATCTCTATAACCCAAACAGTCCTAGGGATAACTGCTTCCATCCAGATTTCATCTTTCTTGATAACAAAGCATATCTCATTTTGATACTTATCAACAATTGCTTGAGATAGCTTTATTATTGTCTTCATCGTAGCCTTTAGAGCCTGAAAATGTTCATTTATGTTTTTCTACCTATCATCTCCCATGTTGTTTAGTATATCTGGAAGTTGTTTTCCTACCGGGATATCAAAACCAAAGTCTTTCCTACCAATACTGGGAACTTTCTTGGTAATGTACAAAATTAAACACACAAGCAAGTTGCCAAATCTAAAAGTTCCTTTCTTATCACCTTTGATTTTCTTCAAGTTGTCTATCAGTTCATCTTTTAGCCACTCACATACATCAATCATAGCATTGTTATTCACCATGTCATATGCACTTTTAATACATAAGCTAGAGACTAAGTTTAGTTTGTTTGCATGTGTAGCCTTATAACCAAGAGTCATACTAACAAATCTAACATTGATATCTTTCACATCGTTGACTCTTAGGGATCTTTTATCAAATGTTGCGTTGGTTAGGGTCATCACAGTGTCATTTGGAACCTTTTTAGTTTTATCGGGCCTGCTACCAGTGGAAGGTAAGCCTGTCACTACCCTAACTACCTCTTTGGTAATCTTATGGATGGAATCCAACCAAAAGAACTCCCCATGTACTCTACTCAAGACAATCCTTATCACATCCTTATGAAAATTAGGGATATTGAGAATGTCCACAAAACCTAGGGTTTCCACTATCTTGTGTTCCGGTTTAACATTTCCATGTTCATCACAAATTACAGTTCTATACATGTTCATTATTTCTTCAGCTCCTAGTTCCTCAATATGACAATGTATATAGATTCTAGGATCCTTAGCATAAACTACTCCCTTAGGTATTTTTGCAATTTTGAGAATAAGTTTGAACACAGGTGTAGGGCACTTAATAACTTCAATCATAGTAGGGTTTGCAATGAATTCAGGTGCAGACAAAGAAGCCATAGTTATAAATACCTTAATCTGCCTTTAGGATGATTTGCTTGGATGATTTTATTCACTTTTCGCTAAGGATGCCTTCACTCGGGATTTTCGTGCTCTATGGTGATTTGAATGCTTGGTGAATGAAAAAAGAGCCAAAACACTTGCTTTATAATGTTATTTCTTTCAACTACTAAATTTAATGCCTTCCGGTTAAGTGAAAACTTAACTCATCTACCAGTAAAGAAGTGATTAAACTTCTTACCATCAACCAAGGGTAAACTAGCATGTTTTTCAATTTGTTGCCATACCCACAAAGGATTATTTCTCAGTTAGATGAAGAATCTCCTACCGGTGGAGTGATACTCTGTTCTACCGGTGAAGGAATAGCTTCACTAACATTCATGTCATACTTTCTAATCCATTGTTTTGAAAATTCTTGCTTTATCTCTTCAACCTTTTCTTTACCTTCCAAGTTGGGTCCTTTGTTATTTGTCGGTGATGTCTTACTTCTACAAAATTTTGCAATATGTCCAATCTTGTTACAAGCATAACAAGTCACATTGTTTTTCTGAATAGCTTTTCCATATCCTATGCCGGTATGTGTTCTGCATTGATTAGATAAGTGTCCAGATCTTCCACAAATATAACATCTTACATTCATTCTATAATTTTCTGAATTATGACCAACTTTATTGCATTTAGAGCATTGACCGGTAGATGCATTATTATTCTGATAGTTTCTAGATCTTTACTGATTTTCTCTATGACCATACTTATTATAGTTAAAGCATTTTCCATTAAATTTATAAGCATTATGTTTTTTTACCGGTTTAATATTATCATGTTTGTTTGCAGTGCCAGAGCTTTCACCAACTTCAAAGCCAAGGCCATTAGTGTCACCATTAGGTTTCTGATTTTTCAGCATGTCATCAAGTTCTTCTGAACTTCTCTTGAATTTCTCCTTGTGTTAATTTGCAGTAGCCAACTCATTTTCCAAGAAATCTTTCTCTCTTATGAGTTCAGTTTTATCATGTTCCAAGTGTATCATATTTGCTTTTAACATATCATTCTCATGACTGAGTCTTAGATTTTAATTTGCAACATCATTGATTCTTCTAGCCAAATCATTTTCATTCTTCTTTCTATTTTCGGTGTCTTTACAAAATCTCATGGTCATGTCTTGCATCTCATTTCTCAAAGACATATTCTCTTGTTTCAGTTTTCTTACCAGATCATTAAGAGACTCTTTCTCATCATCATTACTCTGTATCTTCTCATGAAGTTCTCTTCTTTTGTTCCTAGCAATAGTGAGATTCTCCTAATGTCCTTGAATGATTTCCTATGCAGCCTTCAGATCATCTTCAAGTTTCATATTCTTCAACTTTTCTGAATCATAATCTGCAAGAGATGTTTCTAGTTGTTTCCTCAAATTATCCATCTGTACCGGTGTCAGAATCTTCCTCAAGCTGTTAAGATTTTGAAAATAGAGGACCAAGCTCTGATACCAATTGTTAGGATTCCTAAAGATACTGAGAGGGGGGGGGGGGGGGGGTGAATCAGTATCTTTTTGGTTAATGGATTTTCTTAACTTATTAAATGAAAAGAATTCCAAAACTGTGTACCGGTAAACTAAGTTTAATGCAGTAAATAAGAACAACAACCACAACATGAAAGACACACCATACCACAATATTTTTAATGAGGAAACCCAATGTGGGAAAAACCTCAGTGGGATTTGTGACCCACAATATTCGCTTACTGACCAATAAGAGAATATTATTGTTACAATAGGGGCCTACACATGTAGGAAGGCCAACTGCCTAAAGCTCATAGATTAGATACAAAAGATAAGTCTCACTGACTTACAAAAGTGGATTATGAAAATCCAATGTCATGTACTACTACAAAAGGGCATCTACCATGCCAGATCCAGTACCGGTTTAAGCTCTACAACTTCCAAAATCTTATTTCAACCTCTGTCTTAATATTCGCATCAATAATCTAACCATATCCGCATCTATAAAATGATTTACAAGAAATCATACTTATATGAGTTATAATATAACTCGCCTTGTCGGCTTACAAAAAGATATTACAAATAATTACAAAATACAATAAATAACATCTTGTCGGCTAGGGTGTCGGTAATCAATCTTTTCGGTGCCGGTGAATGTAAGCCGGTGTAGAGTCTGCTGGAGCCAGTATCATATGATTGTAAGGTTGCCATCAATGGCAATACCTTCAATCACCTACAATTTCTCATTGGAGTGTGCATTTTCCAACAGTCACCACAAAAACATGACAATTATACTTTGATGGTTCATATACACAACACAGATCAAGAGCAGGTATTCTATTCATTACACCATAAGGTCATACAATCCCAAAAGTAAACAAATTAAGCTTTCCATGCACCAACAATACAACAGAATATGAAGCTTTGGTTACAGGTAGCAAAATGACTATAGAATGGAACATTACACAACTACAAGTCTTTGGAGACTCTCAGCTCATCATCAATCAAATTAATGATGACTATCAAACAAAAGCCAAAAAATTAATGCTATATAAAAAGATGGTTGATGATATCAATAAGTACTTTGTAGAAATAACTTTCTAGCAGATTCCAAGAAATGAGAACAAAGCAGCAGATGCCATGGTTACAGTTGCTTGTCTCCTTCAGACACAAGAAAATCAACAGCGTTATGAATTCCTGGTGGAAGAATTGTTTTACCCTATGCATAATTATCCTGATTCCCAAACAATTTATCACCTTGTTGGACATGATTCCTCCCGCTATGGCCAAACTTACACATACCTGAAAGACAACACCCTACCTCCTGATTTATCGAAGAACCAAAAGAGAAACTTTATTCACCAATCCTCCCATTTTATTCTTATCGTGGATACCCTGTTTAAACGAGGTCTAGATGGTACTCTCTTAAGATGTCTCGAATAAGAAGAATATGAGAAGGCCTTACATGAAGTCCATAACATTTGTGGCACTCATTCAAGTGGTCTTACTATTTCGAAAAACTCATATGCTTGGGCTATTATTGGCTGACTATGGAACGAGATTCTTTTCTGATAGCGAGAACATGGAAACAATGTCAGATCCATGGGAATTTGATTCATGCACCAGCACAAGAACTTCATGCCTAGAAACATCTTGGCCTTTTTGTCAATGGGGTCTTGATCTAGTAGGAAAGATAAATCCTTGTTCATCTAATGGTCACAAATTCATCCTGGTAGCTACATAATATTTTACAAATGGATTGAGGTTGTAACTCTCACAAACATCACAGGAAAACAAATTGCTGCATTTTCTTGAATTACATCATTTGTCGTTATGGAATATCAATGACCATTATTACTGATAATGGGCGACCATTCAAAAATCAGGATGTACAAGAGCTATGTGAGAAGTTCAAAATACAGCAAAGATTCTCCACACCATATTATCCACATGGAAATGGGCAAGTAGAAGCATCTAACAAAACTATTTTGAAAATCCTCAAAAAGGCAGTGAATGATGCTGGCAGAGATTGGCATATTCAACTGAACCCTGTTCTATGGGTCTACTATACTAGTATCCACACACCAACAAGTACCACACCTTTCTCTCTTGTATATGGATCAGAAGCCATATTGCTAATCAAAGTAGAGATACCCTCTCTACATGTATCACTAAAAGGACTAATCCTAGATGAAGAACAACGAGTATCTAGATTGTAAGAGTTAGAACCGATCTATGAATGAAGAAAAAATTCCTTTGATCATCTAAAGTTATATCAGCAAAGAATGTGCCAGAGTTATAATCATAAGGTTAAACCACAAGTTTTTCAAGTTGGAGAACTAGTGCTAAAGGAAAATCCACGCAACTAGGTAGATTGAGAAAAGAAAGGAAAGTTTGAACCAAATTGGTTAGGTCCATTTATGGTCACAATAGTATTTGGGTTAGGAGCATATCAGCTATCAACACATGACAAAGATCAACTCGAGGAACCTATCAATAGCATGCATCTGAAAAAGTTTTATGTTTGAAAAAGAAAAAAAATCAAAAACAATGAAAAAGCAGAAAATCAAACAACAGTGAAAAAAAGAAATAATATGAGAAAAAATGCAATAAAAATAGATGGTGAAAACCTAGCAAATAGGCGCTATCTGTCCGCTATCTCTTCCATCTATTAGTTCATGCATTTTTACACTTGCACTCATTCATTTTCCATCAACATTGATCATAAACAAGCCTTTGTACATACGAAGACATCCCAGGTGGCTTCTTGCCATGGTTTGGTTCATTGGATATATCATAACAAATTTGTTTCTAGGCTTGGGGCAAAATCCTACACCTAGTTGGGGGCAAACCCTTGATCATTTTGAGCTTAATCAAATAGATAGAAAAACAGTTAGACAACTCTTATCAAGCAAAAATTGAGACATCCAACATTGAACACAAGATCAAACTATCAATTATCAAGCTATCGCAAAGTCAATCTTAGCACATCACACACTTTTCAGTGGATAATATCTTTTGGATAATGATTTTAACATGATTGCTTAACTTTTCTATATTGATTTTTGCTATCATGATTTCCAAGTGACTCCAGGATGTCTTTGACTAGAGGAACAAGGAAGGAACATGATATTTTATTGTTTGCTGTCTGAAAATTAATCATTAATCTATGCAAATTTGTCTCAAGACATGATCATCAGAGTCATTGAAGACATTTCTGATTTACGTATTAAAATGATTAATACTACCTATTTTACACAAGCAACACTCAGGTCATCTCGGTTCAATTATACCTTGATGCTTGTGCTAACTTGATATATCGAAATCCAGGAAAATAGTGCTCAGGTCATCATGGTTTAGTTATACCATCGATGTTTGCACTCACTTCCCACATTTCAAAAGCTCAATGATGACAAAATGCAATAACCCAGTGACTAGTTCGGTCGTAGCTTTGCATTCCATAGGATTTCATTTACATTTTAGCTTGCATTTCATTCTTGCATGGGATCCCACATACTCCTTTTATCAAGGTTAAGTCTATCGTGGGAATCATCAAAGTATCATCACAAGTGTATACAGAATCAGACTAATGACTCATATATCTTCAGATATTGTCGACCCAGCGAACATCTTATGCTATCTCTCTCAATAGAATCAACATTAGCATATCCAAATATTTCTGCAACTTAATATCAACAAACTGTCAGTTCTTTATCTAATCAACCTTATCAAATCAAATCAATCAATCAAACCTAATCAATCTATCATGTCTTAAACATGATGTATCCTTCCTGAAACTAGATGATCTGATTCTGATTCATGTCTTATACAGGATGTATCCTTCCCGAAATAGATGCTCTGATCATGTCTTATACAGAATGAATCCTTCCTGAAACTAGAAGCTTTGATCATCTTTGTCTTATATAGGAGGTGCCATTCCTGAAACCAGACTGAACCTAATCAACCAAGATTTTTCAATCTTATCAATCTAAGAAATCAAGCTAATCGAAGAACTCGCATTTTCATCAACCACAGTTGCAAAAATAAAATCAAATCTATCAGGATATCAATTTCACAAAACACTCCAAAGATCAATTATCTCAATTGATCTCCTGAGGGGGCATCATCGTACCAGAATTTAGCAATCAAGAGCTGGGGCATTCTATCAAACCAATATCATCAAAATGAGATTATTCTTTGAATCAACGTGTCATCACACCTTGTTCAAATAGGGGCAAAATGTATACACCTAAAATGGTCTGGAGATAATTAATTAAATAAGCAATTATTTAATTAATCCTCCTCCCCAATTTAATTAACTTCATCAACAATTTGATTAAATCCTCCTTTTTCATCTACTTAATAAATCTCAGGATTTATTTAATAGGTTCATTTCAATAATCCCCTTTGTTTAATTAATTCAAATTAATTAATTCTTCCCCATTAAAATCATTTCTTCTAATCTCTAATTAATTAAAACAAATCAATTATGAGTTTTTGAAATTAATTAGCCTTTTCATATTAATTGAATTTCTAAATTCAAATTGTTCGAACTTTTAACCACCTAACCTAACCATTCGTAAACCTAACCCATTCTACCTACCCACATGTCCCCTTTCATCCAACCTCTTCTAGAAGCTTTGTGACACTTTTCACTAAGTGTTCCCTTTCATCCAAACCCTTCTAGAAGCCTCTTGACACTTGTCACCATAGAGATGACAAATGTTCCCTTTAATCCAACCTCTTTGCCAACCTCCTCCAATTTCACCATTGATATCTTAAGACATAATCTTGACCATTGATTCCTGCCACCTCACCCCTAGCCTTGGAAATACTATAAATAGACCCCATTTTGGAGCACAAAGGGTCCCTGATTTGAATCCCATCTCATTTTCATCTTATGCATTATTACTATAGTCATCTAGCTTCTAGTTTATCATTTTAAGCAATGTTATCATGTTCAATCTTAGCCTAATTGTATCTTCATTCTAGATTATTTTCTAGAATAATCATGAAATCATGTAGCTTAATCATGCTATCATTGCTAGATCATGCATCTTCCTCATTTAAATTCTCCATCTAAGTGTAGTCAAGTCACTGGAATTTGCCTAATCAGATTTGAGAGCAAAATTCATACTCGCATTTACTAAGAGGCAATAGATCGATTAGCTATGGTTTTATCTTTCTTTGATTTAAATTCATTAACCATTTCTTGTAATGATTTATTGAGTTTTTTGTGTTTTTAGCTACAAGTACACATCACAATACACGACACTACCTTTAACCACCTAACAACTAAAAAGAGAAAATATAACAATTAATCATTATTTTATATAATAACCTATGTTAAGATTCACTATTTTCTAACACCTCCCATTCATAAAACATCTCATTAGATGTTGGTTTCCACCAAAAATACATCCAATTCTAATTTTATCTTTATACGCATATAAAGAAGGAAAAAATAAAGTATAGCCAAGAGCTGCATAGTCTTTGTCTTAGTGGTTATTTCTTCTCATTACCTAATTGAGTATTCAAATAAATTCTCTCATTCAAACTTTCAAATTAAAATAATATTTTTACCAAATTATAACCAATTATATATTCAATGGCTCATAGATCCTAAAGTGATTGTACTCCAAGTTTTATAGAATGAATCTATGTACTCTAGATTTCTAAATTCAACTATTTAAATTACACTCTATACCTATAGAAATGCACTGTAAGTTATCAAAATAAGGTTTCACATTGCATCATTTAAACTATCTGAAATAACTTTATACTTATTGCCAGACATATTAAATATAGTTACATGTAAATACCCTTCAATCTCTTGAGAATAAATATGTGCCATACATTGTTAAGTTATGTTAAAATATCCTAGTCACAAGTAATATAAATTGGCATCTGAAATAGGAGAATGGAAAAAAGATAACATAACTTCAACGACCATAATTTGGATATCTTTCATCATGGCTTTAATCATGGGTCAAGGTTGCAATGGCTATGTTATGTCCAACATTGATTTCTCCAAACAATATCATTGTGAAAGATTTACAATCAAAACAACCTTTTAATATATTCATCATTAGCAATGTCACAACTAGTCCATGTTCCCATTTTTTTAGTTAGAAATGACTTATAGTAAGCGACCAGAGAGTTTTTTAGTGGCGAATCTTCGCCAATTGATGAATTCTGTGTATTTTTACATTTTTTTTTTAGGAAATGGCGAATAGTCTAGGGCAACATTGTGTTCAAATCGCTTGGAATTTCAGGGTTAATGGTTGTTGGTTAACAGATTTGTCTCCTTGAAATTTTAACTATTATCTTCTTAAAGCAAAATATGACTCTGTTTTACCCTTTAGAAAGAAACAAATATACCAATAGTTGGAAGAATTAATGAAAACTCAGCCTCTGCATTAGAGGGCAGCTCCTTGTATGATTTACAATGAATTTATTATATAATTGATATACTAACACTTTTAACCAGAAAGCATTGAAAGGCTCCAACATTTATCCATCAACACAAATAAACGCCTTCAAAACTGCAACATAGGAAAATGTCTCAAAGAATACTCAAAGGAGAGTTCACAAACTCTAATTCATAACATTCTTGTTGTATAAACTCAAAGCAAAATAAAGACTCAGCAATAACTAATGGCTCGATCGATACTCTCTCATGCTTCATAGAGCAAGGGGGACCAAGCAAATCAATATAATGCAAGTCATCCAAAAACCAATAATAAACATGAACTAAAAAGGAATACATAGATAACTGATCATCAAATTATATTGTGCCCATAACAGCTTAAGAAAGATTATGAATCTTAGAACGCACAGATTCAAAGATAACACAATATTTCATTGATAACCAGTCATTGTATCATCCAAACAATTCATATCAAAATTCTATCTACTGCTCCCAAAATCACAGTTTTCCGAACCCACACAAAGGCAAGCTCTTCAACTTAAATAGCCACCAGGCCATAGTTTTTACATGATCAAGTAACATTTACTTTCACCCAGGTGAAAGAAACCGTTTAAAGCAACATAAAAGAAAACTAAACTAACAACCACTAAAAGGCTGACATTTCATTCTCAGATCAGCTGCAGAGGAAGTTATGGGCTTGTCCTACTTTGCTGTAGAACCATGCCATTCAAGGTGCACTACTGAGAAGTTTAAGATAACTTGGAAATAGGGCAGACCAATGTGCAGGATCCTCTGCTTCCACACTTCTTTGTCCATATTTACCTATGTAACTTTCGCCTTGTGAACCTCTAAATGGTCCAAATAGACAAAGAGCATTGATTCAATCCTTGCTGCTTTTGAAAATTCATCAGTGGTCAAGGATTTTGTTGTTTGAATGAACTGGATCCTTTCTTGAAATACCTTAGTCATGTCTATAGCTTCTTCAATTACCTTGGCGTCCTTCATGAGTTGAATATCAATACACTTGAGGTCCTTCTGCATCGTGTCAATCAAGTCAATCAGTCCTTTGAGCAGCTTGGTGGATTCTTCATGGTCCTGCTTGATGATCGAATTGCGCCATTCCACATTTTTCTTTGACACGTACAACACATTGTCATCTAAGTTCTCCACTAGTTTCTCAGCCAGGAATTTCATCACTCCATACTTCTGAACATCGTTCATCTGTGCGAGGACTGCTACCCACTTAATCCTTTCTTTTTCCCAGGTGGCTGTTTCCAGTTCAAGCTCTTTACTCATAGTTTCAGCATCCTTATAAACTTTAACCAGATTACAAATATAATCAGACCCTTGTATTATCAGATCCAACCATTTATTAAACATCTCCATCACTACCTTGTTCCTTTGAACTTGATCTAGCATCTTCTGGTTTGCTAGTGATTTAGGGTCAAATGACATTGGTATTTGTGATAATGGTTGGGGGTTTGGGTCATGGATAGAATTGATGTACTGAGCCATCTGTGTGACAACTTGCTTTAGTTATCTCTTATCCTTTTCATCTTTCCAAGTCCTTGAAATTATCCTCTTCGTGGAGGATTCCAGATGTTTAACATCTACAACTCTTGAAGCAACCGCCAAATCTATCTTCTCCATAGTGAAATCCTCCTCCATAGCCTTGTCTGCGTCTCTTCCAGGAATGGGTTTGGCAACTTCTGTTGTCTAGTGACCTGTTGTGTCATCAACATCAAGAATTGCTTGTGTTTTGAGCTTTTTGGGCTTTGATGTCTTTCCCAAGCATCTGCTAACCATGTCCTCTATCAGAATTATGACTGGCACCACACTCCTCTTTTTCCCAATGGTGGCTTCTAGCCATCTTGGTGCGATTGTAGGTTCCTTAGGTGGTAGAGTGGTTTGTGCATCTGGTGAAGTAACAATTACTAAGGTATTCATGGGATCCTGTTGAACTTTAACTTCTTTATTTGTGTCCATTTCTTGCATCCTGGGCTCGCTTTGATCCTGTGAATCCATTGTTTATTCAAGCTCTTCACTGGGGTCTAAGTCTACAATAACCTATCTCAGGATGGGTTCCTTACTCTTCTTTTTGCTTCTGGACCAAGTTACTTGGGCAGCTGTAAGACTGGGTGGCGACCTTTTTGATCTTCTTAGTTGGATTTTCTCTACAATAGGCTTTGAGACACCTGCAACATCAACAACTTCATTAGTGGCAGAAATAGGAGATTGAACCACAATGTATGAATTAGTTCTTGATTTATGTGAGGACATGTGAGGTCCCTTTCTTAAACTTATGATTCCTCAACCATCTCTCTGTTCTCCTGACAACATTAAAGGTTCTTGTTTGGATACTGTCATCTTCCTTTTTGTTCCAATCAATTTCTGGAATCGGTTTTCCTTCAATCTCGATATCAAACTCAGGATCCAAAATATTCCTCTCTGTATCTTCTGATATGCCAGATATATTAATTGGGAGCCTCATGGTAGTTATCTACTGTAAAGTGAATTTGGACCACAGTCTCTTTCTCACTTCATAATCATCCTTGCAGTTCTCCCAATAATCCTCTATCTAAGGTTCATGGCAAAAGTGACTATCTACATTAAGGTTCTCCCTTGCATAACCCTTACTGTCAAATTTTTGCCTTGCCACATATGGCTGCAGGTTCATTCTTTTGAACTCTAGCTCTAGATTCAAGGCATCTGATACAAACTTGCAACTATAATATCCAAGTTCAATGGGAAATACCACCCCAGACTCACCCTTTGCTCCTAATCTTTTATCTATGTGGGCCAACTGCCTGCTCACTTCTATAAGCACGTAGCTATCAAAAGCATACCTGGGTAGTTTGAATGGTTGGCCTTCAAAGCCACCTACCTGTATGTAAGTAAACTGAGGAAATTGGATAAAGAAACTTCCATATATACTCACAAATTCCATAGCTACAACTGACATTCTCCTATTTGCATCACCCTAAATCTCAAAGGCAAGTCTCCTTGCGAAGACTCCATTCCACTTGTCAATCTGCTCAAGATGTCTCTGTTGTTGCAACAGAGGGTAAAAATTGTAAACCCTCATTCCATCAATCCAAGGTTCATTAGGTAGTCCAGGCCAATCCCTTGTGCAAGATAAAATGTAGAAAAGGTAAGAAGACATGTAAGACCCTATTATCCCCGCAAAATTGCTCAATCCTTTGTGAAGTCTCTCTACAATTACTTGAGACCAATCCAGAAATCTGTCACCGGATAGAACCACTTGGATGAAAAATTATATCCAATCCTCCTAGTAAAAGGAATGTGAATTTCCCTTTACTCTATTCAAAAGTATAACAATGTCCCGCACGTCTGGGATGAAATGCTCTCTAGTCAAGGGCTTGGGTAATCGTGATCCTCCTTTCTGAATCTTCAAGAGCCAATTTCTTGCAATTATACTCTTGTACTTGCTCTTCTTTTCAGAGAAATAGGCATACGAACTCCCAATAGTCTAGTCCTCATACTCATCCTTATATGGAATACCCATTTCTACCATCACTATTTCTCTATTAATTCTGACTAGCTCCTCACTATCGCAGGTTTTGATACATCTATTCTCAGAGTCATATCTGTTCATGCATGCCAACACTAAATCTGGGCACGATGTGACAAGTGGGAACACATCAGCTTCCACAAGACCACTCTTAACTATCTTTTCCATTAATAAACTGATCTGAGGGTTCTTGGTTCTTTCTAGGAAATCCCCTAAATCTACATGAACTAAGGAGGTGTCTTCCAATTGTGGCAAAATACTTACTAGACATGAGGTCTGGCCAAGCTTCAGTAGCATTAGCCTCATGTTAACTATCTACCCCCTTAACCAAGAAATTTTAACAAGACAAAATCCTACCCCCAAAATTTAGAGATTTCCCTTTTCTATACTGATAAAAACCTCAAAACTCAAAGAAACACAACTTAGGAGAAATCAACTGAACTTACCCGTTACTACCATGAAAACTGGAAATTCTTCTGGAGAACAGAGCTGGTTTTACCTTCGGCACCTTCAATTTATTGAAGTATGGAAGTTGTGACCTTCTTAAATATGGAAATAAATTCATACACATTTTCTTTAATCGGACGGATAAATATCTTTAGAGCTACACATGCTTCAACATGATTCACCCAAGCATGCAGAGTAATGGTGAAATGACACAGACTAACACCTTCTTAATTATCCATCACTTCCACACAAGTAATTTGATGTTCTTATGATTACTTTCCACATTTAGAATTTTAAATTGCCGAATAAGGGAATATTCTTTCTTGTCACGCTGCTTTTATTTCCACCAAAAAGCTTTAGAGATAGTTTTGAAATGAACCTGTGAACCTTGAACCGTTTGAAAAAAAAGGTTCATTGGTTAAATGTTCACTTAAGAAATATAACAGTGAGTGGGCGACATGTTGTTCACCAAAAGTGATAACCCAAGAACACCTGCAAATCTTTCTATGAAATGGCCAATTTCAGTCTACAAAACACATCAGGGCTTGGACAACATAACATAGGATCCTAATTGATCCTCCTGCACTTCAGGTTCTGCTAGACCCTGGGGGGGACACCCTCTTGATGCACTAAATACAACAATTACAGACATGTAACTGCATCAACATTAAGCAGATAGATCATTTCACAAGCTCAACAGGTTAGGAAATATTACAGATTGGCTAGATCTGTATAAACAATAGGATGAAACAGAGCTTGGAAAGAATGGAACACAAACACCCCTAAACATGAAGGGAAAATAGATTTATCTTTTAAAATGTATATCTGAAAACATCCCCAAACTTGCAAGACCAGTGCCTTGTTCATTGGGCAACAGAGTCACAGACATAACTACAAATATGAATCATAGATGCAAGCTTATTTTCCTTAAACAAGATATTCATGCATCAATACCTTATATTAATGCACTATTTGATTCATTCACAATTTTATCAGATCTGGAAATATATTTCATCATTTATGACTGACTATAGAATTTAAAACCTTCCTTAAAGGATACCTACAACAGTCACACAATCTCCTTGAGATGACAAATTTCATCCTCCTTGACGATTGAATTCATAATAATGAAAAAAACATATCACAGAGACAATATCATGGGAAATTTACTCATGCCTGACACAAGTAAGACCTGCAACTAGAAAACAATCTGTCATCCTGCAATGTAGCCTCTATACCCTGAATAGATCCATAGAACTTTACAAGTTTGGGTCAAGAATTTCAGAAAATGGAAGCCATGAAAACTGGAGCACTTCCTCACAGAATTCTGGAACCCTTACAACTGAGAAGAATGGGGAATAAAAAGAGGAAGGAAGAAAAACAAATCCACAACTGAAAACTGCCAAGTGTCTCTCCTCTCTAACTGAATTTTGTTCCCGTGGAAACTGCTTCTAAAATATCCCACATTTGTCCAAATTAACTTCATAATCGGATTCCTCGCTCCGAGAGCTTTCCAAAAATATATAACACTTTATACCTTGGCCAAAAATTGAGTCCTGGGCGAATTAATTCCCCAATGTGCTCAAACATTTAAATTTTTCATTTATTAATATAGTCTAAACTATATAATAAACAATTTTAATTTTAAATTTTTCATCTCCAAATGTGCTCTGACGTCTTGCCACGTGGCAGGGTCTGATTGGCTGATGGGGTTTACTGGGCACCACCTGGGATGACACCTCACCTTTTGCCACTTGTCGGCCACGTCACCACCATTGGGATGCTTGCTTGTATGCCACGTCATCGCTATTGGGTGCCACCTCACCGGGACCCGCTCGCTGGACCCCTGACTGTACCCGCCACCTGTGTGCCACGTGGACGGCTCTCGTTCACTTTCGCTATTTCGCTGGGTCTAAACGACGTGCATCTTCCCTTCGCGAAATAGCGCGCACCGTTGATCTCTCTTGAACTTGCTCGCTCGTTAACCCGACCTTCGTATGCAAAATTTCGCTTGTTTGCCTCGGGAAGCGTGCCTGTGTGGGGTCCACTTGGTCTTCGTCCAGTCAACTCCTCCATCGCCTCAAGAAGCATGCTCACACGTGGGCCCACTTTGGCGCCCATGGGCACCTTGTGTCAAAAGCCTTTATGGCTTAGACATTATAGTATAGTGCGTTTTTGCTTATAAATACCAAAATGGTCCACTTCCCAGCCAATGTGGGATTAAAACATTAAGCCTGGGACTGCATTTTGAAGGTTTTCTCTGAGTTTTTAATGGCGCTGCCCATTCATTTTGTGTGGGATTTTAATACCCCCTTCCATTTTATTTACTTGGATGATTTCATGGTCCACATGAGGGAGGAGACTGTTGTTACCATTTGATTTTAAAATCCCCCCTTTCACCAATCACGTGGGGGAGAATGCTGGGGTTTATGGCAGATTCTATTACTTCAATGCCTTTCCAACACCATGAGGGAGGAGAGGATGCTAGTAATTAATTTGCATTTGTTTGGTTCCCCAAAACCTCAACGCTGCCCTCACTGTTATTCATTTGCTGATGTTGTAGATGCTACCAAAGGGAGAGCACATGAGGGAGGACTGTTGTAGTTTATTTACTTGAAACATTTTAATGTTGCTTACACTTTGCTTGAAGGTTTATACATGCTGCTCACTGTAGTCTACAAACTCTAATGGGCCAAGCAACAACAAAGAGGGAATGGGGAGACCATGGGGATTTTGTTTGCTGCCCCTTTCTTTAACTTCATGCCCAGCACCTTCTGCTGCCCCCTCTTCATCACCACATGAGCATGGGAGGATGCTTGGCAAAATCACGTGGAGTGTGGGATGTCCATTTGCATTTGTTGAGGACATTCTAATGTCTTTTCAACCTCCATGTTCCTCACACACAGCAAGGAGGACATTAACAGAGTTCTGGAATTTGGAACTACACCTTGTAATTCAAATTTTGAAGTTTTTATTGCCAGCCAAAGGAATACCATAAAGTTCCATAAAAACTTCTCAGTTATATGCCCACATAACGAAACGAAATCATCTCTTAATAAACCAATTTTCCAATATGCATTTGAGCTAGTATTGATATGCATTACTTGCCATGAAATAAGAACATTTCACAATAAAATTTAATGCACGGGCATGAGCCAGGTCGAGCCCCAAAGTGGGTCCGACTAAAAAAAAATTTCGTTTTCAAGCTACTGGCCTCTGGAATATCTTCACGGACCTCAAACATACCTCTGGAATCGATTGGCACCATTTTCGGATCATAAAATTGCATTTTACATCCTTCAGGCAATTACGCCACAATTTTTGCATTTAATCGCGATGACGTAATTTTCAAACCTGTCAAAACACCTTTCTGGAGCTCGCCATCTGACAGGCATGTACTTTGATATACAAGGATGACATCTACCAAATGGTTTCTCAAGATGAGTCCTGAGCTAATAGATATTAATTTCCGAAAACGGCCAACTGGCTTTGTCGACACTGCAGACCTGATGAAGTTAATGTTCTGGCAACACATGATGCCTTTCTTAAAAATACCAAACGACCTCCGTAGGCCCTCAAATTCGGAACATAGGTACCTTTAAGTACATATTAAATCTTTGAATTCTTAGTTCGATCACCAGACTGACAGGATGCAAACGGCACGCTCACCAAAATGGCTACATTAACTGATCTAACACTGGGAGTGCGGATAACTGAATTTGATGGCAAAATGAGCTCTTTTGAAAACCGATCAAACGGATTGGTAGAGCCTTGAAATTTGAAACGTAGCTCACCATTTATACCAACATTAGCCCGGAACAAACATTCTGACATGACGCTCACCAGAACATTTTTACACTTGTGCAAACATCACAAACTACAAATGGATTTGGCTATGAAAACGGAGCAAACGGATTCGTCAAGACTTGAAATTTTGCAAGGTAACTCATTTTTATGCATACAATTGAATCCATTTTGAATTTATCCATGAAGATCAATAGGGAAAAAGATGTAATCGCTCAAAGTAGGCTACTCAATAAAATTTACACTTGTGCCTAGAATGCACTTTCAGCTCACCCCTCGAAATGGGTACTTGATAAACTTCTCCAAACTGAATTCTGGAAGTTTCTCATCGCTGAATAGGCCAAATGAAAGGTGTGGGACATGAATCCCGATCCTTACCCTCTGAAAATCAACTGGCCCCATTTTACCCTCTTGCAAACTAGGCCCTTCAAATTGACTCATTTAGGTATCCAGAGCAAATTTCTAGATTGGGCCTCTAAACTTGACTCAATTTTAATCAGTCCCAACACGGCACACAAAACAACATCGAGAATGAGCGACAAAAGAAAAGGACTATTAAACATGAACCTTGAACCTTTTGAACCACTTGAAATTTGGTTCAAGGTTCAAGATCGCATATCAACTCAAAACATAAGGACTCACGCTCATCATATAACGATACATTGCCACGACTCACAAAAAGGCATTTTGAACTTTGAAACTTGAACCGCTTGAAATTTGGTTTAACGGGTTCAAAACTTCAATGACCACAAACAAAAGCGCACTTGTTTGCATGGCGACAAAGACCACAAATGACTCTTTTACAAAATGTGCTTTGAACCTTGAACCTATTGAACTCTTTTTTTTGAAAGAGTTCAACGGTTCAAGTACGAAGGAAAACAAATGACCCAACGAAACTAAAAGCACAAAAGGCAACCCGCGAGCAAGAATACTTTAAAAGGGAAAAATTATAGGTGGACTAACAATGGTACACTGTATTCTGGCTTCACCATTGACCACACACCGTTTGACATGCATGCCTTTAATATTCACCTAGAATCACTTGGATGTGGGTATTAGATCACCTCCGTTGTTCGCCAGCAATAGTAAAATGACCACATACCTAGGACCTAATTCGCCAATGGTAAATTAAATGTTCATTGCACGTGTCAGCCAAATTTGGGAATATCAATTAAAACATTATAAGCATTCTAGGACCCATTTCGCCCCACTTAAATTAAATGTTCATTGCACGCCCACACAATTTGCCAAAAATGCAATCATGGATTGATATAAATACACTCTTTCTTACAATTTGTTCATGTTTGATTAGTAAATTTGGGAGCTCTTGATTCACATTCTGCAAATTGAGTTGGAATGTCGAAGTTCATTGTAGGGTGGAGGGCAATAGTTACAATCCTGCAACATAGGCCTAGGCATTCCTGACTCCTAATTCAGAGAATTGAGAAGACATAATGGTGAGTAATCATTTCTTCATACTTGATAGTATTAGTTTTAGCTTTTAATTCGTAGTGAGAGGTCAAGACTCAAGATGTCATAGTCAGACATGGGTGAGACTCCTCAAGGTGGTGAAGGGATTGAGATGTCACAGAAGGGTGAGAATAAGACTCATCAGGGTGTTGAAGGGATTGGGATGTCAGACAAGGGTAAGACTCCCCAGGGCGGTGAAACTGAAGGGATTGGGAGGCCATCAAAACGCCCAAAACTTAAACTTAAAGATACTACCATAAAGTCTTTCTTTGGAATTGGCAAAGTTTCTGGTCCATCAACTTTTGCAGTTGCAGAAGCCATTCATAATAGCTCACCACCACCACAAGGTGGGATTGTCATTGATTTGAATGCATCAAATGAGGATGACAATACCAACATGAGAGAAGATGTTCTAAGGGATACACACAATGAGATAATTCACTCGGATGCAAATGCTAGTACTGAAGATGATGTTGGTAGGAAGAAAAGAAAAAGGAAAGTAAAACTGGGGTGAGAGTGGGAGATGACAAGGAGTTTTAATATTGATTGGGTAGCAAAGTACCCATTCATTGAATCGGTCCCAAACAATGATGAACAACCAACAAAATGCAGTTGTAAGATTTGTAGTTGCAAAACTAAAAGAGAGAAGAAGATGCAGCTAAAGTTTGACACCATAGAAAAGCATATTGGTAAGGTTTATGAAAAATAAATCATAAACGGAAAGGAAACACGAGTAGTAAGATGGAAATCAAAGGAAGAATGTCTTCATGTTAAGTATGTCACGGAATATGAAGAGCATAACCACAAAATGACATTGATTGGTAATAGTGGATTTGGAAATACAATCAAGGTTGGGCTTGAACATGCAGTGAAAGATGCAAACCTAGCAAAGATTGTTCAGATGAGTGTTATTTTTCATATTCTATCGAGAGGGTGTCCTATGAAAGATTTCCCATAATTTTATTAATTTATTATCTTTTTTGAATGTTCCTCACTATCCTATGTCACATTGGTCAATAAATGCTAGATGGAAAATGGCAAACTCTCTCGTTGAGGTGGAAAAGAAAAATTTACAAGAGAGTGTAAAAGAGTCAAATTTCATTTCATTATCCATAGATGAAGTTACTGTGGTAGATAACACTGCTTGGGTTTGTATGCATGTGTATACCATAAAAGAACACGTCCGCTGACCTCATCTACTCCGTGTTCATAAAATGAGGGGCAATTCAACAACAACAAATTTATATTTGGAAGTTAAGAAAGATTTGAATGAAATTGTTGGTATGGATGACTTGACAATTGCCAAGAAGTTGGTGTACGTTGGAGCTGATGGAGCTGCAGTAATACAAGGTCAAAGGACTGGTCTTTGCACAAGATTACAAATTGGTATTGCACCATACATGGTTGGTATTCACTGCATGGCCCATGAAATGAATTTAGCATATAGAATTGTAATAAATTTCCCTACAGTGTCAAAAGTTGAAGATCTGGTCCACGAGCTCCACTCATACTTCTGCCGAAGTACTAAATGTTTTGCAGAATTTTAGATTTTTGTTGAGGGAGTAACAATAGGAAACAAGCTTCTCAGGGATGTTGAGACCAAATGGATCTCGTTGCATGGACCAGCGGAACGATTTCTAATAGAATATAAATCCTTGATCGGACTAATGTATGAGCAACGCCTCACAACAGACAAAGATCTTGATCTCTTACATAAATTAAGTGATATAGAGACTCTGTTAACTTTAGCTAGTCTTCTCCCCATGTTGGATTCAATGAAAAAACTTGTTAAGAAAGCCCAAGATAGAACTATGTATATCAATGAGTATAGAACTCTACGTAAAATGACATGCTTGAGCTTGGATGGTCTATATTCAAATCTAATAGGGCGAAGCCCAAATTTGTTTAGGTGGCAGATAATTACAGATTTGAATCATGCTGATTTTTTTTTTACATTTCAATAAAAAAAATGAGTTATGTATCTTTGTAAAAGGATTTCAGATACCAATGCACTAATCTAAGATGGGCAAGCAAGGCAGAGCACTACCAGTTAAAAAGGAAGATTTAGACAGGATTGTTAAATCTGTTAGTGATAATTTGAAGTCTATTGCAAATGAACTTTCAATTGAGATTTGTGAAAGATTCCCTTGAGAAAAAATACTTGAAGCCATGGGTTGTGTGCATCCTCAATTTTGGCATTCAATTGGAGATAATCCAAATGACGCAAAGATGTTTCATAAAAAACTAGAGGAATTGATATTGACATTTTCAAAAGATGTATATTGAAATGGACAACCAATAGAAGAAATTTTAAATTAAAATCATCTTAAAATACAATGTAAACACTTTGCATTTCTTATGAAACAATAGTTGGTTAACTTGGAGAATCCATTTGAACCTGGATCAATCACAAGGCTTTGGAAAAGCATAGATCAAAGTGAAGCATTGCGTATTGCAGTACTAGAATATTTGAAACTTGTTGATTTATGTCAAAAAATGATATTGGGGTCGATGGAAGATGAGAGATTTTTCAGTGCATTAGGGCTTTTGAAATCAAAGATCAGAAACAAATTAGACAAAAAATTGGAAACTTAAGGAGGTTGTTTGTAACTCAGTATAATGTTAGAGATTTTCCATATGATAGGGCACTGGCAATCTAAAATTCCATGCGTGAAAGACAAGGGATGTGCAATACTTTAAAAGCTAGTGGTGCTACTGCTAGTGCTAGTGCTGAGACAAATGATGGATCGCAGACTCAGAGTCAGCTTGAAGATGAAGAAATTTTTGAATACTCGACTCATAATGAAGATGAACCTATTAGTACTAGTCAGTTTCTAGATCTTGAGTCCATTTGGGATATAGAAGCCTCAGACTGAGTCACTAAAGTGAATTAGCAGTCAGTTTATAGGTATTTATAATTATACTATAGTTCTTGAGTCATTAAAATTTAAATTTGCAATACTATAGTTGTCATTGATGATTTTTGATATTGTATTCCTTGAATTTGTCAATCAGAACGGATACTTATTTCATATTTTTAATTGTGAATTTGAATTATTAGTAAACAATTAGAATTTATTTTCTGAACTATTACTAAAGAATTGAATTATTAGTAAATTGGTTCCACATTATGTTGAACATGAAATGCAACAATTTGTGTCACAAGATCCATAAAATTATTCATATTACATAACTGTTAGAATCTTTCTACTATTCTACATTAACTTCTTAACATGATGTTCGTGGTGATTAGGGTTTTGTGTTTGTTTTTTTGTCTTAGTTGGCTAGTAAACCGAAGTTGTCATGCGTTGAAAATTTGAGTTGTCCTCTCTTTATTTGTCCATGTCAACATCAAGTGTAGTTAAATGGTTGGTCAGAAAATGATATTCATCTCTAACTCGTAGATAAATTTCATGTTTAACAATTTAAGTGGCGAGTTAGCGAGTGTTGGTTTGGGTTTAAATTGCGAGGTCTCTTGTTTTTTGAGTGTTAGCACTTTATATTAGCGAGCTGGAGAGTGTTAGAATTTCTCTTGAAACATGATGTAGTATGCTCCAACATTTTTGTCAACAAAATGCTTATCCTCCAAATTCTTGAATTTTCTTAATGAAAGGTTTTTTTAGAACTATGAATCAATTTTTCCATAGCTTGGCATTCAATCCTCAAGAATCTTGACTAGTCTCCTTATTATTTTTAGTGAGATTTCTTGTTGGATATTAACCAACAAAATCATATCATTCTATATTTTTTAAACTAAGTTTATCACACAAAGAGTGTAGATAATGAAAGAGAGAAAGATGGTGTGTATGAATGGTGGATGTCAACACATTTGTTGCAAAATATGCAAGAAGAACGGAGGTTGGAAATTCCAAATTTCAAGCGAGATATACAAGATTTTTTGCCAGTCGTTTGTTTACATCACTTGAATTTAAAATAAGAAAATGGACATGAAAAAAGATAATGGAATTGTAGAGGAGCACAAGATCTTATAAAGTGGAAAAATTGAACCCTAGTGACTCCATTCAAAAGAGGGGCTTGAATCCACTGGATCCAAATCCAAGGGAGACAAGGATATGAATTCCATGTGGATTGCAAGGGTTGAAGCATGATTTTCCCTCTTTTGTAAAAGAAAAAGTTAACTTGTTGACTATGTGAGAAAGGGACATAAAATGAGTGAAATGAGGATCTATCGGTTTGGGATCACGATGTAACTTCAGATCTAAGATATTTAGATGGATATGGATCTTCCCTACAAATTTAGAGAAAAGTCATCAGGACTATGTTGAAAGTGCACACGGTCCTCCGAAAAATCCATGAAACAAAAAGGGATTTTCTTCCTCTGCAAATGGAGTCCAAATTTGAAAATACACCTGCAACCTACACACATAAAAGAATGGAAGAAGGGTTGTGGATAGGGGTTTACCTCAGTCAAACCATGGTTAAGGAATCAACCTTGAAAGAAAGTAATTGCAAATGCTTAAATGTAAATAATGGAAATGTATACCTTGTAGATTTGTAATTTATTGATGATGGTTGCTTTGCTTCTTGAATGAAATCACAAGTGTCGCATGAAATGGCATGTAACATGACAAAACCCTAACATACCCACATGCTTGCAAATGAATGTTGTAATGTTGCTCCAATGGAAAAATGAAGAAAAATTGAATGCTTGGATGTTTGATGATGATAATGAAGGTTGCCTAGCTTGAACTCCGCCTATTGTGTATTTTGTGTATATGAAAATGAGAAGACCAACTCCCTTTTATACATGCCTAGAGGATTAATTTTCATCCACCAAAGGCCGACAAAGAGGAATGCAAACCCCAAAGGTCAAACTATGCATAGGGGATTGGGCATACCCATCTTAGGGCCACCCTAAGAGGTGGGGAAAGGGGCACCATGCCCCTATCCTAGGGGGGACATGGGCACCACACCCTTGTCCTACCCTATTTTAGGGTCTGGATAGGGTCTAAAGGTAGACATAGGTATTGAACAAGGATGGGTTCAAAGGTGAAAGTGCAGAAAGGGGTCTTGGTTGGGAAGGAAGATGTCATCGCCAAGGTGAGGGCCTCAAATATGGTTAAAATTTCTAGGGTCGCAATTTTATGACACTACAGATCTATAACCCATTTCCTTAATCAATTTGACAAATGAAACATGAGTAAGGGAAAAATTAGAGAGACATCTTTCGAAATCTAGCTCTGATACCGAATGTTGGAATCTAAAACAAAGCATGGAATCTAACAATTCTTCATTCATCAAATCATTCATTAACCCTATGAGACAAGCAACACTATTAGGAGTTTCTAGGAATAGCCTATGAAATTTTTGGCTAAGATATATAATTTTATGTAATATGAAATGATGAGGTTTAAAACTGTCATCTAGTAGTTATTGATCTCTTGATAATAATGGAGCTTGAGCTTCTTATATGGTAAATCCTCTTCATGTAGATAATATCTAATGTAAAAACACATTGCAATGCCTTTATAAATTATTTCTATCAACTAACCAACTAGATAGCAACTAATAAGTAACAAATTAATAACCAATCTTTATTTTATACAATAATCTATGTTAAGCACTATTTTGTGTCATATTCATCACTACTCACCCAAATCTATTTCTAGCTTAAATAATTTAAACATCCTTCTTATATAATCAACTGTAGATATATAAATTCAAAAAATTGTTTGTCTCCAATCCTCATCCCAAAAATTAAATAGATAAAATTTAAATATTTATTTTTTATATTTTTCATTAAGTCAAATATAATTAATTAACCTCAAGTAATCACCCACTCACACATTCCTAATACTATTAATTACCTCTATGAGTCCCAATGCTTCACCTCTATGAGCATCACCTAGATGCAATGAGTGGCAAGTGCACCATTCATTCTCATGAGAGATGGCTTCTTGTGAACCGCTACTCATGAATCATGGGTCAATGAGTTTGACTTAGAAAAATACACAGTTGATTCCTAATAGCAATATCATAAATATTAATTACATTTAATTAATGAAAGAATACAATGGAAGGGTAAATTCTAATGAAGACCTACCCAACTCCTAATATAATTAATTAAATATATTATATTATTCAGATCAACCAATATAACTTAGCATAAGGGATGTGCGCCACATGTCCATCCACCTCAATACCTTATAATACAATATCCCTAGTTACCTAACAATGTCTCTATTAAATGGTGATGTATTAGTTTTAGTATTTTACCATTTTTTTATTATGTCAAATTTTTTTAAGTTGTTGACATGAGAGTTGGGTGCACAATTAAATTAGGTACCTTTTGTTGATTAGGTTGAAAGCACCAGAATACTGAGAGGGGGGGTGAATCAATATTCCCACAGTTCACAAAAAGGGAATGCTCATTGCAAATAAAATGGTTGGACTGAGAAAGTTTGCATCTCCAAATGCATGAGATTAGTTCCAAGTTTAAGCTCAAATTAGAAATTTTAGACTTTACAGAAGATCTGGTTATCAATGCATACACCAAAATCATTTGAAAAAGGGGCAAGGTAATTTGGACCCGCTGTCACAAGATCAAGCCCAATATCTCCAAAATGTAGATTCCACATGTACCAAGGAAACCATAATCATGAAACTTGAAGAGGGACTTTTGATAATTAACAAAAAGCGTTAACACTAGGACACATAACTAATACCGGGATCAATGAGAACTCCTAACATTGGGATACCGAGGCCAATGAGAACTCATTGAGACCTAAAAAGGTCATAATCCAAAGTTGTCCATAACTCTTGTAGCATCATAAAATTATGACCCTTTCAATTTTTGACCATATTAGGGTCTTCCCATTGGTAATTGAATCCCCAAGCCTGATCAGAGACCCGAGACCTTCTCAATCCCCGAAAAACTGCACTTTTCGCACTCTACACTACCTAAACCCTGCTTTCTATCCTGGATAAGGGTAGGAAAGGGGTGTGGCGCTCTTGTCCCTCCTAGGGAAAGGGTTTGGTGCCCCTATCCCTACCCTATTTTGGGCCCCCTCTGTCCCATCCTTGCATTGGGATTTTCAACTTTGAAGCAAGAAAACTTTCCCTATGTCGGCCTATGACAAAAAATCAGCCTAATACCCATGATTGATGAATATATAAGACATACTTTTTCCTCCTATTGATATAGAAGAGTTCAATAAGAATAAGAGAAATCAAGTATTCAAGTGCATTCAAGAATTCAAGTATTCAAGCATCTCTTTCAAGCATTGAGCCACTCAAGTCTCCTTTCAAGGCTAGGTGTTACATTCAAGTAAAGGATTCAACCATTAAAGAGGAGATCTCTTTCATCATTCAATCTCACACAAGCAATTGTATCTACATTTCTATTACATCCTCCCTTGAGGTGAATTGCATTTCAGTCTTTCATTTACATTTATAGAGGTTTGACCAAAAGGAAAACCCCCAATCCCAACCCCTTTTCCTCTCTTTTTGTGTGTAGGTTGCAGGTGTTCATTTGTTCTTGCAGATTTGGACTCCGTTTGCACAGGCAAAAAAACCCTTTTTCGTTTCACAGAATTTTTGGAGGACTGTGTGCACTTTCAACATGGTCTCGCCGACTTTTTCTCAAATTCACAGGGCAGCTTTGTCTCAACATATTATAGCCAAATCCAGGTGTACAACTTCATCCCATGCTTCTATTTCAAGTTATAATCAGTTCTTTTCTACTTTTACACTTTGTCTTGAAACACCTAATTCAAACAATCTTTCCATTTTAAAAGAAGGGTTAGCTTGTCATTTCCACAATATCATTGTCGATTCATTTAGCATTCAATCTCTTCCCTAAGAGATTGGATCTAGTGAATTTCCCCTTTCTTTTAAATGAAATGTGCGTGAGGTGGTTGAAGGGAAATCCGCAGTGAAACTTTTGTCTCTCCTTGGAGGGAAGGAAAGCTTTCCTCTATATCTCCCCTTCATGACACTTTTCACCCCATTTACATTTTGGTGAACTCAATGTCTTGCATGCTTTACATTGAAAATCATTACATATTTTTCATTTACAAGTTTAATTTTTCTGCAAACTTAGTGGTTAATTCATTCAAAACCTTAGTTTTTAAAATTGAAATTGAACTTGGTTTTTGTAAAAATTGCTTGCTATTGTCTTAGGTCTAAAAATTGCATTGTTTCTCAAATTCAATTTCTTCATTGTCTTGTTCAATTTGCAAATCAAATTTACAAAATTAAGTGGTTAATTGTCAAAACCATAATTTTCCAAAATAATCTTGAAATTGTGCAAAAAATGAACTTCCATTTAATTTTCAGATTTGTTACTGTTTTTAGACTTGTCCTCTTTCCTAAAATTCAAAATTTCAATTTCCCTTTTTCCAAAACTCAAAATTCAAAATTTAAGTGGTTAGGTCCTAAAACCCTAATTTTTAAATTTAATTGGGTTTTGTGCAAATTTCAATCAATTTCAGTTTTCTAAACATCTTTCAAGGTGTCCCTAACCATTAGGTTTGACCTTTTTCAAATTTGCAATTCAATTCCTCTTTTTTCTCAAAACCCTAATAGGGTCCTATTTTCACATTCAAACATTAATTTCACCTATCTAGAGATTGTAAAATCCACCAATTTTTAGGGGATATCTTTAAAATCATTGTAACTTTGATCCCTGAAAATTTTCAAAAAATTTGGGAGGACTGTGTGCACTTTCAACACAGTCCCCGGTTTTTTTCTCGAAATTTTGGGAGACTATTATGACTGTATTTAATAGATTAAATCTAGAAAATTGGCTGATTTTGTCAATTTTTGATCCATCTAAAATTGAAAATACCTTCAAAATTTGACATTTTAAATTCAAGAATTTTTTAAAAATAAGTGGTTAAGTATACTCTGCCCTGATTTAAAAAAAATTCTAATCTTTTCAATTTTAAAATTAAGTGGTACCCCCTTGGCCCTAATTTTAAATCTCAATTTATTTTCATTCATCATGTAATTATTTTTGTAAATTGTGTCATTTCTCCTTTGCAAAAAGTTCAAATTGTCTAATCATTATCTTCTTAAATTTTGCATTATTCAATTTTTGAAAACTTTGTTCCCACAATTTTAAATTCAAAATTCAAATTCAATTTTTCCCTCTAGTGCATGAGTTTTACCACTATTATCCCTACCTATACTATCTTCATTAGATGAAGCATTAGAATTAAGGCTTACCAAGGTTTAATTACCGAGGAGATGGACCATAATTTGGGTGACTTCTTTAATGAGGATAATGCTAATTCTTCCCATCCTAGTCATGTCCCTACCTATCCAATTGATGAATCCCATGATGAAGAAGAAGCTTTAAGTTTCCATAGATCAACTTTCAAAATTGGACAGTCAATTTGATAACTTCCAACAATGGATGTCCCAAGAATACCCTAATAGTGAAGATTTTCCATTAATTCAAGGCCTTAAACACATGTATTGTGTGGAATAGCTCATATTGTTGATTCTATTGTCATGCCTATAAAGAGTTGTGCCAAAACCATAGGTTATTCACAACCTTCAACACAAATCAACCCATCCATTCTTTTGACTACTCCTATGACTAGTGTTCCTACTTTCACCTCAAAAATCATGGCTACATCAACACAAAATGTCATTCCTACAACCATTAGTCATGGGGGAAATCCCTTTTCTTCATTTAATCCTCCATCTTTACCTATGTATTCAATGAACATTTCTATTATCCCTGAACAAAACAATGTGACACAAGGGGGCAATTCATTCAACAATTTTATTCCTCCTTTAAGTGTCCCATTTCCTACTCAATCATCACCTATGCCTACTTATCATAATGTCCCACCACCTTATTCTCAATCCATGCCTTCTTTCAATAATATCACACCACCTTCTCAATCAACCATGTCTAACATCAATTCTTCTACCGAAGCGACCATTAACAATCTTGCTCAAATTGTGTCTTTCTTACAACAAGAAATTGCTTCCATGAGTCAATCCAAGTTTAGTGTGCCCACATTTGATGTTGCGAGCCCACTATCTCTTGATATTGTTAAATTCGTCCCACCTAAGCATGTTGAGGTCCCTCAATAGAACTTTATAATGGAAAAGGTGATCCTCTAACCCATGCCAAAATATTTCAAACCTTGTGTACTAACTTTGCTTATGATCAAAGATTGCTTGCAAAATTGTTTACAACAACACTAAGAGATAAGGCTTTACAATGGTATTGCTCTTTGCCTTCTTATTCTATCACTTCTTTTCAACAATTAGCAAATGCTTTCATTCAACAATTTCAAAACAACATTGGTCCTAAAATCACTTTGACTGATTTAATGCATTGTAAACAAGGTGTTAAAGAAAAAGTGACTGATTTCATTGGTAGATATAAGCATTTGTATGCTCAATTTTTTTTCTTGTACTTGATAATGATATTCAAATAATTTTCATTTCTAATTTGCAAAAGGATATTAGGTAAAATTTTATTTCATTTGAGTTTACTTCCGTTCCGCAATTGTGCGCAACACTCCATAATTATCAGTTGGTTGTGATTCAAATGGAGCAATCTACTCCTATGGCTCCAAGTGATAAGGGGGATAGTGTTCAACAACTGTTTGCAAAGTTTAAACCAAGAAAAGGCTTCATCAAATTCAATGATACAATCAACAACAAAAATGTGAATGCTACAACAGGTGTGCCTCCTATTTCCAAATTTTTCAAAAGAGAAGGACAATTTACTCCTTTGAATGAACAAATACATACTATTATGTCTTAGTTGTTACAAAGAAATGTAATCAAACTTCCTCCTATAAAGCCAGTTGATCCATCTAAGCTGACACCCCCCTATTTTGATAACAATTCCTTTTGTCAATATCATCGTCAGCCTGGTCATGATACTGAGACATGTTTTGTATTGAAAAGATTCAAGATTTGATTGATAATAATACTATATCTGTCGCAAGTGTGAATGCTAAGGGAAACAAATGAGTAGCTCCTCCTAGTCAAAATCTTAATATTTTCACCAATCCTTTGCCTTCTCATACCTCTAACGTGATTGAGACTAAACATACCTCTTTCTCTCCTTCTAATCTCACTACCACAACTCTGAATTTGGTGAATATGGTAGAGAAAGAAGAGACACCTAAGGATCCTTGTATTACATTTCACCCTAGTGAAACTATTAGAGCACCTGATGGCCCTTTATAGATAGTTGCAAAGGTTAAGGACATACCTTGTTGTGGTGCTCTTTTTGATCCCTCTTGCATGGTTAATATCATCACTAAGGAGTATCTTTTCACTCTACATTTTCATAAACCAATATATGATGATACTAATGTGGTTGTGAAATTGTTTGATGGATTCTCTTGTCCTACCATTGGTTCTATCACCCTTCCTATTGAAGTTCACACTAAATCTATGGATTTCAACTTTGTTATCATTCCTTCTTCTGAGCAATTTTGTGTGAAGTTAGGCTACCCTTGGCTATCTTCCATGAGGTCTATTGCTTCTCCAATTCATAAGTGTTTTAAATTTCCCCATAATGGATAAATCATAACTATTAACCATAGCCTATTTCGACCATCCGAAAGAAGTCCAATTGTTCCTATAGATTTCTTTTGGCCTAAAAAATTTCAATCTCTTCCACCAAGGTGTGGTTCTCTTTTCCAATCTTATAAAAAATGGAAGAAAGATATGATCTTATCCTTGATCTAACCTAGATCCCCAACAATTGACATTCCCATCATTCTTGAAGATGAAGTTCTTCCCCTAACAGATAGAACTAATCTTCCTCCTAAGGAAGATTCCCAACTTATTCCTATGAATGTAACTATGCCTTCTCCTAAGAAGAATAGAAATATTCCTCCTAAGGTTAGACATGTGCCTACTCCTCATGATGGACCTGGTCTCCTTCCTACACCTAATATTCCTTCTTTATATGGCACAGTTCCACCTCCTTCCTCTTATAGAGAGAAGAGGCCCGCCTCTCCTCCAATTCAACCTAAAAGATCTCAACCTAAACCTTCACATATCAAAGAGGAGAATATTCCTCCTTTAATAAATATTCCTCCTTCTCAGCCTTCCGCTAAGACTTATTGGAATCATTGTGCGAGAGAACGTCGATGAAGATGTCATGCTTGAGCTCATGAAGTTGTTCCTTAATCTATTCAATTGTTAGATAATTGATTAATCCCAAAGACACTGAGAAGGGTGGGGTGAATCAGTGTCTAACTGGTAAATGAAAGATTTAAACTTATTTGCAATTTTGTAACTGAGATTAATATGTCAGCAAAGAAACAATAATGCAGTAAAGAGAAACAAAGGAATCGACATCAATTCACACCATAACCCAAATATTTTGGCGAGGAAACCCGATAAGGGAAAAACCTCAGTGGGATTTGTGACCCACAATATTTACTCACTCGCCATATGAATAAATATTACTTAGTACAAAAGGGGTTTGCACATGCAGGAAGGCCAACTACCTAGAGCTCACTGCTCAACAACAAAAAGGGAGTCACACTGACTACAACATCACATTGATGTAAACACAAAATGAACTCTTACAACTTGCATCAAAATGCTGGATGAGTTTGTTGTTATGCTCTGTTTGATACTAGTTCTTCCTCTACCAAAAACCCTAGCCCGTATGCTATCAAATGATTCTGCTTATACAAAATAGTCTTCGCTCTATTCTACTTCTTATTCACTCCAAAATAAACACATCAAAATGCATATAGAATTATTCGCTATCATATCTCTATCCTATCTCATATTATCGCTTACATACCCTTCAATTGACCTACAAGAACTCATAATAATATGAGTCTTTACAATACAACATGTCAGCCATACAATTATAACTTGCATTATAATTTATTTTGCATAAACAATACTATTGTCAAGTTGGCCTGGAATGCTAGTATAATCTTCTGCAGATGTAAACTGGATGCCGATGTGAATAAGCCTTGTTGTATCTGTCAGTGTCGGTAGGTGAAGTCTATTGCCAATTGAACCTGTGGAACCTTGTTGCCATCAATGACAACATCCACCTTTCTCATCTGAGTGTATAATACCAATATCAATCTCCTAGAACTCCAACAATTGCAATGATTCCCTTTTCTCCTAAATGAGATTTTGAACCTAAGTCTCCAAATCGTAAATTGCAAAGAACATGTGATGGTTTTACTTCTATTCATGTGCGAGCTCCTCTTTCTATAAATCTTGATGAAGAAATAGGTGAACATGTTATTCATGATGGCAATACAACTCCTAATGCTTCTAATAGTGACTATGAATATATTAATGTTGACAAGCATTTATCAGCTGAATTTTCAAAAACCCTAATCTTACCTCCTAGAGTCGAACAAAGTGACTTACCACATGGGAATAGTTCTTCTTTAGATCTTGTGATAGCTCCATCTGCTATGCTCGATGCCACTCCTTTGGCATGTTTCCCACCTTCCCCAAATAGTGATCATCAAGATCAGGAGGTGGGTGTCGTGCTAGATTAGCCACATTAGCACTGTAGATCTTCTCCCTCTCTCCTTTCTTGCTCTTTTGTGACCATTCTTCTATGTGTATCCCTGTTCTTTTTTTCCCTTAATGTCTACTTGAGGATGATGCAAAGCATTGAGATCTCTTTTAGTCTCTTTCATGTTGACTCAAAAGATACTTGTGTTCCCTTTCTTCCAAGGAAGTTTCCTTTCTTTGGGGAATGATGACTATTCCATGCATATATATGATTTACATGAGTTATCATATAGCATACTAACCCTGAGGAAAGTGAAACTACCTCGTGTTTTTTGTTCATTATCCTTGGGTTTATTCCTTGATTGGGGGCTAAATCCTTGCGATAACGTGCTTTCTTTGTCTTGGGTGTATCCTACCTTAAAGCAATCACTCTCGATAAGGCATGTGCGATCACTTTAACGTGGGGGCATACACTCAGCTCATATTTTTCTTCTTGATACTTACAGTTACTTAGTGGGCTTGATCTCGCTTTGTAATTTTTAGTATCTTTTCTTTCATGAGTCATAGTGAGGGGAACCTTGATCCTCGTAGTCATGGTTCTCCCCTTTTTGATCTTCCCTTTTGCTTTGTCAATCAAAGTTGTTAGATCCTTAGTCCATTGGGGGCTTGGTGCATCTTGCCTCCTTGATGTGGTAGATGTCTTTCAATCTTGTTTCCTTGTACTTTACCAGTAGTATTGGCATACACTTATACTCCCACTAAAGTGGGGGCTAAATGTAGTGTTATAAAATTGTGACCCTTAAAATTTTTGACCAGATTAGGGTCTTCACATTAGTGATTGAATCTCCAAGCGTGATCGGAGATCTGAGACTTGCTTAATCCCTAAAAAATATACTTTCCACACTCTACATTGCCTAAACCCTACTTTTTGTCCTGGATAAGGTTAGGACAAGGGCGTGGCACCCTTTTCCCCCCAGGATAGGGGTGTGGTGCTCTTGTCCTTTTCCTATTTTGGGCCCCCTCGATCCCATCCTTGCATTGGACCTTTCAACTTTGAAGCGGGAAAACTTTCCCTATGTTGGCCTATGACAAAAAATAAGCCTAATAACCCTAATTGATGAATATATAAGACATTTTTTTTCCTCCTATTGATATAAAAGAGTTTAATAAGCATAAGCGAAATCAAGTATTCAAGCGCATTCAAGCATTCAAGCATTAAGCATCTCAAGTCTCCTTTCAAGGCTAGGTGTTGCATTCAAGTCAAGGATTCAACCATTGAAGGGGAGATCTCTTTCATCATTCAATCTCACACAAACAATTCTATCTACATTTCTATTGCATCCTCTCTTGAGGTGAATTACATTTCAATCTTTCATTTGCATTTACTTGCAAGTACTATCTTTCATCACTTAGTTTTCCAAAACTGGGGTTTGAACTAAAGGCAAACCCCCAATCCTAACTCTTTTTTCTCTCTTTTTTGTGTGTATGTTGCAGGTGTGTAGTTGTTCTTGCATATTTGGACTCCATTTGTAGAGGTGGGAAAACCCTTTTCATTTTGCGAATTTTTTGGAGGACCGTGTGCACTTTCAACATAGTCTTGACGATTTTTTTCTAAAATTCATAGGGTAGCTTTGTCTCAACATATTATAGCTAGATGCAGGTGTACAAATTCATCCCACACTTCTATTTCAAGTTATAATCAGTTCTTTTCTACTTTTACACTATCTTGAAACACGTAATTCAAACAATCTTTCCATTTTAAAAGAAGGGTTAGCTTGTCATTTCCACAACATCATTATCAATTCATTTAGCATTCAATCTCTTCCCTAAGAGATTGGATTTAGTGAATTCCCCCCTTCTTTTAAATGTAATGTGTGTGAGGTGGTTGAAGGGAAATCCCCATTGAAACTTTCATCTCTCCTTGGAGGGAAGGAAAGCTTTCCTCTAGATCTCCCCTTCATGACACTTTTCACCCCTATTACAACTCCTAACCAAAACTACAATACCTAAACTGCACATACTGACCATATACAGTCTTTGCCTACTTACATCATCCATAACATCCATACATCCATAACATCTAGACTAATATCTAGACCTCATACACTGTCTGGTACAAAACCAAATGACTATTTTGACATCAGTGACAACAATGTTTACAGAAGTCTAACACCTTTTTGGTAATACATATGTAACATCTTGAAATCTCTTAAAAAGTCTACCCAAGACCCCTGTAACATTTATTAGTGCCATTGTTGGCTAGTTGTTTAATATGTTCTTGAAAAGCTTCTTGTTCTTCTGATTCACTGAACTTTCAGTTGTTCTAGTTGTATTCCATGTAGTTTTTGTTTGCTTTCTTCAATAAGAAAAAATATATGTAACATCTTGATCCCTTTCTAATTTTTCATGTGTGTGCTCCACTAAATTATGAAGCTAAGAATTAGGGGTTACACTTGAAAGTGAGTTATAGTTGAGACTTAAGCTATATTGAGGGAGGATGTATTTGGATGGAAAGATAAATTGTTGGAAAGCATATGATTCTCATGAAAGCTAGAGAAAAACAAACAAACAATGAAAACATGGGACAAATTTGTGAAAGAATTGTAAAAAAAAAGATGAACCAAATTATTGTAAAGATCTCCCACTCAAATATAGTCTCAACTCACTAATCCTTATGAAGTCATTGTCTAAATGTTTGAAGTTAGGAAATTATTTCAAAGCAAACCATAAAATTAGGTTAAGATTTAACAATGTAAATAAAAAACTAGTCTTGCACAAAGCTTAGTGATCAAATAAAAGAAACCAAATATCCTCATTTTATGTGTTGTTCACTCCTTTATAGTTCAATTTTATATGGTTATGGATCATTTTAGTGTGTTGTGGGTTTAACCCTTGATGTGTGAACCTTGCTACCTACAATGTAGTCTTCTAATCTACAATTCCTTGTATTATCTATCAAGCACTTGTAGTATTAAAAAATAAATATATATATGATTCTTGGATTTCAAGAGCTACGATTTCCTAAGTCATCTTCTTTGATTATAGATTGATTGCCAAATCATTGATTGAAAGATAACAAGGAAGGATGTAAGTGAGTTGGAATGTAAACAAACCAAAAATATTGTAATTGACCATTGATCAGTAACAAAGAGATCCAAATGCAGAAAAAAAGATGGGAAATGTGTAAGGTTTCAATGAAGAAATTGCTGCTTTTAGATGCCCTAGGGTCGTTCTTTTGTGAAAATCTTCGTTTTCAATTTAAGCCACGAAAACAAGAATTGAAACAAAGCCCAAAATATTATTTTTTTATCATACAAAGAAAAAGTTACTAATAGGTATAAATAGAAGTTATTAATAGGTTGTTAAAAGGTAAATAAAATACTTTTTTAAAATAATTATAATGATAATAGACATTGTTACAGAAATTGAGAATATTCCAACATAACAAATGAATCTTTTATTCATTCAAATGAATTACATTTTGTCTTAAACAGGTTTTTTCTCACAGATTTACATACTCTACACACTCAAAGTTTCAAAACAAAAATAACATGAGAACATATCTATATAAAGAATGTATCTCCTAAAAATAGCCATTAATTGGACTTGTTTCTTCCTTGCATCTAACATTCGAAAGTTTTAAAAATAAATCTCTAAATACATTGTTGGAAATGCATTAATCATGCAAAACATTGTATACCAAAACTTGTATTTAAACTTGTTTCACTTGGTCTTGAATTTCTTGGAACTGAGCCATGGCCTTAACATTCTTGGATAATTCTTGAAGCTGTGAAAACAAAACAAAAAAATACATTGAAAAATGTCACTCTCATAGATTCCATGAAATAGTTGCTAAAAAAATAGAAAATTATTAAACAAATGAAAACCAAAAATAAATACTAATGTAAACCAAAAATTAAAATGCATCATGATTTGGCTGTTTAACATTTTCTGAAATTGCCATTTGTTAAAACAATGAAATGCTATCTAAAAGAAATCAAAAGATTTGAATAATCCTTTCAAGAGCAAATAGTCAAACTTAATCTCAATTTTCAATGCTCTTGATTTCATTTTCACTTTACTAATATGCTAGCAATTTTTTGTAACAGGGTTTGAAAACATAATCGATCAACAACTCTTTACAATACAGCTAAAAGATTTACCTTCTTTCCCAACTTTCACCGTGGTCTTAAACCCACTATTTATTCTTTCATCCTTCACTATTGCACCTGGTCAAAGAAAACAACCACCACCATACTTCAATACTTTCAGTTCTCCGTTTCGCTTACATCTGTTGCCACGTCATCTACAACAATACCTTATCGTTATAATCGGTCAAAAATTGTTTGCAATAGAGCTAAAGCTTTATCTTCTTCACCTTCATCCACTGTGGCCATAATCCCCTTCTTTATTCTGACGTCCTCTCTTAGCTCACCTTGACCACTATCCCCTTCTTTATGTGGAGTTTGTAAAACTATAACCATCCATTCACTTCCAGATGGATTATGCCCAGTGAGTCCATATCTACGTGTTCCGTGTTAGGACTCATTAAAATTGAGTCAAGTGTTGAGGCCCATTTCAAAGAAAAATTTCAGTCAGTGACTAGTCTATTCCTCCCTCTCGTGCTATGGTTGGCCGGCATAGCATCAAACTTTTCAAATTAATGCAATTAACAGTTGTTCTTCCCTCTCTACGTGTTTTTTGAGTAGTAGTTAGAATTTATAAAAAAGGAAATGTAGCCTGCGTGGTGGATGAGGCACCGTTGAAACCTCAGAGAAAATGCAAACAGTGTGAAGTGTAGTTGCAGACCCTTGATAATGTCTTGTGTGGTGGAAGGAATTTAAAAAGGGCGATGGGTATGGGCAGTGCCATTAAAGCTCAGAAAAGGGGCTTCAAAAGTGCAGTCCCAGGCTTGAGGCTTTATCCCACATTGGTTGGGTGGTGGGATATTTTTATATTTAAAAACAAGGCTCCATAGTAGTAAAGTGTCGAAAGCCTCAAGGCTTCTGATGCAAGGTGCTGATGGGCGCCCAAGCAGACCCCATGTGCATGGGCGCATTTCCTGAGGTGACCAATTCCGTGATCTTAGTTTTCAAGGCTAGTAGTTGTTTGTGTACTGTGAGGATAGGCGAATCTTCCTTTTTAGTGACAAGTGTCTGAACATCATATCCAACAGAAAGTTTGGCACCTTGTCTTGCTAATTCTAAGATATAGTCTTCCTTCTCTCTAGCTAGGATAGCATTCATCACTTTTCTAAAGTCTTTGTCCTTTTGCAAGTCAAGAATTTCTTTTTTAGAAGGTTCAGCATCTTGATCAGCATCACTAGAGGAGGAATCATCACTTCCATGAACATTAGTTTTGTCCTCATTTTTATTGCCATATACTGTCTCATATATAGGAGGAGGTCGAGGTTCTTCAAAAACCAGTATTTCTGATGATGAAGGTATGTCAGTAAGTGGGTCTTCCTTATAAAATGGATTATGCTGGTATGTGAAGACTGGTTCCTTGCATTTGGCTTCTTTCTTACTAGAACTCCTGGTTTGTCTAGGCATCTTTACGGATTAGTGTGATCCAAAGCTTATTTTTGATTCAGAGGTCAAGATCAATTTCAGAGCTAATTTGTTCGGTTTAAAGTATTGTTTGAGAGAAACAATTGAGATTTAGTTTAGTTTCAGCAAAGATCTATCCTGTATAAGACGTTTACCTAGTTTGATTCTAAAATAGTAACTAAGATTCAGTCTGATTCAGGAATGATATATCCTATGTAAGATGTTATCTAAGTGACTTGAGTTTGATAGGTAGTTTGATTTGAACTAGCTGAAGGGTGATCGACCAAATCGTGCAACAAAAATGGCAGAGGCACACTATCTTGATTTGTTTTATGCTCAAAAAAATTGTAACTAGTATTATGTTCGCTGTAGACTATGTTTTTGGCAAGTTTGTCTATTCTGTCTGACAAAACCAGAGACTTGTACGACTGGGTTTTCTGAACCAAATGACAATTTATCAGTTATAGGATGATAGAAGTTCTGTTTTGTATGAGTTGCTGCCTTATACCATATGACTGATGGGCATGTGCAGGATGAGAAAAAACCAAGGTCAATTCTGTCTCATACGAGACAAGATACAAAACAGGACGATAAATGATGTAGACTCATACGACAGAGAATCTGCTGTAGGATGATAAATCAGTAAACTTGTACGACATAGGACTGGTGCAGTACGATAAAGTAGCAGACTTGTACGACTTTTCACAGGGTAGAGACCAAAAATTTTGATTTTTTGACTACTGAGTATGGCAATTGAGTATGACAAATTCTGAGATGGCCTGATTTCTTGACTAGAATTGACTGATTTTGGATAGAATCTTGACTTAGGATGGACTAGTTTCTGACACGGATAGAGTTTCGACTTAGGATGGACTAGTTTCTGACATGGACAGAGTTTCGACTTAGGATGGACTAGTTTCTGACACAGACAGTGTTTCAAATCACTGAGTTGTTTCTTGTCTTCTCCAATTTTGGTATTCCAATTTTTGTTTCAGGGGTGAAAACATAGAAAACAGGTAGTATGTATAGTAACTCCAATCACAACATGCAAACCCTAAGGAATTTGGTGAGGCAAGAAAACCTTTGCTTGTAGACTCAGGTACACACCCAATAGCTAATCAGAATACGGCCGCTGAGTCTCATGCAATGGATTCTCAATGTCGTATTATCCGACTCCAAATGCTAATGGGGGCATGAAATGACAAGTCTCTTGGGAGAGTTATTATCTCTCTTGCACAAAGATTATCTCCCTTTTAGAGGTGAACTGGGTAGCTTCTAATTTTAATTGGATTTAGTAAGGGGTCTGTTCAGCGCGTCGAGGTGTAAACTCAATTAAGAGGTCTCCCAGCCTTGAAAACCAAGGTTTAATATACCTGAAGGTACAGAGGAGAGCTATTCCTGAGCATTGTTGTTGACTTGATTTTCATCAAATCATGTTTATTTGATAGTGGGTTGGAGTACTTGGCTTCTAGCTATTCCCACTTAGGTCGTTCCCCTCTCATCGACCCTAAAGGCTATAGAGTTATTAGCTCCTCGGGAGGGTAGGCTTGCTAAAGATGTTGTAATCAATCTTAAGAAAGCACTTCAAGGGTCTGGATTTCTGATTGTCTAAAAGAAGACAAGAGCATACTCTCCTACCTCTCAGATTTTTCTAAAACATGAAAGACAAAATTTGTTCATTAACGAGATAGCAAGTTAGGTGCCTAAAAAATGAATTATGTTGGCCGAAGGAGGAAGTTTCACTAGAAGGCTTGGTAGGGTCCCGGTGGCGGTCCAGCAGGAAGGTGAGGTGGCAATCCAGCAGGCGGGTCCCGGTGTCGATGAAAATGCAGTTTTGATGGAACCCATAGACTGTCAGTCGAAGGCAAAGTTCCACTCAAGAATTTGGCGGGTCCTGGTGACAGTGAGATTTTGATGACATGGTGATGACATGGCGGTCCATGGTGGGCCCAAAGATTTTGATGAAACTGAGGGTTCGATGAGACCTGTAGACCACTGGCTAAAAGAAGAAGTTTCATCGACATAGAATGGTGTCGATGACACTAGGGTTTCGATGAGACCCACAGGCCGCTCACCAAAGAGAAGTTCCATCAAAAGACCGAGCAACTAGACGGTTGAGGTGGCGGATGCGTGGCTAACCGGATAGATAGGTGGCGACTAGTAGACCCTGCGAGGCAATCAAAGGCTACCACATGGCAGGGCATCTGGCAAAAAAGAGGGAAAATCAAACAAAGTTTAAATCAGTCAAAGTATATAGTGCGGATTATGGGGGAAAATTCAAAAATCTAAATGATAGAGGCACATGAGTGATTGATTCACTCAGAGGTTATTTTTTGCTCGAAGTAGCAAGTGTTGTATACCGTTGGAAAGCCCTCGAGGTGAGTGATCTAGTTATGATGTTTGTTTCAATAGATTTGGGACATTCTAAGAGTAGTTTCAATGGAAAGGGGAAATGGAATACTTTTCAGTTAGGAAATGTGGCATCTAGAAATTTCGGTTGAGAGGGAATGCTTTGTGATCAGCGTTGGTCGGGTGATTTCCGACAATGATTTTACCAGTGTCTATGAGATCTTGAATCTCATATTTTAGTTTCATGCAATTGTTTATGTTATGACCCTTATTTCGATGAAAATCACAGTATTCATTTTCTCTGCACCATCTTGGTTTAACTTCTAGATCATATGGTTTGGAGTTCTCTGGTAGCGTTATCAGGTTGTTTACCAATAGAGCCATAAAAGTGGATTCATATGATTCTTTGAGAGGAGTGAAATCACACTTAGGTTTAGAGAGCCAAGGTTTCTCTTTGAACCATTGTTTTTTCTTAGGAGTATTCTCTGTTGCAGTTTTAGTAGCCTTGAGTGCTTGTATACCACTAGCCAAGTTAAATATTGTGGGTTGTGAGGTGGTCTTAATAGTATCTACTACTCTGTCATTAACAACATTCTTGTTGTTGTCCTTGCCAAATTTCCAATACTTGTTCTTCTCTTTAGAGTAAGATCCTGATTGTGTTTTCTTCCAAAGTGAAATATCCCCTTTTTTGATAAGCACATCTTCCATTCGAATGGCATTGTCTACCATCCTGTTAAATGATGGGTGTACTTGCATTTGGATACTATATTTCAGTTTTGGGACCAAGTTATTGACAAATATATCCATTTTCTCAGAGTCTGGGATAGGTCATGGATATCTAGAGAACATCCTTCTCCAATGCTGGAGGAAAGTGAGAAAAGGTTCTCCCATCTTCTATTTAGTATTGCAAAGATCGATCATAGTCACAGGATGTCGAATGTTGTATGAGTATTATTGCAAGAATAGTTGGACTAGCCCTTTGAATGATTTTATTCCTTGAGGTATACTTGAGAACCATTCCATGGCTTGTCCTCCCAGACTCCTAGGGAAAAGACGCATGAGATAGGTGTGATCGTGCATGAATTCCATACAGGCAACATAAAACTCTTTGACATGATCTTGGGGATCTGAGATACCGTCATATTTGTCAAATTTATGGATTTCATTTCATGAAGGAAATGGAGGCATGTAAAGATTCTTGTCAAATGCAAATGGGAATATTGTCTCCAGGGAATATTGCTTTGGGGATTTATCTTTATTCTTCAATTCCGTGATCTCAGTTTTCAAGGCTAGTAGTTGTTTGTGTATTGCAAGGATAGGTGAATCCTCCTTTTTAGTGACAAGTGTCTGAACATCATATCCAACAGGAAGTTTGGCACCTTGTCTTGCTAATTCTAAGATATAGTCTTCCTTCTCTCTAGCTAGGATAGCATTCATCACTTTTCTAAAGTCTTTGTCCTTTTGCAAGTCAAGAATTTATTTTTTAGAAGGTTCAGCATCTTGATCAGCGTCACTGGAGGAGGAATCATCACTTCCATGAATATTATTTTTGTCCTCATTTTTATTGCCATATACCATCTCATATACAGGAGGAGGTCGAGGTTCTTCAAAAACCAGTATTTTTGATGATGAAGGTATGTCAGTAAGTGGGTCTTCCTTATAAAATGGATTATGTCGGTATGTGAAGACTGGTTCCTTGCGTTTGGCTTCTTTCTTACTGGAACTCCTAGTTTGTCTAGGCATCTTTATGGATTAGTGTGATCCAAAGCTTGTTTTTGATGGAGAGGCCAAGATCAATTTCAGCGCTAGTTTGTTCGGCTTAAAGTATTGTTTGAGAGAAACAACTAAAATTTAGTCTAGTTTTAGCAAAGATCTATCCTATATAAGATGTTTACCTGGGTTGATTTTAAAATAGTAACTAAGATTCAGTTTGATTCAGGAACAATATATCCTATGTAAGATGTTATCTAAGTGACTTGAGTTTGATAGGTAGTTTGCTTTGAACTAGCTGAAGGGTGATCGACCAAATCGTGCAATAAAAATGGCAAAGGTACACTATCTTGATCTGTTTTATGCTCAGAAAAATGGTAACCAGTATTATGTTCGCTGTAGACTATTTTTTTGGCAAGTTTGACTATTCTGTCTGACAAAACAAGAGACTTGTACGGCTGGGTTTTCTGAATCGGATGATAATTTATCAGTTATAGGATGACAGAAGTTCTGTTTCGTACAAGTTGTTGTCTTATACCATACGACTGATGGGCATGTGCAGGATGAGAAAAAACTAAGGTCAATTCTGTCTTGTACGAGACAAGATACAAAACAGGACGATAAATGATGTAGACTCGTACGATAGAGAATCTGCTATAGGACGATAAATCAGTAAACTTGTACGACACAGGATTGGTGCAGTACAATAAAGTAGTAGACTCGCATGACTTTTCAGACAGAAAAGACCAAAAATTCTGAGTTTTTTGACTGCGAAGTATGGCAACTGAGTATGACAAATTCTGAGATGGCTTGATTTTTTGACTGGAATTGACTGATTTTGGATAGAATCTCGACTTAGGATGGACTAGTTTCTGACACGAACAGAGTTTCAACTTAGGATGGACTAGTTTTTGACACAGACAGAGTTTTGACTTAGGATGGACTAGTTTCTGACATGGACAAAGTTTCAAATCACTGAGTTTTTTCTTGTCTTCTCCAATTTTTGTTTCAGGGGTGAAAACATAGAAAACAGGTAGTATGTATAGTAACTCCAATCACAGCATGCAAACCCTAAGGAATTTGGTGAGGCAAGAAAACCTTTCCTTGTAGACTTAGGTACACACCCAATAGCTAATCAGAATACAACCGCTGAGTCTCACACAATGGATTCTGAACGCCATATTATCCGACTCCAGACTCTAATGGGGGCACGAAATGACAAGTATCTTGGGAGAGTTACTATCTCTCTTGCACATATATTATCTCCCTTTCAGAGATGAACCGAGTAGCTTCTAATTTTAATTGGATTTAGTAAGGGGTCCATTCAGCGCGTCGAGGTATAAACTCAATTAAGAGGTCTCCCAGCCTTGAAAACCAAGGTTTAATATACCCAAAGGTACAAAGGAGAGCTATTCTCGAGCACTTCCATTGACTTGATTTTCATCAAATCATATTTATTTTATAGTGGGTTGGAGTACTTGGCTTCTAGCCATTCCCACTTAGGTCGTTTCCCCTCTCACCGACCCTAAAGGCTATAGAGTTATTAGCTCCTCAAGAGGGTAGGCCTGCTAAAGATGTTGCAATCAATCTTAAGAAAGCACTTCAAGGGTCTAGATTTTTGATTGTCGAAAAGAAGACAAGAGCATACTCTCCTACCTCTCAGATTTTTCTAAAACATGAAAGACAAAATTTGTTCATTAACTAGATAGCAAGTTAGATGCCTAAAAAATAAATTTAAAGAATACACGATGTTTAGTCTATTCTCCTCAAGCAACCTGCAAAGACAACAAATCAGTAGTCATATTGTCTTTAAGCGACAAGCATATTCTTCGACAAGCATTCTGCAAAAACTAGTTAGGCTGTGAAAAATTCTAAGACAAACAGATAAACAGTCAGGGTCAGTCGTCAGAATAATCAAAAAAATGATAAAATCATAAAATTTTCCCTTTACCAGAAAATACAGAATCGTACGATAGAGTCTCGACTCATACGAGATAGGATTCAGTATCGCACGAGATAGGATCGCTAATGATGTTTGCTCATATGACAAAGGATCTCTGCTCCTACGATAGAAGATCTACTCTTACGATAGGATTTTTCAATTCGTGCAACACCTGTAGTTTGTCGTTTTAGCCTGTAAAAATTGTCGTACAAGATGACGCAGAGGCTATACGGCTGAAAATCTGAAAGTTGAAAAACTTGAAAAATAAATAATAAAAAAAATCAATCTTGGAGGCCAAAAAATGTAGTCTCGCGCCCCACGGTGGGCGCTAGAAATGTGTGTGTGAAAAGTGGAATAAGGAGTTGTATCTGCAATACACAACACTTCAATTTAGTCATTATATACATGGTTAGTCAGATATAAGAATTAATAAGAAAACCATGACAAATCGACCAATTGCCTTCTAAATGATGCAAGTATAAGATTGCTCTCAGATTGTTATAAGCAATACCAGTGACTAGACTACACCAAGATGAATGATTTAATCTATATGATATTAAGCTATATGGATGCAAGCAATAATGAATAATTCAAGCAAAAATAATTTCAAGCAATGATGGATGCAAATAATCTAAAAAAACACAATATATCAATGACTCCAGAGCAAAATCAGTATAATAATGACGTCTTCTCAAAATTCTCCGAGGTAAATTCGCATGAGAGCTGAAGAGTGAATTTATAGAGAATCACAAGAGAAATGATGAAAAAGCTCAATTTAGAATTAATTGAGATATTTGAGAAATCAGATTGAGTTAACCTTGAGATAGATTCTAATTATAGTTTAATTGAAATGCATTCAAATTAGAAGTTCAAGTTGCATTGGAAATAATATTAAATTAATTCCATGCATTTGTGATAAAAATAGATAATTCTTTGTTTTATTCCAGAAAAAGATCTTTTTAATGCAACTGAACTTCTTTTTTCTGAAAAGCTTTGAGTTCCAATTTAAGAGAATAATTCAATAATTCAATTAATTGCTTTCTTTGATTTGAAGTTCTCAATTTACAAAAAGAAATAATATCTCAAGTTTGATTTCTCTCTCAATTCAATTCTTTTATTTAATTTTCAATTCAACTCTTTGTTTTATAATAAATTCTTCTTTTTGTAGTAAATTAATTCTTTTTTGCATGATTGAATGGCAAATTTATTAATTAATTAAAGATATTTAATAAATTAAAATAGGATAATTGATCAAACTGACTATTCTTGGAATAGTTCAATTAATTAAATAAATATTTAATTAGTATTGAGTAAATGATTTTGCCATGTGATATTTGATAATTGAAGAATTAATCAGGTGCTCAAGATTGATTTAACTGCCTTTTGGTTAGGACCTTGGTGATGTTGTCGAGATTAGGGGCCCATGGTTTAGATGACCAATTTTAGGGTATTACATTTGCCCCTCTTTGAATTAATGTGCAAGCAGCGTGTTGATTCAAAGAATGTGTGATGTCTAGGAGATGCCAGTTCTGAACTTGATTGATCACGAACTAGGTAAAGTGAGGCGTTAACTTGATTCGAAGTGACAAAGCTGAATGAAGTCTGATTAAATTGATACCGATCTCGAACTTGATTGAACTGAGGAAAGATAGGAAACAAAGATACCGAACTTGAACTTGATTGATCAAGAAGTGGATCTTACTGATCTAGAACTTGATTGAACTTAGATGTAGTGAGTGATGATAAAAATCAATCTTGAACTTGATTGATCAAGACACAATGAGCGTAGAATGAACTGTTTAGGTTGATCAAGAAATGAATACTGAACAAGTGCTTAGATTGAGTGTGATCAAAGATACTCTTGAAACTTTTTATTGAGTTTAAAGGAATAATTAGCTTCATTTGAAGCGATGAAACTGATACGCCCCTAGCGATTGATTCTATTCAGATGATCGAGAGATCTCAACTTGATGTGAAGTGATGAAGCTGTGATTCCCCTTAGCAATAAGGTCTTGATTTTCTTTGGTTGAAAAGATTTTGCTCGAATTTTGACAAGATTTGAAAAAATTTCTCGAATTGTAAGATGTGAGGTCATAAGGTCGCAAGTATGCCTCCTTGGGAGCGAAATCGAAAGATAGCGAGGGTAGTTGATTTTAGGCAATTTTGAACGATGAGTATTCATTTGAGTGCGAAGTGATTTTGAAGAATTTTGAAGATTGAATTGATCGCAAAATTGATTCATAAATTTGAATTTGATAGTCAGCGTTGATTGTTGAGAAATTGAGCGCAACTTGAAGACAGAATAAGCATTTGATGAAAAGAACGGTAAGTGGTCCAAAATTGTGAAATTGACTAGCAAGATGATCTCGAATTTTGATTTCGATCCCGAAAATGGAATCAGAGAAGGCACATTAGCCAAGGATACAATTTTCGTGTCCATCAGAGCAAGTTGAAAACTTAGGTTTTTGGCTATATATGGGACAAAAGTGTCATTTTCAATTCATTTTAACCCTCCAAGTTTGAAAATTTGAAAAACCCTTCTGCAAAGAAAATGGTGGTCCCTACTTGTCAGCATCGATTCGAGCACTAGAGAAGACATAATCGACCCTGAAACTACGAACCAGCGGTAAGTGATCGATCTTAAGCCTGTTTATGTTTTCAACTTTGAATATTTTGATGCATTTTTCATGTTTTTCACGGGTTTTGGGTTAAGTGTCGCAGTTTATCGTGCGAGACAAGATCCTGTCTCATACGAGAAACTGACAATTTTTCTTTCATCATGTGAGGCCATTAGATTTGTCATACTAGATCCACCCTTGTGTCGTACGAGAGGTCAGTTAGAAGACTATTTTGTCATCCAGAGTCCAATAAAGTGTCGTTTGAGGTTGTTTTCTCATACAAGAGCCATTCCTGACTCGTACGAGATGTTGCTTATCTATGTTTTGTCGTTCGAAAAACAATGACCATTTTTTAAAGTGTAAACATGAAATTTTGGTTTTATATTTGGCTTAGTTGGATTTGTGTGATGTTTAACTTCTCTTGTAGGCTCATTTGGAATGTTTTCTGATGCTTCATTATTGGATTGTTGTAGGTGTACTTACCCTCGGTACTCTTCAGATGTGTATATCCTCCCACTATGGCTTTAGTTCATGATTCGTCTAAGGTTGAGCAAGCTCATATTGATATGTGTGGCTTTACTCACCTTATGAGGTTACCTGATATCCGTGTGAACCACAGGATGCTCACGACGTTGGTAGAGTGATTTCATTCAGAGCATAACACCTTTCATTTGCCAGCTGGGGAGTTGACCATCACTCATGAGGATGTGTATAGGATCCTTCATATCCCTTTTGTCGGGGATAAGGTGGATTATGATACTACAATGTTACCTAGGCTATAGGCTCTTAGGAACATATTCAGGGATCTAGATATCTTGACTCATTTTATGAGTTGGGATATATTGATGGGAAGGTACAGTGAGGAGTATCCGCTGGCATGTGTCCTAGCAAGTTTCATCGGTTGCTTCCTAATGCCAGATAGAGGGCAACAGGGTTTTCAGAGTGGGTGGGGCCGTATGCTGGAGAGGTTGATAGAGACCCCTCAGAGACTAGGCTGGGGCTCTTGTTTATTGGTTCACATGTATCGAGAGATGCATGAAATTGTTTACAGGGATGGGCAGAACATGGCTGCAGGGGTGTACATTTTATAGGTGTGGGCTTGAGAGCACCTTTTCGTTCTTCGGCCGATAGTTACATATAGCAGAGAGCTAGGGAAGCCGATCATTTATAGGTATGCTGGATATATCACACAACCCCATCTAGGCAAGACAGACTTCTGGAGATGGCAACTTGATGATCTGATAGCTGTCGTATGGAAACATATACAGAGGGTTGGAGTCATGGGATGACTGGCGGGCGGTTCACAGGGATTTGTTTGTTACATGCCCACTGATTGGGAGGCCGTAGATTGTTGTGGAGCGATTTGTCATTTCATGAGTGATGAGGTATTACAGCCGACAGTAGGGGATCTCTCAGGAGTATACAACGTATGCTCAATAGGCTGATGAGGAGAGGCAAGGATGGTCACCTAGGCTATCCTATTCTTTAGCCATGCAAGAGCTGACAGGTTTACACTGTCTGAGGTAGGATTACCTGGACGATATAGCAGATGTGGGGGTATTGCCCCAGTACAAAGATTACTTTCAGCAACATCCATTTCCTTGGTTTACAGATCCAGGAGAGTATGCTCCTCATATTGAGGATGTGGAGGATGATGCACCCGCACCAACATAAGGACAGGGCCAGAGGTAGGGTCATAGGCAGGGATAGGCACAGAGACCAGATGCTCCACGATGGACTAGTGGTGATCTTGGTGCTAGCAGCAGCGGAGTGCGAGCTGATGTTGGACAGTAGAGGGGTGAGGGTGGATCCCTCAGGAGAGTGGGTGAGGTAAAGGAGGAGCGAGCAGCCCCAAAGTAGGTACGAAAATGGTGTGATGAGTAGGGTGGAGCCACAGGTGGAGATGGTGGCAGAGAGCCTACGAGAGAGTAGGGGGTCGACACGGGATGGTCGATGAGAGCACGCCTTACAGAGCTGTAGTCACAGTTGATAGTGGCTCAGACTCAGCTGGCAGAGCGAGACTGGCAGCTGGTCGAGGCTAGGGTCGAGTGGGATCGACAGATTGCGGCTTTGAGAGCTAAGTCAAGAGCAGAGATAGAGTCTCTTTGACAAGAGGTGCTTCTTCAGAGTAGTAGGGCTGCATATTATGTAGCAGCATATAGTGTTGTAGTTCCTGTTGCACAGCAAGTGTAACCCTATTCATAGTATATGGCTAGATCAGAGGGAGTACGAGCACCTCGACAGGATCCCAGGCATCAGGCTCCTCCTGCTCCACCAAGCAATGAGGGAGAGGGTGCCAGCTAGATGATTCTTTTTGTAGCTAGGATATTTTTTGTAGACACACCCATTTTTTTGTAGCTGATGCGATTCTTGCTCCGATGGGAGTTTGTACATGTCATTGGACATCATTTTGTACCCTTAGACTTGATATGATATATATACGAGATCCGATTTGACTTCATTGTACTTGTGTCAATTCGATTATGAGATGTTTCTATATGCTTTATTCTACATGTATGCATTTCTTTTTCAGCATGAATGTATGTATTGGAAATGATTATGGATGTCTATGTTTTTGTTTTTTTTTCATATGCAAATAAATGAATGAAAATGAGTAATGAGTAATGAGTAATGCAATTTTTTCATTTTTTTAATGCAATAAGATCAATGTAAATGAATAATAATGAAATGAATGAATCTATATAAGATGTTTATGTATGCAGCTAACATCTCAAAACACAAGTACTAGATCGAAGAAATGGTGAAGAAGAGACCACTTAGCGAAGAAATGGTGAAGCTTCCAGCTCTCATTTAGAAAATGAAGAGATCATTATTATTATACCAAAATCACTCTGAAGTCACAAAATGCAAAATGAGATGCGAAATGCAACCTAAACCTAGTCACTAGATTTAAAATGCTTAAGATTCATCACTGAGCATAACGAACACAATAGGTAGGTTAGAGTTCCTTTCTTTTTCAATGTGCAATATGTATTATCTTGTCCGTAATGACCCTTTTTTCATTCATATCCTTAGATAGATTTCGCACGGACCCGAATTGCATCATAAAGAAATTCCCTCAAAATAGACAAAGAAATGATATGGACCTCCATGTAGCATACAAATAAGCGGAGTTGAGGTATGTGAGGCGATTTCACCTTGATGTGAAGGCTCTTGTCATAGACACCCAACTAATTTATATGTTTCCAGATCATTGGGATCATTCCTACAAGCAGAAAACAAGAAAATATTATGCCCCCAATCCTTGCACCTCTTAGTCAATATAGACTTCCTCAAGTTACTCAGGGGGATAATAATCGAAAACCAATATAAAAGATAGCATACAAATTTTTTTTTCATGCATAGCTCAAATTGTTTAGTGATTATTTTCCGTTATGTGTTTTTTTTGTTAACTCAGTGATAAAAAAATCTGTAGTAGTCAGGAGACAGATGACTAACTCGAAGTGGACAATCGGATTGCACTGATGAAAAAATGACTTGTTTGATATTGCTTAGGACATGGGATGTGTTTTGTCGATTTTCCTAAGACTAGGGCATTGACCAGTTTCAATTCATGTGGGTTCCAATGAACCAGGGTGTCATGAAAGTGACTGCAAAATATGTACAAGCGAAAGCAAAGATGCATGAAAGCGGGAAATGCCAACATTGCGTTGATAGACGGAGCGCTTGAGTATAAGAGGCGCCTGTTTACCAGGTTTTCACCTGCTTGGCAGAGAATCATTTTTTTTACCAAGGTGCCTATTTACTAGGTTTTCACGAGGGCATTTTCTCTCTTTATATTTTTTTTTTCTTTTCTTTTTTTTTTTTTTTTTTTGAACTATATATGATTTTTTTTGTATTTTTTTTAAGGACTTTTTCTGATTTTTTTAAATATTTTTTTCAAGACTTTTTCTGATTTTTTTTGTATTTTTTTTAGGACTTTTTCTGATTTTCTTTAAGACTTTTTCTGATTTTTTTAATATTTTTTTCAAGACTTTTTCAACTGTACAATTTGCTGGAGCAGAGAATGCTAAGAAAAGAATCTTTTCAGGTGGATGGTGTTAATCGGTCTTTGGAGCTGTTCTCCTTCCGATGTTGAGAGCTGTTAGGCACCAGAGCTGAAAACTGCAGTAACGATATAGGGACCTAGCCAGTTGGGTTCAAACTTCCCTTTATTATCTCGAAACTGTTGATTTTTTGGATTTTCTCTTAGTACTAGGTCTCCAGCTTGAAATTCTCTTTGTCTAACCTTCTTGTTATATCCTCTGGACATTCTCTTGTAGTACACTATGAGATGATCAAATGCCACTTGCTGAGGCTCATCCAGTAATTCGAGTTCTTGCAATCTAGATATTCTATAATCTTCGTCAGTAACAAGACCTTGCAACAAAACCCTTAGAGATGGTATTTCTACTTCAATAGGCAATACTGCTTCAGACCCATACACCAAAGAGAAAGGTGTAGCCCCAGTAGGTGTTCTGATACTTGTTTTGTAAGCCCATAATGCAGGATTGATCTGTAGATGCCAATCCTTCCCTGATTTGTTCACTGTTCTGTGCAAGATAGTTAATAGGTTCTTATTAGATGCCTCGACCTGTCCATTGCCTTGAGGGTAATATATTGATGACCAGTGTTGTTTGATTTTAAATTTCTCATAGAGTTCATCGAGGTCTTTATTCTTGAACTATCCTCCATTATAAGTCACAATGGAGAAAGGTATTCCATACCTATAGATGATATAGTTTAAAATGAACAAGGCGACTTGTTTACCAGTTGCTTTAATGAGCGGAACCGCCTCTACCCATTTGGTGAAATATTCAGTTGCAGTTATTATGAATTTATGTCCATTGGATGAAGCAGGGTAAATCTGACCAATGAGATCAAAGGCCCATTGCTAAAAAGGCCAGTGTGTAGTAAATGGTATGAGATCTCGAGCTGAAGCATGTATAAGGTTCCCATGTAGCTGACATTTTTCACAAGTCTTAGCAAGTTTTATGGTGTCTTTTTACATATCTGGCCAATAGTAGCCAACCCGTAATAGTTTCCGTGCTAAAGTTAGGCCATTCGAATGAGATCCACAAATACCTCCATGGACTTCCGATAATGCAGATTTAGACTCTTCAGTTTCTAGACATCTAAGCAATGTACCATCCAAACCTCGTCTAAATAAATTTTTAGCTATGATAACATACCATGAAGCATTTCAAGTTAGGTTTCTTTTCTCGTTACGAGTAAGGTTTTCAGGGATAACTTGGTCACATAAATAGGAGTAGATGTGATTGTATCAGGATGAGTCATGTCCAATAATAGAATAGACTATTTGGGTCTCAGGGGAATCATAAGCTAGGTAACGTAACTCTTCCACCAGGAATTCAAAGCGAGCATTAAACTCTTGTAACTCAGGTATGGATGCGAGGGTGGCCATAGTATTTGCTGCTCTGTTAGTAGACCTTGGAATTTGCTAGAATGACACAAAAGCAAAGTACTTCTTGAGATCATCCACCATTCTCTTGTAAGGCATCAACTTCTCATCTCGAGTCTAGTATGTATCATTGATTTTATTGACTACCAATTGAGAATCTCCATAAATATGCAATTCAACAACCTTCCATTCAATGGCTAGCTTTAATCCATTTACCAAGGCTTCATATTCTGCAATATTGTTTGTGCAGGGAAATAAAATCTTGTAAGATTTTGGGATGGAATACTTTTGAGAAGTAATAAATAATATGCCAGCACCTGAACCATTTTGAGTAAAGGACCCATCGAAGAACATCTTCCAGGGTTGTTGAGTAAGATGCATTATTGATTCATCTGGGAACTCGATGTGTAGTGGTTGAGAGTATTCAATCGGAGCTTCAACAAGTTGATCGACAATTACTTGTCCCTTTATGGATTTACGTTCCACATATTCAATGTCAAATTCTGTAAGGATCATGACCCATTTTGCCAATCTTCCTATGAGTGTTGCCTTGCTAAGAAGATACTTGAGTGGATCAATTTTAGCCACCAACTTGATTGAGTGTGCTAGCATGTAGTGTCTTAGTTTTTGTGATGCAAAGACCAATGCTACGCATGCTTTTTCTATTATACGGTTGTTCATTTCATAAGACACCAATGTCCTGCTGATGTAATAGATAGCTCTTTCCTTTTTGTTGTCATCCTATTGCACTAAAAGTGCTCCCAGTGATGAATCAGTTGCTGATATATATAAGATTAGTGGTTTACCCTGAATAGGTGGCATTAAGATTGGTGGATTAGACAGGTACTCTTTGATTTTCTGAAGATGTTGCTCACATTCTTGATCCCAATTATATAATACGCCTTTCCTTAGTACCTTCATGAAAGGTTGAGCCTTGTTTGCTAGCTGACAAATGAACCTTTTAATGGATTGGAGACATCCCTGTAGACTTCTCATTTGACTGATATTCTTTGGAGGTGGCATTTCCATTATGGCTTGGACTTTCTCAGGATCAACTTCGATTCCTTTTTTTGAAATGATGTATCCAAGTAGTTTACCAGACGTCACTCCGAATGCACACTTTTTTAGATTTAATCGAAGTTTAAACTTTTCCATTTTGTCAAGTATAGGACCTAACTCATGAATATGCGTTGATCTTTTCATAGTCTTCACTAAGGTGTCATCAACATAATCTTCCATATTCTTCTGCATCATGTCATGAAAGATAGTTGTAATTGCTCTTTGATAGGTCGCTCCTACATTCTTTAGCCCAAATGGCATGACGTTCCAGCAAAAGGTTCCCCATGCATAGGTGAAAGCCATCTTTTCTTGATCTCCAGGAGCTATTTTGATTTGATTATATCCAGAGAATCCGTCCATTAGCGAGTACATCTCATATCCAGCTATCATGTCAACTATCATATCAATATTTGGCAATGGAAAGTCTTCTTTTGGACATGCTTTGTTGAGATCTCAAAAGTCTGTACAAAATCTGATAGATTTATCTGCCTTTGACACAGGTACTATGTTGGAAATCCATTCAGCATAATCTATTGCTCTAATGAATTCAGCTTTGACTAATAGTGCCACATGTGGGTGCATCTTACGGAGTTTTTTCTTAACTGGTTTTACTCCTGGTGTGATTGAGAGATGGTGCATAATGAGATCAGGATCCAAGCCTGACATATCAGAATACGTCCATGCAAAATTTATTTTCTTTTTTGAGAATAGCTGAGTGAAATCCTTCAATTCCTCTTTTGATAGTGATTGAGCTAAGTGAATGATTTGTTGTGTCTCTTGACTCTCGATGTTCACTGGCTAAGTTGGCTCAATCAATATGGAGGATCTTTCCTGAAAATGACTTGGCAGTATATCAAGCATCTCACCTTTAGGCACCTCAAAGAGGTTTTCACCTTTAGGTACATCCTTTATTTTCTCTTTTTTAGATTCTGACACCGCCACAATGTGGTTTTCGCCATCAGATCTTTATTTTTATTTTTCTTGTTTTTGTGACTAAGATACTTGATATCCGCTTCAGTCATATTTTCACTCTGTTCACTAGTGGAAGAGTCTATAGGTTCGACTGCATTAAGATAATAGGATAATGTATAATCATTAGCAAAAGTAGGTATATTCATGGGTTGGTTTTGTAAAGTACAGTCAATCAATTTGGGATATACTAAGGATAAATTTTGGATAGGTTCGAGAGCATTCACAATATTGTGATCATAGCTACGAATCAAAAAGTTGAGTTCTAGAAGTATACCTTGCACAAGTGTCTCAAGACCAGGAAAAGTCAAATCATGATTATTAGAGTTCACATTGATATTTAATTGATCTAATCCAATAGACATACTTGTAACATCGTTTACTACGCTAGACTGGACTTCATACCGTGGTTTAACAGCAATAAGACTAGTAGACAACTTTTCATTGTTTGTATCAGATGATTCAAAATTTGAGGCTGAGTGGATATCATCTTGAATAAGACTGTCGTCAGAGTCATCAGATAAAGTTTCCAAGGCTCGTTCAGGTGATTTAGTAAGCATATGTATGGTATCAATGCCAACATCTTTAATGCTACAAATTCCTTCATGTTGTGGTTGATTTGTCATCTGTATCTAACACACTTGTTGACATGATTTTATTGTTTTGGTAATTTGTTCTCGTCTACTCCATTCGGCTTCTTCTGGACTGATAACGGGTTCATTTTGTGTAGCTTCTAGCTCTTCTTGTGTAGTGCTATACCTAATTTGTTCTGTTTTAGGATACGGGCACATAGATGAGAATCTTTCTGGTATTCTTCCTTCTTTTAGTCCTTGTTCATAATTTGCTTGCCTCTTTTGTCTAATTTCTTGTATTTCCTTCTCTATTTTTATGCACATCAGCTCTTGAGTATCATCTATGACACCACTAGATTCTTCTGGAGTTTCTATAGTGGATGTGTCTGAAAGGTAGTTAGGAGCCCATTCATACTCGTTTAAATTAGTCTTTGAATCATTTACTTGTTGTCTGCCAGTATATGTGACTAGAACTTTTAATGGTGCAAACAATTCTTTGATTCTTACCACTTCATCTCTTATATCCTCAGGAGCCTCAACTTCTTGTATTATCGTAGCTGATACCATCGAAGCCTGAGCACTGACTATTTCTTTTTCCTTGACTGTTGATTCCTCTTTCTCTTCTCTACACTCTACTTTTGTTTGTTTAGTGTCTGCTTCATGTAGTGTTAGAGGCGATATCCGAGTCCAGCCTTATCATTTGTAGATTTGGTTTGTAGCTGAATTGGTTCAGTAATACCTTCTTTTTGTTTACCTAGAGGACCAGTACCTAAGTATCCCATATGTTGAATCATTTTATAGCCAGGACCATATTTTTTTGAGGAAATCTCACAGTGTCGTACCTCCTCATTTTGACTATCCTCCTTAAAGAGCTAGTTAAGCACAACATCCTCTTCTATTTCATTGGCCAAGGAGGTAGAAGACTGTACAAAGAGACCATCATATATAGTATTCGGAGCTGGAATTTGTGTTCTCATAGCCTCTGATGGCTTGCCCAACTATTTTGGCGATGGAGGGAGAGAAACTAATGATAGTACTAGTTTTTATCTTATAGCCATCCATGCCGGTATCTGTAATCTTTAATCTCTTTTCTAAGTCTTTCATCAATGTTTCTAGATCTTCATTTGGAGAGGCCGCCCTATTATGAGGTACAAAAGTATCTGCACCTTTTGTCAATGCATTACAGATGATATTTGTATCCACGGGAATAATAACTTCAGCTCCATTATAAGGAAACTTTAAGCATTGGTGATATGTTGATGGTACTGCCTTCATTTCATGAATCCACGGCTTGCCCAGTAAAATATTGTATGACAATGGAATATCAAGAACTTGGAAAAGGACCTCTCTCTCTACCCGTCCCACTCTAATTGGTAATGATACCAAACCTTTGGAGGTCCTTTCTTCCTCATCATAGGCTTTAATTGTTATTTTCTTGCTTGGATCAATGACATTTTCAAAGAATCCTAGTTGTGTGAGCAGATGGTAAGTACAAATATTCAACCCCGCGCCTCCATCTATCAAAACACGTTTGACTCTATGTTTGTGGATCATGGCCTCAATATGCAATGGCTGGTTATGTGGATGATTTAATGAATTGTCATCTTCTTCAGAGAAGGTCAAATAGTGAGGTGAAGTCAGATGACCCACCATAGACTGAAACCGATCAATGTCTAAATCTTTTGGAATGTTTGTAGTGAGCAATGCTTTGTCTAGGATTTCCTTGTGAGCAGATGAGAGTTGTAGCAATTCAAAAATTGAAATTTGAGCATTTGTCCTTTTTAACTATTCAACTATGCTATATCCAGAGGATGATGATGAAGTTAACTTTTTAAATTTGTTGAAGGTTGATTCTTTTTGTTTATTTGGTAAGGCTATTTGGTTTGATGTTTCTTGAGTTGGAGTGGAAGAACTAGCCCCTTGGAGAGTGACTTTCTTTTGAGATCAGGTCAGAGCTCTTGCATATCGTGATTCATTTGGTTTATCATGAACTATAATCACATTGCAATATTCTGAGTGTGAAGGTTCAAGCATGTTAATAACATTGTCATTACTAGTATAAGTATAGTTGACTTTAGCACCTCCTTTGGTCTTTGATGAATCACTTTGTTCGTAGACAAGTAAAGGATCTTTGAATGCTTTGTGATTAGCATTGGTCAGGTGATTTCTACCAATGATTTTACTAGCGTCTATGAGATCTTGAATCTCATGTTTTAGTTTCATGCAATTGTTTATGTTATGACCCTTATTCCGATGAAAATCACAGTATTCATTTTCTCTCCACCATCTTGGTTTAACTTTTGGATCATATGGTTTGGAGTTATCTGGTAGCGTTATCAGGTTGTTTTCCAATAGAGTCTTAAAAGTGGATTCATATGATTCTTCGAGAGGAGTGAAATCACGCTTAGGTTTAGAGAGCCAAGGTTTCTCTTGGAACCATTCTTTTTTCTTAGGAGTATTCTTTGTTGAAGTTTCAACAGCCTTGAGTGCTTGTATACCACAAGCCGAGTTAAATATTATGGGTTGTGAGGTAGTCTTTATAGTATCTACTACTCCATCATTAACAACATTCTTGTTGTTGTCCTTGCCAAATTTCCAATACTTGCTCTTCTCTTTAGAGCTAGATCCTGATTGTGTTTCCTTCCAAAGTGAAATATCCCCTTTTTTGATAAGCACATCTTTCATTCGAATGGCATTGTCTACCATCCTATTAAATGATGGGTGTACTTGCATTTGGATACTATATTTCAGTTTTGGGACCAAGTTATTGACAAATATATCCATTTTCTCAAAGTCTGGGATAGGTCATGGATACCTAGAGAACATCCTTCTCCAACACTGGAGGAAAGTGAGAAAAGGTTCTCCCATCTTCTGTTTAGTATTGCAAAGATCGATCATAGTCATAGGATGTCAAATGTTGTATGAGTATTGTTGCAAGAATAGTTGGACTAGCTCTTCAAATGATTTTATTCCTTGAGGTAGACTTGAGAACCATTCCATGGCTTGTCCTCCCAGACTCCTAGGGAAAAGACACATGAGATAGGTGTGATCATGCATGAATTCCATACAGGCAGCACAAAACTCTTTGACATAATCTTGGGGATCTGAGATACCGTCATATTTGTCAAATTTAAGGATTTCATTTCATGAAGGAAATGGAGGTATGTATAAATTCTTGTCAAATGGAAATGGGAATATTGTCTCCAGGAAATATTACTTTGGGGATTTATCTTTATTCTTCAATTCTGTGATCTTAGTTTTCAAGGCTAGTAGTTGTTGGTGTACTGCGAGGATAGGTGAATCCTCCTTCTTAGTGACAAGTGTCTGAACATCATATCCAACAGGAATTTTGGCACCTTGTCTTGCTAATTCTAAAATATAGTCTTCCTTCTTTCTAGCTAGGATAGCATTCATCACTTTTCTAAAGTCTTTGTCTTTTTGCAAGTCAAGAATTTCTTTTTTAGAAGGTTCGGCATCTTGATCAGCGTCACTAGAGGAGGAATCATCACTTCCATGAACATTAGTTTTGGCCTCATTTTTATTGCCATATACCATCTCATATATAGGAGGAGGTTGAGGTTCTTCAAAAACTTGAATTTCTAATGACAAAGGTATGTCAGTAAGTGGGTCTTCCTTATAAAATGAATTATGCTGGTATGTGAAGACTGGTTCCTTGTGTTTGACTTCTTTCTTACTGGAACTCCTGCTTTGTCTAGGCACCTTTACAGATTAGTGTGATCCAAAGCTTGTTTTTGATGCAAAGGTCAAGATCAATTTCAGTGCTAGTTTGTTCGGTTTAAAGTATTGTTTGAGAGAAACAACTGAGATTTAGTCTAGTTTCAGGAAAGATCTATCCTGTATAAGATGTTTACCTAGGTTGATTCTAAAATAGTAACTAAGATTCAGTCTGATTCAGGAATGATATATCCTATGTAAGACGTTATCTAAGTGACTTGAGTTTGATAGGTAGTTTGATTTGAACTAGTTAAAGGGTGATCACCCAAATTGTGCGACAAAAATGGCAAAGGTAGACTATCTTGATCTATTTTATGCTCAGAAAAAGGGTAACCAATATTATGTTCACTATAGACTATTTTTTTGGCAAGTTTGACTGTTCTGTCTGACAAAACCAGAGACTCATACGATTGGGTTTTCTAAACCAGATGACAATTTATCAGTTATAGGATGACAGAAATTCTGTTTCGTACGAGTTGCTTCCTTATACCATACGATTGATGGGGATGTGCAGGATGAGAAAAAATTGAGGTCAATTCTATCTCGTACAAGACAGGATACAGAACAAGACGATAAATGATGTAAACTTGTACGACAGAGAATCTGCTATAGGACGATAAATTAGTAAACTCGTACGACACAAGACTGGTGCAGTACGATAAAGTAGCAGACACATACGACTTTTCATAGGGCAGAGGCCAAAAATTATGAGTTTTCTGACTGCCGAGTATGGCAACTGAGTATGACAAATTCTGAGATGGCCTAATTTCTTGACTAGAATTGACTGATTTTGGACAAAATCTCGACTTAGGATGGACAAGTTTCTGACACAGATAGAGTTTCGACTTAGGATGGACTAGTTTTTGACATGGACAAAGTTTTTACTTAGGATGGACTAGTTTCTGACACAGACAGAGTTTCAAATCATTGAGTTGTTTCTTGTCTTCTCCAATTTTGGTATTCCAATTTTTGTTTTAGGGGTGAAAACATAGAAAATAGGTAGTATGTATAGTAACTCAAATCACAACATGCAAACCCTAAGGAATTTGGTGAGGAAAGAAAACCTTTTCTTGTAGACTCAGGTACACACCCAATAGCTAATCAGAATACGGCTACTAAGTCTCATGCAATGGATTCTCAATGCCATATTATCTGACTCCAAATGCTAATGGGGGCATGAAATGACAAGTATCTTGGGAGAGTTACTATCTCTCTTGCACAAAGATTATCTCCCTTTCGGAGGTGAAACGAGTAGCTTCTAATTTTAATTGGATTTAGTAAGGGGTCCATTCAGCGCGTCGAGGTATAAACTCAATTAAGAGGTCTCCCAGCCTTGAAAACCAAGGTTTAATATACTCGAAGGTATAGAGGAGAGATATTCCCGAGCACTGTAGTTGACTTGATTTTCATCAAATCACATTTATTTTATATTGGGTTGGAGTACTTGGCGTCTAGGCATTCCCACTTAAGTCATTCCCCTCTCATAGGCCCTAAAGGCTATAGAGTTATTAGCTCCTCGGGAGGGCGGCTTGCTAAAGATGTTGCAATCAATCTTAAGAAAGCACTTCAAGGGTCTAGATTTTTGATTCTCTAAAAGAAGACAAGAGAATACTCTCCTACCTCTCAGATTTTTCTAAAACACGAAAGTCAAAATTTGTTCATTAACCAGATAGCAAGTTAGGTGCCTAAAAAATGAATTTAAAGAATACATGATGTTTAGTCAATTCTCCTTAGGCAACCTGCAAAGACAACGAATCAGTAGTCATATTGTCTTTGTGCAACAAACATATTCTTCGACAAGCATTGTACAAAAACTAGTTAGGCTGTGAAAAATTCTGAGACAAATAGATAAACAGTCAGGGTCAGTCGTTAGAATAATCAAAAAAATGATAAAATCATGAAATTTGCCCTTTACTAGAAAATACAGAATCGTACGATAGAGTCTCGACTCGTACGAGATAGGATTCAGTATCGCACAAGATAAGATCATTGATGATGTTTGCTCGTATGACAGAGGATCTTTGCTCGTATGACAGAATATCTACTCATACGATAGGATTTTTCAATTCATGCAACACCTGCAGTTTGTCGTTTCAGCCTATAAAAATTCTCATATGAGATGACGTAGAGGCTATACGGTCAAAAATCCAAAAAGTCAAAATACCTGAAAAATAAAAAATAAAAAAAATCAATCTTGGAGGCCGAAAAATGTAGTCTCGCACCCCACGGTGGGTGCCAGAAATGTGTGTGTGAAAATTGGAATAAGGAGCTGTATCTGCAATACACAACACTTCAATTTAGTCATTATATGCATGGTTAGTCAGATATAAGCATTAATAAGAAAATCAGACAAATTGACCAATTGCCTTCTAAATGATGTGAGTATAAGATTGCTCTCAGATTTTTATAAGCAATACTAGTGACTAGACTACACCAAGATGAAGGATTTAATCTATATGATATTAAGCTATATGGATGCAAGCAATAATGAATAATTCAAGAAAAAATCAATTCAAGCAATGATGGATGCAAATAATCTAAAAAAGAACAATATATCAATGACTCCAGAGCAAAATCAGTATAACAATGACGTCTTCTCAAAAATCTCAGGGGTGAATTGGAATGAGATCTGAAGAGTTAATTTATAGAGAATCACAAGAGAGATGATGAAAAAGCTCAATTTAGAATTAATTGAGATATTTGAGAAATTAAGTTGAGTTTACCTTGAGATAGATTCCAATTATAGTTTAATTGAAATGCATTCAAATTAGAAGTTCAAGTTGCATTGGAAAATAATATTAAATTAATTCCATGCATTTGTGATAAAAATAGATAATTCTTTGTTTTATTCAAGAAAAAGATCTTTTTATTGCAACTAAACTTCTTTTTTCTGAAAAGCTTTGAGTTCCAATTTAAGAGAATAATTCAATAATTCAATTAATTGCTTCTTTTGATTTCAAGTTCTCAATTTAGAAAAAGAAATAATATCTCAAGTTTGATTTATCTCTCAATTCAATTCTTTTATTTAATTTTCAATTCAACTCTTTGTGTTGTAATAAATTCTTCTTTTTGTAGTAAATTAATTCTTTTTTGCATGATTGAATGGCAAATTTATTAATTAATTAAATATGCAAAGATATTTAATAAATTAAAATAGGATAATTGATCAAAATGAATATTCTTGGAATAATTCAATTAATTAAATAGATATTTAATTAATATTGAGTAATTGATTTTTCCATGTGAAATTTGATAATTGAAGAATTAATCATGTGATCAAGATTGATTTAATTGCCTTTTGGTTAGGACCTTGGTGATGTTGTTGAGATTAGGGGCCCATGGTTTAGATGACCAATTTTAGGGTATTACATTTGCTCCTCTTTGAATTAATGTGCAAGCAGCGCGTTGATTCAAAGAATGTGCGATGTCTAGGAGATGCCAGTTCTAAACTTGATTGATCACGAACTAGGTAAAGCGAGGCGTTAACTTGATTTGAAGTGACAAAGCTGAATGAAGTCTAATTAAAACGATACCGATCCTGAACTTGATTGAACTGAGGAACGATAGGAAACAAAGATACCAAACTTGAACTTGACTGATCAAGAAGCGGATCTTACTGATCTATAACTTGATTGAACTTAGATGCAGTGAGTGATGATAAAAATTGATCTTGAACTTGATTGATCAAAACATGATGAGCGTAGAATGAACTGTTCAGCTTGATCAAGAAACGAATACTGAACACCTACTTAGATTGAGAGTGATCAAAGATACTCTTTAAAATTTTGATTGAGCTTAAATGAATAATCAGCTTGATTTGAAGTGATGAAACTGATTAACGTCAAGAGATTAATTCAGATGAAGACAAATATCAGCTTGATTTGAAGTGATGAAACTGATATGCCCCTAGCGATTGATTCGATTTAGATGATCGAGAGATCTCAACTTTATGTGAAGTGATGAAGCTGAGATTCCCCTTAGCAATAAGGTCTTGATTTTCTTTGGTTGAAAAGATTTTTCTAGACTTTTGATGAAGATTTGAAAAAATTTCTTGACTTGAAAGAGGTGAGGTCATAAGGTCGCAAGTATGCCCCCTCGGGAGCAAAATCGAAAGATAGTGAGGGTAGTTGATTTTAGGCAATTTTGAATGATGAGTATTCATTTGAGTGCGAAGCGATTTTAAAGAATTTTGAAGATTGAATTGATTGCAAAATTGATTCATAAATTTGAATTTGATAGTTAGCGTTGATTGTTGAGAAATTGAGCGCAACTTGAAGACAGAATAAGCATTTGATGAAAAGAGTGGTAAGTGGTCCAAAATTGTGAAATTGACTAGCAAGATGATCTTGAATTTTGATTTTGATCCCAAAAATGGAATCAGAGTAGGCACATTAGCCAAGGATACAATTTTTGTGTCCATCGGAGCAAGTTGAAAAATTAGGTTTTTGGCTATATATGAGACAAAAGTGTCATTTTCAATTCATTTTAACCCTCCAAGTTTGAAAATTTGAAAAACCCTTCTGCGAAGAAAATGGTGTTCCCTACTTATTAGCATCAATTTGAGCACTAGAGAAGACATAATCGACCCCGAAACTATGAGCCAGCGGTAAGTGATCGATCTTAAGCCTGTTTATATTTTCAACTTTGAATTTTTTGATGCATTTTTCATGTTTTTCATGGGTTTTGGGTCAAGTGTCATGGTTTATCGTGCGAGATAGGATCCTATCTCATATGAGAAATTGGCAATTTTTCTTTCATCATTTGAGGCCATTATATTTTTCACATTGGCTCCACCCTTGTGTCATATGAGAGGTTAGTTAGAAGACCATTTTTTCATGCGGAGTCCAATAAAGTGTCATTTGAGGCTATTTTCTCGTACGAGAGCCATTCCTGACTCGTACGAGATGTTGCTTATCTGTGTTTTGTCGTTCGAAAAATAGTGACCATTTTTGAAATTGTAAACATGAAATTTTGGTTGTGTATTTGGCTTAGTTGGATTTGCATGATGTTTAACTTCTCTTGTAGGCTCATTCGGAATGTTTTATGATGCTTCATTGTTGGATTGTTGTAGGTGTTCTTACCTTTGGTACTCTTTAGATGTGTATATCCTCCAACTATGGCTTTAGTTCATGATTTGTCTGAGGTTGAGTAGGCTCATATTGATATGTGTGGCTTTACTCACCTGATGAGGTTACCTGATATCCATGTGAACTACGGGATGCTCATGACATTGATAGAGAGATTTCATTCAGAGCATAACACCTTTCATTTGTCAGTTGGGGAGTTGACCATCACTCCTGAGGATGTGTACAGGATCCTTTGTATCCCTTTTGTCGGGGATAAGGAGGATTATGATACTGCATTGTTACCTGGGCTACAAGCTCTTAGGAACATATTCAGGGATCTAGATATCTTGACTCGTTCTATGAGTTGGGATATATTGATGGGCAGGTACAGTGAGGAGTATCCGCTGGCATGTGTCCTAGCAGGTTTCATTGGTTGCTTCCTAATGCCAGATAGAGGGCAATAGGGTTTTGAAAGTGGATGGGGCCGTATGCTAGAGAGGTTGATAGAGAGCCCTTAGAGACTAGGTTGGGGCTCTTGTTTATTAGCTCACATGTATCGAGAGATGCATGAGATTATTTACAGGGATGGGTGGAGCATGGCTGCAGGGGTGTACATTTTACAAGTGTGGGCTTGAGAGAACCTTCCCGTTTGTCAGCCAATAGTTACAAACAATAGAGAGCTAGGGCAGCCGATCATTTATGGGTATGCCAGATATATCACACAGCCCCATTTGGGCAAGACAGACTTCTAGAGATGACAAGTCGATGATCTGATAGCTATCGTATGGAGACCATACAGAGGGTTGGAGTCATGGGATGACTGGCGGGCGGTTCGCAGGGATCTGTTTGTTACATGCCCACTGATTGGGAGGTTGCAGACTATTGTGGAGTGATTCATCGTTTCACGAGTGATGAGGCAGTACGACCGTCAGCAGGGGATCTCTCAGGAGTATACAGTGTATGCTCGATACGCTGATGAGGAGAGGTGGGGATGGTCACCTAGGCTATCCTATGCTTTAGCCATGTAGGAGCTTATAGGTTTATATCGTCTGAGGTGGGATTACCAAGATGATATAGTAGATGCGGGGGTATTTCCCCAGTACAGGGTGTTAGGGTTTCAAGCAGATCTGAAGCAAATATGAACTAACAATTATATGTAGATTTAAATACAAAAGATAAAGAAATAAAACGAGACATAGATAACATAGAGATTTAACGTGGTTCACCCATAATGGGTTATGTCCACCATACACAACCATCCAATCTTTCTTATTATCCAGCAAAAATAGTACATTAACCTTACAATGCCTTAAGCATCCCAGCCGCTTATAACATGCATTTTTAGGGCAACAAACAAAGTCAGCCTTTTTAGGGTTTTATTACAATGTCGGTTTTCATCAATGAAAAATGGCAAAAAAATATACTTTACGGATTAGTCACCACATTTCAACAATCTCCCACTTGGAGACTGATCAGGCTCCACACCAAACAATCTCCCACTTGGAGACTGATACTACATGACACCACTGTATATGCAACATCTACTAGATAAACACATTAGAACTCGACTGGTATAAATTCCACAATTATCAATCAAGAAGACCAACAGAAACTGATGAAGAAATCAGCTTCTCCTGTGGAACTGTCTTTGTGAACATATCGGTAGGATTCTTGCTTGTGTGAATCTTCTCAAGCCATAATTGACCCTCCTCCAAAATAGTCTGGATGAAGTGGTACCTGAGCTGAATGTGCTTTGTCCTTGAATGAAAAGTAGAGTTCTTTACAAGATGAATGACACTCTGGCTATCAATATACATTGGGCTATCCTCTTGTGTCTGACCCAATTCCTTCAAAAAAATTGTAACCAAATCATCTCCTTGCTGGCTTCTGTAGCAACAACATACTCAGCTTTGGTGGTTGAAAGTGCAACAACCTTTTGCAACCTAGAAATCCAACTGACTGCAGTTCCCCCTATAGTAAAAACATACCCTGTAATACTCCTCTGCAAATCAATATCACCTACCAGATCAGAGTCAACAAATCCACTTAGAGTAGCATTAGATCCTTTGAAACATAATGCCTTCGTAGTAGTTCCTTTCAAATACCGAAGAATCCATTTCACAGCATTCCAATGTTCCATACCCGGATTACTCATAAACCTGCTCACAACTCCCACTGTATGTGCAATATCTGGCCTTGTGCATACCATTGCATACATCAGACTACCAATAGCTGATGAATACAGGATGTTAGACATTTTATTAACCTCTTCCTATGCCTTTGGGCACATCTCCTTAGTCAATTTGAAATGACTAGCCAAAGGTGTACTAACTACTTTTGCATCCTGCATGTTAAATCTTTTCAACACCTTCTTTATATACTCACTTTGGGACAAATTAAAGGTTCTATTTTTCTTTTCCCATGTAATCCTCATACCAGGAATTTGCTTAGCTACACCCAAATCCTTCATAGCAAATGACCTGGCTAATTTCTGTTTAAGATCATTTATATGTTACATGTTAGACCCAGCAACAAGCATGTCATCAACATAAAGCAACATGATAATATAACTACCATTATCAAATCTCTTAAAATATACACAATGATCAGAATGACATCTATGATAACCGTGTTCAGCCATGAAACTATCAAATTTAAAATACCATTATCGGGGTGCTTGCTTTAGGCCATACAGACTTTTCTTCAACCTACACACCAAGTTCTCCTTACGTTTGACCTCATATCCCTATGGTTGCAACATGTAAGTTTTCTCCTCCAAATCTCCATGGAGAAAAGCTATTTTGACTTCTAATTGTTCAAGATGTAAATCATCTGCAACCACAAAACTAAGTACAGTTCTAATTGAAGTCATTTTTACAACTGGAGAAAATATTTCATCATAATATATACCCTTTTTCTATGCAAAACCTTTTACCACAAGTATGGCCTTATATCTTTTCTGACCTCCTTCCTCCTCCTTCAGCCGATAAACCCATTTGTTAGGCAAGACTCTTTTTTCTGCAGGTAAAGGGACTAAGTCCTAAGTCTTATTTTTCATCATGGAGTCCATCTCCTCTTTCATGCCTATCTCACACTGTTGTTTGGCATCTACCTGCATTGCTTCTTCATATTCTTCTAGTTCACTAGAATCCATTAATAAAATAGAATACAAAGAAGGAGAAAATATTTTAGGGGGTCTACTTGTCCTCGTAGAACATCTAACACTTGCAGGAGTTTGTGGGACAATCTATTGTTGCTGAACATTAGGTACCTTTGGCATTTCATTTTCAAGAATCTCAGCCAACACCACATATTCTTGTTTGTCCTGTTCATACTTCTTTTCCTGCATCTGGTCTTTATACATAACCTTCTCATTGAATATAACATCTCTACTTCTAATTATTTTCTTATTTTCAAAATTCCATAACCGATAGCCATATTCATCTATCCCATATCCAATGAAGGTACATTTCTGAGATTTAGCATCAAGCTTGGTTCTGTTTTCTTTATCAACATGGACAAAAGCTTCACAACCAAAAGTTTTTAGAAAAGAATAATTTACCTTTTTACCAGTCCATGCCACCTTTGGAATACCACCATCCAAAGGGGTTGAAGGTCCTCTATTTATCAAATAGACAACAGTATGTACAACATCTACCCAAAAATGTAAGGGCAATCCAGCATGCAATCTCATGCTCCTCGCGCGTTCCATGATAGTTCAATTCATTCTCTCTGACACACCATTTTCCTATGGAGTTCCTGGAACTGTCTTCTGCTTTCGAATCCCATTTAAGGAGCAGTAATCTTCAAATGCTTTGCTGCAATACTCACCTCCATTATCTAATCTGAGACACTTCAACCTTTTTCCTATCTCATTCTCAACCAAAGCTTTCCATTTTTTAAAAGTTTCAAAAACATCTAATTTTTGTTTTAGGAAATATACCCATGTTTTTCTGGTTGAGTCATCACTAAAAATAACATAATAATAAGAGCCACCAAGAGATGATACCTGAGTCAGTCCCCATACATCTGAATGTACAAGCTCTAACTTCTCACTCTTCTTCTCTTTCCCAACCTTGAGAAATCTGACTCTTTTCTGTTTACCATAAACACAGTTTTCACAGAACTCTAAATCAATCTTTTTTAGTCCTAGCAATAGATTTTTGGAGTGAAGGATTTTCATCCCTTTCTCACTCATGTGCCCAAGCCTATGGTGCCACATTATTGAATATGTTCTTGCAACATTTATTGTTGTTGTCCCTGCAGTAACTTTATCTGTAGCAGCTAAGGTAGAGTAAGTGTTACCAGTACACAGATATAATGTGCCTACCTTCGTACCTTTAGCTACTACTAATGATCCTTTAGTGACCTTCCAGATATTGTCTGAGAAGGTAACTATGCAACCTTCACTACCTAGTTGCCTTGCAGAAATTAAATTTCTTCTTAAATTAGGAACATGTCTTATCTCCTGCAGAAACCAGTCATTACCATTCTGCAACTTGATCTTTATTTTTCCTTTTCCAACAATTTGACAGGGCTCATCATCACCCAAATATATCTGTCCAAAATCACCTTGAACATAATCTAGAAAATATTTTCTATGGGGTGTAGCATGAAATGAAGCCCCAGAATCTATTACCCAGGAATCATTAACATTATCCAAACATAAGATTAAAGCATCTTGTAAAGTATTACTTGCAATATTAGCTTCCTTACTATCATTTTCATTTTTGTCTCTTTCTTTATTTTTCTGAGACCAACAATCTTTCTTTAGATGACTAGGCTTTCTGCAGTACCAGCAATCTTTCTTTCCTATAGATTGAGAGCATCCTTTCTTTGAATTCGCTCGTGACTTCTCATTCCTAGGGCCTTTTCCTCTTTCCTTTGATCTTTCTCTATTATCCACATTCAAAACACTACTCGATGATGTTGAAGTCTCACTTGTGCTTTTCCTTCGCATTTCCTCGCTTAGGATAACACTAACAATATCATCAAATACCAAAGTATTTTTATCAGAGATAGAGTTACTTATAGCCATAACCAAGCTATTCCAGCTTTCTGGCAAAGAACATAAAATCAAGAGAGCCCTAACCTCTTTTGCAAAGGTAATTTTTACCGAAGACAATTGACTGGTAATTGTATCTCCGCTATAGATCCTTCCTCACTCATTTTCAAATTAAACAAATGCTTTATAAGAAATACCTTATTCGAAGCTGAGGGTTTCTCATACAACTTAGCCAATGTTGCCATCAAATCTATAGTCATTTTTGCTTCTATTATATTGAATGCTATAGACGACGCAAGGCACAATCGAATGGATCCTAGTGCCTTTCTATCTAAAATGTCCCGCTCTTCATCTAATATTGTGGTCAGTTTCTTTGCCTTTCCTTCCAATGACTGCCACAAATCCTTTTGATACAGGTAATCCTCTATCTGCATTTTCCATAACTGATAATTCTGGCCATTAAACTTTTTGACCTTGAATTTGGAATCCTCCATTGCTCCCACTCAAATCTAAAAGTCTTGCCAATTTACTTAAAACCTCGCTCTGATACCAATTGTTAGGGTTTCAAGAAGATCCGAAGTAAATATGAACTAACAATTATATGTAGATTTAAATACAAAAGATAAAGAAATAAAACAAGACACAGATAACACAGAGATTTAACATGGTTCACCCAGAATGGGTTACGTCCACCGTACACAACCGTCCAATCTTTCTTATTATCCAGCAAAAATAGTACATCAACCTTACAATGCCTTAAGCATCCCAACCGCTTATAACATGCGTTTTTAGGGCAACAAACAAAATTGGCCTTTTTAGGGTTTTATTACAATGTTGGCGAGGATACGTGCTGAGTGTATAGTACTTTGCGAATTAGTCACCACATTTCAACACGGGGATTACTTTTAGCAGCATTCATTCTCTCAGTTTACAGATCCAAGAGAGCATGCTCCTCATATTGAGGATGTGGAGGATGATGCCCCCGCACTGACACAGGGACAGAGCCAGAGGCAGGGCCATAGGTAGGGACAGGCACAAAGACTAGATGCTCCACGATGGACTGGTGGTGATCCTAGTGCTAGCAACAGTGGAGTGTGAGCTGATGTTGGACAGTAGAGGGGTGAGGGTAGATCCCTCGAGAGATTGGGTGAGGTAGAGGAGGAGCGAGAAGCCCCAAGGAAGGTATGGTAGTGGCATGATGAGCAGGGTGGAGCCACAGGTGGAGATGGTGGTAGAGATGGTGGCAGAGAGCCTGCGAGAGAGCAGGGGGTCGACACAAGATAGTCGATGAGAGAACGCCTTGCAAAGCTGCAGTCACAGTTGACAGTGGTTCAAATATTAAGAGAGATTATGTACCTAGGATAGTTGATGGGAACATAATTCTAATTGATATTGACCAAGCCAATGTGTCAGATTCAGAAGAAATCTTCCCTGATGAAGATAAAGTATCCCAAGAGTTTGATGCTCTAAATAGAAGAGTCCATCATTTAATTTCCTTGAGAACATAAAAGGAAGTAGATAAAGAGAGAGAAGTAAAGGCAAAATTGATGGAGAGAGATAGACTTCTAAGAAAGATTGCTGACCTTGAGCTATTTACCCAAGAAAAGGCCAAGAGTGAGGATGAAGGTCCTGTGATTAGAGAAATTTTAGTTCCCAAGACCAAACCAGCATACAAGTTAGTAGTGCAACCAAGTAGGGAAGTTCTTAGTGACCCACAACCTATTAGAAATGATTTTGACAAAGGAAAGAAGAAATGCATGGAATGTGGGTTTGGATCTAAGACTGCGGTGGAGCTCTCTCACATGCTATCAGCACATGAAAGAGAGATGGAAAGGATGAGGAAAGAGAAAGAAGATTTGAAAATGGAGTTAGAGAAAGCTGAATTAGAAGCAGCCAATCAAGAAGTTAAGAAAAATATTAGCTATCTGAAGGCTCCTCCTATCATATTTCCCTCAGTAGATTTAAATAAACCCGTAGCGTCCTAAAATTGCGACACTTGCAATTTCGACCGCATTGGGGTCTTCACGATGGTGACGCAACACGAAACCTGAATGGAGACCCCGAAACTTGTCCATGACATCAAAAACTGCATTTTCTAGCACCCTGGCCTGATCCTCCTTGCACCCTGCTGTCCCTGGAGGTGGGACCATGGCGCCTAGCGCCCTGGTCCTTCAGGACTAGGGCGCCTAGTGCCCTAGTCCCCCAGGACCATGGCGCCCAGTGCCCTGGTCCCCCAGGACCATGGCGCCCAACACCCTGGTCCTTGGCCCTATTTTTGGGCCCGGTCTCTTTTGGGTCTCGGGTCTTTATGTTTGCAAATTGGAAAATAATCTTTCCTGGTCAACCTAAGGTCAAAAAAATCAGTCTTTTAACCCTAATTGACAAGTATATAAACTACATTTCCTCTCCCATTTTAAAAAAGATGGAAAAAAGGCAGAAGCGATACTCAAACATTCAAGCATTCAAGCATTCCTTCAAGCAATTGATCATTCTAAGTCTCCATTCAAGGCTAAGTGTTGCATTCAAGACAAGGATTCAACCATTGAAGAGGAGATCACATACCACATACAACATACAACATACAACATACAACAACATCTACACCTTCGCATGTAAGAATACAAACATTCTTACAACAAGGTACTAGTACTTGTTTTACATTACAATCATTTACATTTACAGCATTTCTCATTTCTTGGTTAATTCCAAAACCGCGGTTTGACCTAAGGGTAAACCACTAATCCCTACCCCCCCAATCGTCTTCGCTTTTCTGTGTGTAGGTTGCAGGTACGCGGCTGTAATTGAAGATCTGGAATCCTTGTGCAAAGAAGAACAAATCCCCCTTCATTTCGCGGGATTTTCGGAGGACCGTGTGCATGCCGGGCACCATTGTCCCATCAACTTTCACTCAAATTTGCAGGACAGGACCGTCTTGACATTTTACTGCTAATTCCAAGTCCGCAGCTTCATCCTATATCCCTATCTCTGTTTATAAGCGAATCTTTCTCACTTTCTATGCATTCCTAGCTTAATCCTCCTATTCATATTCTTTACAAAAGAGGGTAGCCTTGCTGTCTTAATCCTTGAAACTTATTTAGAATCCAATCTTGCATTGTGTGGGATTGGATCTTGTGGGTTTCAACCTCTCTTTTGAATGTAAAGTCTCCCCTAAGTGAAAACCGTCAATCCTAAGTGACCTCCTTCCCCTCTCCTCAGAGTTGTGGGGGGAACACTTAGGGTTCACTCGCGATTTTCTGCTTTACATTTTGGTGAACCCGACGTGAACATCCTTTCTGATTATTCATGGTTAGATCTGAAAATTGGATTCCTTGATTACATTTCCCTGTTTGATCTTTTGCAAACTTTAGAGGTTAATTGCATAAAAACCCTAAAATTTTCTTTTTAGTAATTGAGCTTGTGAAATATTTAATTGTTAATGCTTGTTTCAGATCTACCCTTCTATTGCAAATTATCAATTCATATTTGTGCTTTAATTCTGAAAATTAAGTGGTTAAGTATCAAAACCCTAATTTTTAAAACCTTCTTGATTCAACCTTTGACTGATAATTTCATTGATCAAAACATCTCCAAATCAGCTGTAACTTTGGATTCCGCAATAAAATCATAATATCTTTCATCCCTGAAAATTTGGAAAAAAGTTGCAAGGACCGTGTGCACCTCGAGCGCCATCGTCCCTGACATTTTTTTCGAAATTTCAGGAGTTAGATCTTACTGTATTTTTCTGCTAAAATCCAGAATTTTGGCTGATTTTATCAATTCTAACACTTTCAGAATTAAAGTCAAAGTTGGTCTAGGGATTGCTTGGATTAAGGCTTCTAATCATTTAAAAATTGTTGAAATTGAAATTCATGTCAAAATTGTGCTTCTTACTATCCTAAATCTGAAAAGTGTGTTGGCATTCATTCGAAATTTCAGTGCTTTATTCAAATTCTTGCAATTTGTGACTTTTGAAATTAAGTGCTTAATTATACCAACTTTGATTTCCGCTTTCAAAATTGAATTTTGTGTGAAATTGAGTCAACTTTTAAAATTCAAAACTTGCATTGCTTTTGACATTCCCTCTAAAATCATAAAATTCAAAATTTTAGTTTCCCTCTCTTTTTCAAAATTCAAATTTTGCATTTTTCGACAATCCTGGTAGGGTTCAATTTTGAGATTGCAACTTTAATCTGGCCTATCTACAGATCATAAAATCACTCAATTTTTTCAAATTAGCTCTAAAATCATCATAACTTTCATCCCTACAAATTTCGAAAAAACTTGCGAGGACCATGTGCACTCCAAGCGCCACGGTCCCTGACATTTTTTCTAAAATTTCGGGAGATTATCGTGATTGCATTTAATAGCTTAAATCTAGGAGATTGGCTGATTTTACTGAAATTTGCTACCTCAAAATTCAAAATCTTCTCTCTTTCTCTAGTGCATGAGTTTTACAACAATAAGCCCTACTTACACTATTCTCATTAGATGAAGCCTTAGAATTAAGTCTTTCCAAGGTTTAATTACCGAGGAGATGGAACCTAATTTGAATGGCCTTTTTAACGAGGACACGGGTAATTCCTCTAATCCTCCTAATGATGAAGAAGCTCTCCATGAGGTTTTTGTAGAACAACTTTCAAAATTGGATAACCAATTTGATGATTTTCGACAATGGATGTCTCAAGAATATCCCGATAGTCAAGCTCTTCCTTTAATTGAGGGTCTAAAACATATGCTTCAAAGTGATAAGAATGGAATTGATATTTTGCGTGGTATTGCACACATTGTGGATTCGAATATAATGCCTATGAAGAGTTGTGCTGAAACTTTAGGTTATACACAACCTCCCACTCAAGTCAATCATTCTATTCCTTTGACAACTTCTATTGCTAGCATACCTAACTTTACATCAAACATAATGACTACTTCTATACAAGACATTCCGCCTATGATCACCGGTCATGGGGGCAATCCTTCCTTTTCAATTAACCCTCATCCTTCATTCAATCCGACTTCTTCATTCATTCCTTCAATGAGTGTCCCTATTACATCTCCACAAATGAACATGACACAAGGGGGCAATCATTCAACCATTCCATTCCTCCTTGTAGTGTTCCTCTTTTCCAATCCTCTCCTATGACTAATTATCATAGTGTCCTGCCACCTTACTCTTTACCTTCTTTCAATAACATAACACCTCCATCTCAATCTAACACATCTAATATGAATTCTTCAACTGAAGCGACCATTAACAATCTTGCACAAACTGTCTCTTCCTTGTAGCAACAAATTGCCTCTAAGAATCAATCTAAGTTTAGTGTGCCCACATTTGATGTTGCGAGCCCACTTTCTCTTGACATTGTTCGAGCTATCCCTCCTAAACATGTTGAAATCCCGCATTTGGAGCTTTATAATGGTAAAGGTGATCCTCTAACACATGTTAAGACTTTTCAAACAATATGTACTGATTTTGCTTATGACCAAAGGTTGCTTGCAAAACTATTTACTAGAACATTAAGAGATAAAGCCCTACAATGGTATTGCTCATTGCCTTCTTATTCTATTACTTCTTTTGAACAACTTGCAAATTCTTTTATTCAACAATTTCAAAACAATATAAGTCCTAAAGTTACTTTGATTGATTTAATGCATTGTAAACAAGGTGTTAAAGAAAAAGTGACTGATTTCATTGGTAGATATAAGAATTTGTATGCTCAAATTTCTTTTCCAGTGCCTGACAATGATATTCAAAGAATCTTTATTTCTAATTTACAAAAAGATATTCGAGACAAACTCCTATTTTCTGAGTTTACTTCTTTCCAACAGTTGTGTGCAACTCTTCACAATTATCAACTGACTGTGAGTCAAATGGAACAATCACATCCTAGGGCTCCGAGTGATAAGGGTGATAGTAGTCAACAACCATTTGGGAAGTTTAAACTGAATAGAGAGTCCATTAAATTCAATGAAAACATCATCAACAACAATGTGAATGCAGCATCAGGTGTGCCTCCTATTTCTAAGTTTTTCAAGAAAGAAAGAAAGTTTACTCCTTTGAATGAATCATTGCATAGTATTATGAATAAGTTATTGGAACAAAATGTGCTTACTCTTCCTCCTATAAGGCAAATAGATCCTGCAAATATTAATTCACCTTATTTTGATAACAAATCTTTTTGTCAATTTCATCATCAACCTGGGCATGATACTGAAAAATGTTTTGCTTTAAAGGGTAAAATTCAAGATTTGATTGATAATAATACTATCTCTGTTTCTGGAGTGAATGATAAAGGCAACACATCTGTAGCTCCTCCTAACCAAAATCTTCAGATTTTTATTGATCCATTACCTTCTCATACCTCTAATGCGATTGAGGCTAATGAATCTTCTGTCTCATCTGATGGTCTTGTGTCTATGACTCTGAATGTGATTAACTTTGTAGTGCAGAAAGAAAACCCTAAAGAACCTTCCATCACATTTGATTCTAGTGAAACTATCAGGGCACCTAATGGTCCTTTATACATAGTTGCAAAAGTCAAGAATACACCTTGCCGTGGAGAGCTTATTGATCCTTTGTGCATGGTTAATGTTATTACTGAAGAATTTCTTTTTACTTTGCAATTGAATCAAGTGATTTATGACAAAACAGATGTGATTGTGAAATTATTTGATGCATTTTCTTCTCCTGCAATTGGTTCTATTACATTACCTATTGAAGTTCATAACAAATCCCTTGATGTGAACTTTTCTATTATTCCTTCGTCCGAACAATTTCGTGTGAAGCTTGGCTATCCTTGGCTATCTTCCATGAAAGCTATTGCTTCTCCTATTCACAAATGTTTGAAATTTCCCCATAATGGTGAAGTTGTTACTGTCAATCATAATCTCTTTAAACCAGCTGAAAGAACTTCTAGCGTTCCTATTGATTATTTTTGGCCTAAACAATTCCAATCTCTTCCTCCGCGAAGTGATCATCTTTTCAAATCTTATCAAAAGTGGAAAACAGATATGATCCTATCTCTAAGTGAACCTAGAACACCCAAACTTGATATTCCTATCGTTCTTGAGAAGGAAGTTCTTCCTTTGAAAGATAAAACTAATGTCTTTTCTCAAGAAGATTCCCAACCCATTCCTATGGATGTGACTATGTCTGTCTAATAAAATTTCTAAAAGTAGACCTATACCTCCTCGTCATGATGGACTTGGTCTCCTTCCTAAACCAAATGTGCCTCCTTTATACGGAGCAGTTCCTCCTCCTTCCTTTTATAGAGAGAAGAGACCTTCCTCTTCTCCTATTATCCAGCCTAAGAGACCACAACCCAAACACCCAAGTGATAAGGATGAGAACACTCCTCCTCCTCAATCTTCTCCACTTCCTACTAAGACTAGACAAAATCATTCTGCACATGAACGCCGACGAAAGCATCCTCTTAGAGATCAGGCAGCTACTTCTCAAACTTTGCAATCCCCAAAAACACCTTCAACAAGCATTATTCCATTTTCTCCAAAACATAAGATGCATGATGGTCTTGATCCTGTGCGAGTTAAAGACCCTATTTTTATAAATCTTGATGATGATATAGATGAAAATGTTATTCATGATGAAAATGTTACTTCTCTTGCTTCTTATAGTGAATATGAACTTGTTGATATTGATAACCATTTATCTAACAAATTTTCTAAAGCACTTATCCTAGCTCCTAGACAAGAACAACGTGACTTGGAACATGAACATAGCCCTTGTTTGGATCTTGTGATAGCTCCATCTGCTGTGTTGGATGTTCCTCCTCTAGCATGTTCCCTACCTTCCCGAAACATTGATCAGCAAGATCGAGGGGTAGATGACGTGCTAGACTAGTTTTATTAGCATAGCAGACTCTCTCCTCCTCTCTTTTGTTACTGCTTCTATGTGTTATTCTCATTCTTCTATTTGTTGTCCTTAGTGTTGTCTACTTGAGGACGATGCAAAGCATTGAGATCTCTTTTGGTCTCTCTCATGTTGACTCAAAAGACACATGTGTTCTCTTCTTCTAGGTGACCTTCCTTGATTGGGGAATGAAGAAAAACTATGCATACATACATATGATATACATGAATTATCATACATCATACTGACCCTAAGGAAAGCGAAGTCACCTTGTGCTTTGTGTTTTGTGTCTATTATCCTTGGGTTTATCTCACACTTGGGGGCTAAATCTTCGTGATAATGTGCTCCTTTCCTTCTCATTTCCTATGTGTATCACTACCTTAAAGCAATCACCCCCGTTGAGGTGTGTGCGATCGCTTTAACGTAGGGGGGCATACACCCTGTCTATCCGTTCAGGATACTTGAAAATTTCTTGGCGAACTTAGCTTTGCCTTGAAAATTTTTGGTATTTCTCTTGCATGACTCATAGTGAGGGAACCTTACTACTGACAGTCATGGTTCTCCCTCGTGATCTTCCATTTTACTTTGTCAATTGAAGTCGTAAGATCCTTAGTCCACTGGGGGCTTGGTGTATCTTGCCTCCTTGACGTGGTGAAAGTCTTTCAATGTTGTTTCCTTGTACTTTATCGGAAGTATGAGCGTACGCTTATACTCCCACTAAAGTGGGGGCTAAATGTAGCGTCCTAAAATTGTGACACTTGCAATTTCGACTACATTTGGGTCTTCATGATGGTGACGCAACACGAAACCTAAATGGAGACCCCAAAACTTGTCCATGACATCAAAAACTGCATTTTCCAGCACCCTAGCCTGATCCTCCTTGCACCCTGCTATCCCTGGAGGTGGGACCATGGTGCCCAGCACCCTGGTCCTTGAGGACTAGGGCGCCCAGCGCCCTAGTCCCCCAGGACCATGGCGCCCAACACCCTGGTCCCTGGCCCTATTTTTGGGCCCGGTCTCTTTTGGGTCTCGGGTCTTTATGTTTGCAAATTGGAAAATAATCTTTCCTGGTCGGCCTAAGGTCAGAAAAATTAGTCTTTTAACCCTAATTGACAAGTATATAAACTACATTTCCTCTCCCATTTTAAAAAAAGAAGGAAAAAAGGTGGAAGTAATACTCAAACATTCAAGCATTCAAGCATTCAAACATTCCTTCAAGCAATTGATCATTCTAAGTCTCCATTCAAGGCTAAGTGTTGCATTCAAGACAAGGATTCAACCATTGAAGATGAGACCACATACCACATACAACATACAACATACAACATACAACAACATCTACACCTTCGGATGTAAGAATACAAACATTCTTACAACAAGGTACTAGTACTTGTTTTACATTACAATCATTTACATTTACAACATTTCTCATTTCTTGGTTAATTCCAAAACTGGGGTTTGACCTAAGGGAAAACCCCTAATCCCTACCCTCCCAATCGTCTTCGCTTTTCTATGTGTAGGTTGCAGGTACGCAGCTGTAATTGAAGATCTGGAATCCTTGTGCAGAGACGAACAGATCACCCTTCGTTTCGCGGATTTTTCGGAGGACCGTGTGCACGCCAGGTGCCATCGTCCCGTCAACTTTTGCTCAAATTTGTAGGACAGTGCCGTCTCGACATTTTACTACTAATTCTAGGTCTGCAGCTTCATCCTATATCCCTATCTCTGTTTATAAGAGAATCTTTCTCACTTTCTATGCATTCCTAGCTTAATCCTCCTATTCATATTCTTTACAAAAGAGGGTAGCCTTGTTGTCTTAACCCTTGAAACTCATTTAGAATCCAATCTTGCATTGTGTGGGATTGGATCTTGTGGGTTTCAACCCCTCTTTTGAATGTAAAGTCTCCCCTAAGTGAAAACCGTCAATCCTAAGTGACCTCCTTCCCCTCTCCTCGGAGTTGTGGGGGGAACACTTAGGGTTCGCTCGCGATTTTCCGCTTTACAAAACCTATTCCTCAACAAGCTTCACTCCCTCCAGTTAAAATTCAACCATCTCTGCCTATTAGCACTGCCATAGCCAATCAAGCCCCTATTAATAACCAAGGTAACCATATCTCTTTGACTCAAAGCCCCAATGTAAGAATGAACATGGGAAATAATCATGTTGTTAACCAATTCTAGAGAAGACCTGTTAACCTAGAACTTTATAGGCAGCTCTTTTTTGATGGAATCCCAAGGTACCCTAACCATGTTCCTACAGAATTGAGGGATAGAATTCACAAATTTGCTAGCAATAATGCAATCAGTGCAGAAGAACACTTGAAGTCTTTTGGTGACTTAATAAATGACTATGAAATTGTAGATGAAGATGTCATCATGAAATTGTTTGTACAGTCTTTAGTAGATAATGCAAGGGACTGATATAGAGGTCTTCCTATGAATAGCATTGGGTCTTGGGAAGATTTTAAAAATTATTTTCAAGAATAGTATGGTGACAAGACAAATGTGAGCTTCATGCTCAATGAGTTCAACAATATCAGAAAGTCTGACAATGAAATTGTCACAGATTTTAATGCCAGATTTCAGAAAGCAATGCATAGGCTATATCAGGTAATGAGGTTAGATGACAATATGTGCCTAAATACTTATTACAATGCCTTTGATTCTAAAATGGCTTATATTCTGAGGGATAAAAATCCACATAGTCTGAGGGATGCATTTAGAATTGCTATCAATGTAGAGAGCAATAGAAAAACATCTGGGAAAATAGGAAGAAGAACTGATGGTAGGCTGTGGCAAGAATCAAAACAACAACCTAATAAAGTTGCTAAAGAAGAAGACAAGATAGAGAAATTAGTTTCTGCCATGAAAGATCTTACCGCCAAAGTGAGTAAAAATGATAAGCCTCATTATAATTGGCAAGATAGACCTCCTAAGTTGCATGACATGCCTTATAATACCACTTGGAAGGATGGTAAGCCTCAAAATGAGAAGCTAAAACACACTCAGAGCCAAGATACCCCAGATCCTTTGAAAGGAGGAAATGTTCACAACATGGAGAATACTCCTTGTTGCATGGCTTGTGATGGACCGCATTCTCCTCGTCAATGTGTTGTAGCTCAAGCCCTTGAAGAATCCATGAGACAAGAGGCTGAGCCTGATATAAATATGTTTGAAACCATCATAGAAAGCGATGACGAGTCTTTACAAAGTGAACTTAGTGAATGTGATGTGTTGAATAGTAAGAGGTCTTATAGAGGATAGTTCACACTTGATTGGCATCCCACTTTAAATATGGTAACAATTGAAGATGAAGAAGTTCATCTCAGAAGACCTAGTGATGAAGAAGTTAAAAATCTCACTAAAGCTGCCATAGCCAAAGCCAAGCACAATTACAATTTGAGAAGTACTAAGAAGAACAGTGATCAGGGTGAACCTAGTTCAATGTTTATAAAAGAAGTGATGCTCTGCGAAAAGGATTAGAAAATCTATTTGATGGCAACACACACAAGAGCACAAGAAACAAACGTTAGTGTTAGCAACAAAAGATTATCCTAAACAGGCATATCAAGAGAGATATTAAGCATGACATAGAAAGCATATAAACATAGAATAAAATAGCTTATCAAGATGCTCATATTTGCTCCTCTCTTGTTCCTCTCCTCTCCAAGTCCCAAATGAGTGTAGCTCTTAGCTTTTAGCACTAGCCATGGATGCCATATGGAGATTCAAGATGGTTGAATATGATAAGCAAATACTATGCAAGAGTAGATAGTGATGCTATGAAAAAGCTCTATGCTAATGCCAGTATAACAAAAATACTCTAATGCTTCCTTTTGCTTGAGGAGAAGGGTTCTATTTATAGAAGAAATGGGGAAATGAAGGGTTAAGATTGAATGGTTTAATCAAGGGCCAAGTTTGAAAGTTGGGGATCCATGTGCACAATTGGCACCAATAAAATGGTGACAAGTGTCAACATAGGATTGGGTTGAGAGAAGAGGTTGGAGGCATTAAAGGCCTAAGAAGACCTCATGGTTATCTAGAGGCTAAGGGTCAAGTCCAAATCATGGTCAAAGCATTAATGGCCTGATGAGACCTTTGGGTTGGGTAGAGGTTGAGTCAAAACAAATGTTTTAACCATGTGGGAGGGTTTGAGGTAACCATTAATGGTTATTGGAGACTTTGGGGATTAAGTGGTTGAAGGTTGAAAGCCTTCAATGGTTATCAAAGACTTTGAGCCATTTAGTGGTTGAAGGTTGAAAGCCTTTAATGGTTATCAAAGACTTTGAGGGTTTGAGAAGTGACTTCCCTTTTGCTTAGGAATGTGACAAAGTTTAGAGAAGGGGTTACGTTATTTAGAAGTGATTAGAAAATTCTAGAAGGGGTTTAGGCATGCAAGTGGATTTTGTAGGAAAATGCAAGTGGGAGAAATTTTGGTATTTTCAATTAAAATAAAATCATTTATTTCAATTAAATGGTGTAATTTGCATTTGGATAAATATTCAAATAAATATTAATTTATTTAAATGAGAAAAATGAAGATAAAGCATTAAAATGCTTGAAGACTTTGAGGGAAACCATTAAAGGCTTGAAGACTTTTAAGGAAAACCATTAAAGTCTTAAGAAGACTTTAAGGGAAGCCATTAAGTTTGAAGACTTTAAAGCCATCAAGTTTCAAGACTTTAAGGGAAACCATTAAAGGCTTAAGAAGACTATAGAAGGAAGCCATCAAGTTTGAATACTTTAAGGGAAACCATTAAAGGTTTCAAGTGGGTGAGGATAAAGGTGATTTAAATAAATGTTAATTTATTTAAATGTGAGAGGTGGGATTTTGGGGGATTTAAATAAATATTAATTTATTTAAATGTGAGAGAATATTTAATTAAATAAATATGATTTATTTATTTAATTAATGGTCTGAATTTGGTTAAGTGAATTAAATCAAATAAATTGAATAATTTATTTAATTAATAGGAGAAGAGGGTTAAGATGAATTAATTAAATATTAATTTAATTAATTATTAATTGATGGTTAAATAATCAAATAAATACTAAGTGATGCTCTGCAAAAAGGATTAGAAAATCTGTTTGATGGCAACACACACAAGAGCACAAGAAACAAACTTTAGTGTTAGCAACAAAAGATTATCCTAAACAGGCATATCAAGAGAGATATTAAGCATGAAATAGAAAGCATATAAACATAAAATGAAATAGCTAATCAAGATGCTCATAGTTGCTCCTCCCTTGTTCCTCTCCTCTCCAAGTCCCAAATGAGTGTAGCTCTCAGCAGCTTTTTGCACTATGGATGCTTATGGAGGATTGAGATTTAATACTAAGCTTCAAATATGAAATGAAAAGCTAAATACTATGCTAGAGTAGATAGTGATGCTATGAAAAAGCTCTATGCTAATGCCAGTATAACAACAATACTCTAAAATGCTTCTCCTTTTGCTTGAGGAGAAGGGTTCTATTTATAGAAGAAATAGGGAAATGAAGGGTTAAGATTGAGCAATCTTAACAAGGGTTAGGATTGAAAGTTGGGGATCCATGTGCACAATTGGCACCAATAAAATGGTGACAAGTTTCAACATAGGATTGGGTTGAGAGAAGAGGTTGGAGGCATTAAAGGCCTGAGAAGACCTCATGGTTATCTAGAAGGCAAGGGTCAAGTCTAAATTAAGATTACCCACTGGATTAAGAGTTAATCCAAGGATAAACCTTTGTGCAAATGTTTAAGAGATAATCATGGTCAAAGCATTAATGGCCTGATGAGACCTTTGGGTTGGGTAGAGGTTGAGTCAAAACAAATGTTTTAACCATGTGGGAGGGTTTGAGGTAACCATTAATGGTTATTGGAGACTTTGGGGATTAAGTGGTTGAAGGTTGAAAGCCTTCAATGGTTATCAAAGACTTTGAGCCATTTAGTGGTTGAAGGTTGGAAGCTTTCAAAGGTTATCCAAGACTTTGAGGGTTAATTTGTTGAACACACAAAGCATTAATTGCTTTTCAAAGACTTTGGAGTCTTTGAGAAGTGACTCCAATTTGCTTAGGAATGTGACAATATTTAGGGGATGGATTAGGCTAATTAGGAAGGGTTTAGAAGAATTTAGAAGGGGTTTAGGCATGCAAGTGGATTTTGTAGGAAAATGCAAGTGGGAGAAATTTTGGTATTTTCAATTAAAATAAAATCATTTATTTCAATTAAATGGTGTAATTTGCATTTGGATAAATATTCAAATAAATATTAATTTATTTAAATAAGAAAAATGAAGATAAAGCATTAAAATGCTTGAAGACTTTGAGGGAAACCATTAAAGGCTTGAAGACTTTAAGGAAAACCATTAGAGTCTTTAAGAAGACTATAGAAGGAAGCCATCAAGTTTGAAGACTTTAAAGCCATCAAGTTTGAATACTTTAAGGGAAACCATTAAAGGTTTCAAGTGGGTGAGGATAAATAGGATTTTAAATAAATAATTTATTTAAAATAGTTGTGCAACTTGCTTTTGTAGGAAAATACAAGTGGGTGGAGGATAAAGGTGATTTAAATAAATTATTTATTTAAAATAATTGTGCAACTTGCATTTGTAGGAAAATGCAAGTGGGTGGAGGATAAAGGTGATTTAAATAAATTATTTATTTATTTAAATGTGAGAGGTGGGATTTTGGGGGATTTAAATAAATATTAATTTATTTAAATGTGAGAGAATATTTAATTAAACAAATATGATTTATTTATTTAATTAATGGTCTGAATTTGGTTAAGTGAATTAAATCAAATAAATTGAATAATTTATTTAATTAATAGGAGAATAGGGTTAAGATGAATTAATTAAATATTAATTTAATTAATTATTAATTGATGGTTAAATAATCAAATAAATATTAAATATTCATTTAATTAAGTGGACAGATTTATGTGACTACATTTGCCCCTCTTTGAGACGGTGCAGTTTATCGCGTCGTTTCAAAGAAAGAAAAATAGGTGTGAAGAAATGCCCCATAAAATGTAAATTTAATGGGTGGTATGCCCCCTCGAGAGATGGGCCGAATTTATTATTTTTTTTTGAAAAATCGGGCGGTCTCTCGAAAAAGAATGAAAAGCGGAGGGGAGGTAGAATAGAAGAAATTAGAACTAATGATGAAAGAATGGGAGAAAATGGAGTGAATATGAAGAAACAACAAGCCAACGAGTACCCTGAGGTCATGCAAGAGATACATAGCAGATGTAGTGTGGGGTTTGGATTGATGCTATACAATTGATCAAAATTGTTTGGACAATCTGGTGCAATCGGTTTAATTGCCCCGGTCAAGTCAAAGCGTGACAGTTGATGTCAGTTGGTCGCTTGAACATGATAAAGTCTGAGTAAGTGAATCAAAGTGACCTGATGGTGACTTAGACAATTGATGTAATTGTCCGATGAAGTCAAGGTATATGAAGCAAAATACTCGTTGAGACGTAGACAATTGATGTAATTGTCCGTTGGATTGTGTTTGATTGGTTTGATCAATTGATAATGTGTGTGTGATGGATGGTTGTGGGGAATCATAGCAGCCCCGTTGAGACTAGGTCATTATGATAAATGCCTGATGTAGTCTAGGATTACCATGATCGATTACCTGTTGAGACCCGAAGATACTTGATCAGAGTATCTATTGATAGTCTAGGTGTGTGGGAGTCGATGTATCTATGTAGATAGAGTAACTGGCTTAATTTTGTGGATGAGTGAGGATGGGAAGCGATGAAGGGATTAGGATGATGTTGATGATCAAGATAGGGAGGGTGAGGGGGGATTTGATGTTAGATAGAAGATATGGAGGACTAGGACCGAGTCCTATGGAAGAAGATGAGTAAAATAGAGTATGCATTATTATGACTACGTATGCATGATATGCAGCTATTATGAATGTATGGATGGGTGGAATGCAACGAAATGCAATATATACAAATGAGATGGAATGACGATCCATGGTGCTTTATTTTTCATCATTGAGCTTTAAAATGTTGTAAGAAAATACAAGCAACTTGACATAAAGATTCAAGATGACCAGAGTATTTCTTACATGGATTTTTATATAGCAAGTTAATACAAGCAACTTGATATAATGGATCAAGTTGACCTGAGTATTGCTTGCGGAACAGATAAGGATTATCTCCTTTCATGCATGACTTGGATCGTCCTCCTTGATCTTAGGCTGATCATATCCTGAGACAAGTGCATACCGTAATAAGAGATAAAACCTTTATCCAGTTTGGATGAGGTAGGAGGAACCAAAGAAAGAGAATTGTACCTGCAAACAAACAATATATACATAAAGAATAAAGAATATGGATCCTTGGTAATGGTTCATGCTCATATGGTCGAGGTATACGCTGTAGTCAGCAAGCCGTAATGATCTATGACTACATTTGGCATAAGATCACGTAGCTTGGTGAACTTCCCACGTAGACACCATTAGTACATGCCCCAGAACTTCATCGGAAATAATGCGCAAACGATACAAAACAATGCTGAAAGATCCCGATACAGATAAACAAACGATTTGTACTCACAAATCAACCAAGTATTTGATAGCTTAACATAATTTTCTTGTCAAAGAAAACGTCATCTTGTCTTTGTTTTGGTAAGGAAGGATGCATCCTTGTTTTTAAAGACAGTTTCTGATTTGTTGGATGTGGATTGTGTGGTCGATTGATAAATGGTCATTGTGTGAGTACTGTGTTAATGTTGCTTTTGCATCTGCTTGAATGAATATGTACAAGGTGTTGCCATGTTTTGGTGTGATTTTCGATGGGTTTTTCGATGTTTTTGGATTTTGTGTAATAGTTTTTGAATGTTTTTGGATTTTGTGAGTCATTTTTGAATGTTTTTGGATTTTGCGAGACATTTTTGAATGTTTTTGTATTTTGCGAGACATTTTTGAATGTTTTTGTATTTTGCGAGACATTTTTGAATGTTTTTGCCAATGAATCACCAGTAATGTAGAATCCACTTCCATCATCTAGATTGTAAGGGCATTGCCCCCAAGTTGGACATGATTTATGAAAAAGCGGGATGCTAGACGCATGAAGTACTTTCTTGGATTACAGATAAAATAACAAGCCATGGTTAGATGGATGGATGTGTGTATGTATGAATGTGATCGCAACAAGCCTGAAAGACAATGGAGCCATTGCCTTTACGAGTGGTGCCTGTTTGCCAGGTTTTCGCCATCGTACTTACCCAAGGTGCCACTGGAGTGGTTGTTCACCGTTTGGATGCATGATTTTTCTTTACTTTTTTGAATGTTTTTATATTTTCTTCAGGACATTTTTCTGAATGTTTTTGGTATTTTTCTGATATGTAGGGGAGCCTGATGCTCTGTACACCTTAGGTATAAAACCGTTTGAGGTGCATGCTATTGATTGGATCTGCGAGCGGTTCTCCGTCTGATGTAGCCAACTGATATGCCTCGGACCCAAATACAGCAGTGACAACATATGGGCCCAGCCAGTTTGATTCAAACTTGCCTTGATGTTCTCTATTTGGTTGGTTGCGAGGATTTTCTCGAAGAACAAGATCACCTACCTCAAATGTACGAGATCTAACTCGGTGATTGTAACTTCTACTCATGCGCTGCTGATAGGCTTTGAGGTGATTGTATGCAGCTTGTCGCTTCTCATCAAGTAACTCTAAGTCCTGAAGGCGTGAGACTCTGTATGCGTCATCATCAATGAGATTGTGCAAGGAAACCCTTAATGATGGTATCTCGACCTCAATAGGCAAGATAGCTTCTGCACCATAGACCAATGAATAAGGAGTTGCACCTGTAGGGGTTCGAATGCTAGTTCGATATGCCCATAGCGCTGGATTCAATTGAACATGCCAATCACGACCGACATCATTGACTGTCTTCTTTAGGATCCTCAATATGTTTTTATTGGATGCTTCGGCCTGACCATTGCCTTGTGGGTAATAGGGAGTGGAAAAGCGGTGTTGGATATGAAATTTCTCACAAAGCTCACGAACATCCTGATTTTTGAAAGGAAGACCGTTATCTGTGACAATGGACATGGGCACACCATACCGACAGATGATGTAATTGAGGATGAATGAGGCGATCTGCTTGCCGGTGACTTGGGTAAGTGGAACAGCTTCGATCCACTTGGTGAAATATTCGGTGGCGGTAATAATGAATTTATGGCCATTGGATGAAGATGGATGGATTTTACCCACAAGATCAAGACCCCATTGACAAAAAGGCCATGGTGTTGTGATTGGTTGCAGTTCTTGAGCTGGTGCATGTATTAGGTCGCCATGAACTTGACATTTTTTGCACTTCCTGACAAAGTAGTAGGAATCCTTTTCCATAGATGGCCAATAGTATCCAGCTCGCATGATCTTCTTGGCTAGTGATGGACCACTTGAGTGAGTCCCGCAAATTCCTTCATGTACCTCTTCCAAAGCCTTTGTTATCTCACCTTGTTCCAGACATCGAAGGAGAGTACCATCAAGACCGCGTCGGTATAGGGTTTCGGCAATAATGGTATATCGAGCAGTTTGGCGAATGAAGGTTTTACGTTGGTTATTTGATTGGTTGGGAGGAAGGGTGTGATCGCGGAGATAGGTGTAGAACTCACCGTACCATGGGGATTCAGAACCGACAAGGTGACATATCATGTCGGATTCGGGGATATCATAAGCGGGAATCCAAAGCTGTTCGACCAAGAACTCGTAGCGTGTTGAATTCTGTGGAAGATCTAAGAGAGATGCGATGGTAGCCATGGCGTCAGCAGCTCGATTCTGATCTCTTGGTATCTGCTCAAAAGTGATAGTAGTAAATGATGTCTTTAGAGTGTCCACCATTTGCTTATATGGCATGAGTTTATCATCCTTGGTCTGATACTCATCTGTTGTTTGTCGAATGACTAGTTGGGAATCGCCATATACTTGCAATTCTTTTAATTTCCATTGTATGGCTAATCTGAGTCCTGTGATCAAGGCCTCATACTCTGCTATGTTGTTTGTGCATGGAAATGTGAGCCTGTAAGACTTCGGGATGCTGTCACCTTGAGGTGTGATAAACAGAATGCCTGCCCCCGAGCCGTGCCTAGTGTATGAACCATCAAAATATAGTTTCCATGGTTGTGCTTCTGTGATCATGAATATCTCTTCATCTGGAAAATTGGAAATGAGAGGATGATCGCCTATGAGTGGTGCATCGGCCAATTGATCTGCAATAACGTGACCTTTGATAGCCTTACGGTCCACATACTCAATGTCAAATTCACTTAGAATCATCACCCATTTGGCCAAGCGACCTGTCAATGCTGCTTTGTTGAGTAAATACTTGAGTGGATCAATCTTTGCAATGAGTTGTACCTTGTGTGTTAATAGATAGTGCCGCAATTTAGTGGCTGCCAGGATTACTGCTAGGCAAGCTCGCTCAATAGGTGTGTAATTGAGTTTATAGCCCACAAGTGTGCGAGAGATGTAGTAAATAGCACACTCTTTTCCTTCTGCATTATGTTGTGCCAGTAGTACACCCAATGCTGTACTTGTTGCTGAGATATAGAGCAATAATGGTCTACTTGGATCTGGTGGCATCAGCAATGGTGGATTCATGAGATAGTCTTTAAGCGCCTGAAATGCTTGCTGGCATCTGTCATCCCACTGAAAGCGGATGTTCTTGTGTAGCAGGTGTGTGAATGGGTGACACTTATCAGCCAATTGTGCAATGAATCTGCGGATAGATTGAAGCCGTCCTTGTAGTGTTCTTAGCTGACTGATATTCTTTGGAGGTGGCATGTCCATGATTGCCTTAACCTTTGCTGGATCGACCTCAATACCTTTTCTTGAGACAATGTATCCTAGAAGCTTCCCGGAGGTCACTCCGAAGACCCATTTCTTTGGGTTGAGTCGAACATGGTATTGTTCCAGTCTATCAAAGATTTTATCTAAGATGTGAAGATGTCCTTCTCTAGTAAGTGATTTTGCTAGTAAATCATCCACATAATCTTCCATTATAGTATGCATCATGTCATGGAAGATGGTGGTCATTGCTCTTTGATAGGTCGCTCCTGCATTCTTTAGACCAAAAGGCATTACATTCCAGCAGTATGTGCCCCATGGACATGTGAAGGCTGTCTTATGTTGGTCCTCTGGTGCGATCTTTATTTGATTGTATCCTGAAAAGCCATCCATGAGTGAAAGCATGGCATGTCCTGCTGTCAAATCTACTATGATGTCAATATTTGGTAGAGGGAAGTCATCCTTAGGACATGCCTTATTCAGATCTCTGAAGTCTGTACAAATGCGGATGCCCCCTTTTGGTTTGCCAACTGGTACAATGTTGGAGATCCATTCTGCATAATCAATTGGTCTAATGAAACCAACATCCAGGAGTTTCTTGAGTTCTGTTTTGACTAGCACGACAATCTGAGGATGCATCTTACGAAGCTTCTGCTTGACAGGTTTGGCTCCTTTTGCTACTGTGAGATGATGCATGACTAAATCAGGATCAAGCCCAGGCATGTCTGCATATGACCATGCAAAGTTGATCTGACGCTGTTGGAAGAACTCTATAAATTGAGTTTGTTCCTCTGGAGTGAGAAGAGATGCCAGATGTATGATATGAGGGTTTTTAGGAGTCCCCACATTGTATTCTTTGGTCTCCTCAATGAGGATCATTGATCGTTCCTGTTGTGTATTAGCAGGGAGAATGTCAAACCCTTCATCCTCAGGCGCCTCAGAGAGGTTTTCACCATTGGATACGCTCTTTCTTTTTACTTTTTTTGGATCAAACAGTGCCACAGTGTGGTTTTCACTAGAAGATCCATGTTTTAATGTTATATTTTTGCAGCTGAAGGGTTTGGCATCCGCCCCGAAGTATGCTGCGCTATTAAGTTCAATGGCGAATCCAGCTTTGTGATCCCCGCTTGGTAGATTATCCCTTAATTCTAAAAAGTCAATGACAGCCTCATCGTTCTGGAAGAGGTCAAGACATGGGGGATTTGGTTGGTTCCATTCAATGAGTTCAGGGTGGATAATGGGCATTACTTCATCGATTAAGTTAAGTGCGGGAGATGTATCAGTGAGGGTTAAGACAGTGTGGTGAAGGTCATTGATGGTACTCTCCCTGTCAGAATCAGGCGTAGGATGAGACGTAGGGTCTGTGGAAGATGTTTCCAGCTCAGGTACCCAAGTGGTCTTTATCTGTGCTTCTCCGTAAACAGGAATGTCTTTGCGTGGCGGAGGTGGTGACGTGTCTTCCTCATCTGAAGTGTTAAGCTGTACAGAATCAAATTCCCACTCATGTGAGTCGGTCTCTGAATCACTTTCCAGCATCTGATTGCTATACCATACTGGGATGTCTTTGGAGTTAAATACTGCAGGCATGATTGGTTTATGTACTTTTGTGGTGATCGATGCTGCAGGAACCGTGATGGGGTTTAAAGGATTTGTTACTGGAAGTATCGGCAATGGTGACTCAATGGTTTCTGCAGGAACTGCTGGTGCCATAGATGTCATGGCGGGTTTTGATGCAGTTGTTGCTACAGATGGTGTTGCTGATGGGATTACTGGTTCGTTTGGTGGGATGTTTGGCAATGGTGATGGTTGCGGTGGAGTTGTGAGCCTTGATGGGGCAGTGGGGATAGTGCTTGATGGTGCTTTGATTATAAAAGGTGTCCTCTTTGTAGTAGGTGGGCAAAATGGTTTGCTGGGTTTTCCTTTGAATCTGAGTTTAGGAAGGACTTCTTTTTCAAAGCCTAGGCCTGTATTACCTTTGGGTTTGAACTCTGGTAGCAGAGGTTCATGTCGTCCTTGTTTGCAGTATCCCAAAGCACTCTGACCATCATATCCCATTCTTTGCATAATGAGGAGGCCTTTGCCATATTGTTCCATAGGAAGTGTAACTTGTGGTTTGTCAGTGGTGATGGGATCTTTATAGATCCAGTCCGCTAGGTCCTCATCTTGTGTTTCTTCCTCTTGACTCTTTCCAAGGATGAAAGGCGTTAAGGCACATGCTGGCGTGATTAGTGGTTGCTGGAGCAACTGCTGTGGTTTACCATGTGTTCTAGGAGAAGTGGGCATTTGTCCCACACAAAAGAGCTGACTCAAGTTATATTCTCCAGGACCTTCCTCTGCTACTTTCATCTTTAGCTTTTCTTGCTTGGGCATAGGGGTGTTTGAACTGGCAAGAGAGGCGGGATTTATATATGATGTGGAGGAAATGGCTTCTCTATTATTAGGAACGGTAATCTCTGGTTGATGGCTGATATTATGGCAAAATGCAAAGGGATTTGCATCGCCCAGGATTGTGATCTCTGCACCATTATGTGGGAACTTGATACATTGATGGTAGGTAGATGGAACGGCTTGCATGGCATGTATCCAAGGTCTCCCTAATAATAGATTATATGGCAGAGGAAGGTCCAGAACCTGACAAATGATGTGCTTTACCACGAGGCCTACTCGGATTGGTAGTACCACAGCTCCTTTGGATGAACGCTCTGCATCATCATAGGCCTTGATGGTGATCTTCTTGCGAGGATCCACTGATTCTATTGCATATCCCAATGCTGTGACCAACTGTAGTGTACAAATGTTTAGGCCTGCTCCATTATCAATCAAGACTCGCTTGATCCTGTGTTGGTTGACAAAGCCTTCAATGTGTAGCGAAGCATTATGAGGTTGTTGGAAAGAAGAGTTGTCACTTTCAGAAAAAGTGAGACAAGGTGATGACTTTAGATTTCCAACCATGGCTTGAAATTGGTCCGTGTTCAGGTTTGCAGGGACTGACGCTTCTTGGAGTGCTTGATCCAAGATTGTTTTATGAGATGGTGATAGGCGTAATAGCTCTAAAATGGAAATGAGCGCAGGCGTTTTATCTAATTGTTCCACAAGATTGTACTGCTTTGGGATGGAGGTGGTGCCTTGTGGAGCTGCCTTGATGGTAACTTTGCCGCGACGCGTAACAACATTGCAATTTGAGGTGGGATTTTTGAAGGTTATGGTTGCAATTTGTTCACTGGCATCATACAGGTGATTGACAGTGTAATTATACGCAGCTTGCGTATAATCAGTGGTATCAAGACCTCGTCTAGACGTCGAAGGACCCCTTTGATCTTGCGATGGAAGTGGATTCTTGAACATCTGATGATCATTATTTGTCGTTTTTGGATCATGTCCTTCAATCTCAATTTCTCCTCGATCAATAAGATCTTGAATGAGATCTTTCAATCGGTGACAATTACTTGTCTTGTGTCCTCTTCCTTGATGGAACTCACAGTGTTCAGTATCTTTCCACCATGCTGGTTTGACTTGAGGCTCATAGTTTGATAGCTTAGGTAGAGTGACCAAATTTTGAGAGAGGAGTTGTCGCAACACTGTTTCAATGGGTTCCCCTAAGGGAGTGTAAGTGCGTTTTTGTTTTTGTGGACGAGGTCTTGGTTCATCCTGAGATGTGATGCGACCTTGATTAGGAGGACCATTTGTGTTATTTTGAGGTGGAGGATTTTGTCCTGCAAACCGAACCACAGGTTGTGCATTTTGGACAGTCCGAGCATCCACAACCCCATCGTTGACGATATTTTTATTCTTGTTCCAGAAGTTTGGTTTATCACTATTGAATCGCGGGCGAGGACCATCTTTTGGTTCATTAAAGATTTTGATGAGTCCTTTCTTGATGAGTGCCCTTTCACATTTTATACCCTTGGTGATCATATCATTAAAAGAATCTGTGTCTTTGACATCCAGGTGAAATTCCATTTCTTCGTTTAAGTTGGAAATGAAAATTTCCACTAGTTCTCGTTCAGGTAACTGAAGAGAACGTCTGCTAGACATTTGGCGCCATCGTTGCAGGAATACTGAGAATAATTCACCTGGTTTTTGTTTGGTGTTACATAGATCAGCCATGGTGATGTCGCGTTCAATATTATAAGAGTAATGAGATAGGAACTTCTGGATGAGTTCCTCAAATGTTCTTATGCCACCTGGTAGTCGGGAAAACCATGATGTGGTTGTTCCTCGCAAGCTTTGGGGAAAAAGGCACATTAGGTATGTGTCCTCATAAGCTACTTCAAGACAAGCAGAATGAAATTCTCGGACATGATCACGGGGATCCCCCTTTCCTCTATATTTTTCAAATTTGGGTGTTTCAAACCCGCGTGGAAAGGGTGGCATATAAAGATTCCTATCAAACGGATAGGGACAGATGTCGTTAAGTGAAAATTGATTGGTCTTAACACCACTATGAAGTTGTTGGGCGAGATTCGCGACTTGTTGCCGCAACATCTCCATTTCATTTGGAGGAGGAGGTGGTGGGTTACCTCGAGGGATGTTATATCTGATGGGATCTCTACGTCTTTCCTCCTCATGGCGACTTTGTCTTTCTGATGCTTGTCTTAATTGGGCAAGATCAAAGTCTGAGGGGAGTTTGGCTCCTTCTTGAGCAAGTCTTAAGAAGTGAGCATCCGCATTGCTCCTGAGAATTTCATCAAATAATCTGTTAAAGTGAGGGTTATGCTGAACCCTTTCGATTGTTGAAGGAGTGGGACTACTTGGGTTTTCATCATTTACATTTCCTCCAAGTGCTTCTTGAAATTCATTGAGGTTGTCCTCTTCTTCCTCAATTTCTATTTCTCGTTGCCTTGATCGTGATCGGGTTTGAGCCATTTTGTTTGCAAGTTTGTGTTGAAGTTGATTGAAGATGATGATGAGTTGTTCGATGAAAGATGGATGATTAGTGGATTGTAGATCTCTAGCACTCTAAAGGTAAATGTAACCAGAATTCTTTCTTTGAATTGCTTGTTTGTTTTGATGAGTTTGGATGTGATAAGGTGTAGAGAAATCTGAGATGTGTTACAGATTTTGACTACCTAGCAATGAGAGGATTCACTCATGAACTAGTTTTAACCTGCGTAGATGTGTCTCTTAGGATGAGCTTATCCTAGATGTAGAAACAATCTAAAAGTGATGTGATGTGTTTGATTTCAAGCAATATCTAAAAAAGGAATCTTGGGACAAGAACCTCTTAATGTTTTGAGAGTTTTGGGATGAATTGATGATGGAAAAATGATGTATGAATGAGATGATGGATGTTTTGTTTTCAACTTTAATAAAAACTTTGTGTTACAAGTGGAACAAACTCTACTTCTTCCCTTTCAGGCGTTGGTGGCATTTCTCGAGCTGTGTTGTAGGTGATACAGATGTTTGGGAAGAAGTTGGGATTAATCTTTCCTCCTTGATTTTTGTGATAACTCAGAGCTCTATATTGCATAAAAGCTCTGCGGTTCAATGATTCGGAATCAAACTCGTTTGTTTTACCTTGAAGGTATAGACGCATGCGATGTAGAAAGACTCTATGGGAGACAAAGATTTGTCGATTGATACAGAAGAATTTCCTCCTTTTGATTAAAGCCTTTGAGCTTAGTGGTCTCCTTTTCAAGGTGATACTCTGATGACACTTCTTCTTTCGCAAGATGTGAAGAATGGTCATAAATTTTTGACTCTTTGTTTGTTTGCACTTTGTTTTTGGTATTTTTGGTTGTGTTGACAGATGTTGGATGAATACTTTGTTTTTGGGATTGATTTTCTGATTTTTCTTTGACAAGAAAACAAAGCAAGCACACAAACACAAGATTGTAGCCTCAAAGGCACAAATGAGTATGGGTCTAGATCAACCCAATTCTTGGACTTGTTTTTGACCCTTCCTTTAGATGTATTTTAAGGTGTATTTCCAAAGCCTGAAGTCGGCTCAATTTGCTCTAGGTCTGTAAAATGAACACACTTCAAACACTCTTTATCCCTATGGTCAAATGGCCAGTTGTGATAAATTTAGCCCACATCTTGATATTTCTTCGACTTTGGTACTACATACCTTATGAATCCCGCTGTGGCAGGTAAGGATGTGATATACTAAGTCTTGCACGAGCATAACAAAATAGATGATCCCTATGATGGGGGAGTCACCACTTTTATCAAGCCACAAGTGACTTTTCAAAAAGCTATGTTTCTACTCAAGGAAATATGTATGGTGAGTATCTTGGGAGCAAAACCATCTATGCTCTTACACTAAATTATATCTCAAATATCCTCAATCAATAGAACAGGTGGGCTACTACTTAAAGGTGTTTAGTCATGTTCGATGTTTTTGGACATAAGTTCATTCTGCAGTGACTCACTTAAGAGCCTTGTAACTGGTGGTGGGGCCCATTTGTCCTTTCGGCCAGTTACACTGTAGGAACAGCTATACCCAAGGCTACAGCTTTCGCTCTCACCTGATTTCTATAGCGGCTCGAAGGATTTACCGCTCGAGGTCGTTCCCAAGAGTATCGATCCCTTGGCAGGCCTCTCTTAAAAAGATAAAATTTGAGTGTTACTAACACTTTTCTCTTGCACCTAGGACCACGAGAGCCAAGGGAGAAGATAATGTGTGTTAGAGGTAGGACCACTCGACCAACTCTTTGCACAAGTGTGCCAAGCACGAAAAACACTTGTTCTTTTTAATCTATCATTGCAATGTGATCTAACTATTTGGAGATGTTGCTCCAACAATCATGGTGTTCTTTTTAATTTTCAAAGGCAATTGTTTGAGTAAACTAGAATTTGAAAATCCTGGTCAACTTAATGAAAAACACGTTTGCATGAAGTAAAATTGCTTTGAAAATGAGACAAGTTGATTGTGAATTTTATTTGCACCAAAAATGGAAGTGTGGATTGTGAGTTTTATCTTGCTGCAAGAAATAAAATTTGCCTTGTTGATTTTAAGCACCAAAACGAAGTTTGTTTCCTAACTTGCAAAAAAAATAAAGTTGTTTTTGTATAAGTTTGTGGTTCTTTTTACCTTTGAACAATGAAATTCTTTTTAAGAGCCCCAAACAAATGTGTGATTCTTTTTTTAAAAGCCCAAACTTGAAATGTGAAGTTAATTTTAAACCGAAATAAAAAGTGAATTCATTTTTAAAACCAACTTCAAAAACAAGTTAGTAAAAAATATAAATCTACTCTTTAATCTAATTTAAATCTGCACAAAAGAGAAAAATAGTTAGTAAAATCCGCCTATTTGGTGGGCTTCTACAAGCCTAAATTTTTATTTTTTTTTTTGGTTTTTTATTTTTTTTGGTTACAAAGTGATTTGTACAACGTTTTGTTACAATAGCGCTAGTCTGCGTTTGAACAGAGGCACTATTTAACACAAACGTATTAAAAGAAAGGGAAAGACAGAGAAGGGAAAAGCACTGAAACAGGGGGAATAGCGCCAAAATAATGCCAAACGCACCAAAACAGTGTCAAAATCTCAACCTGTGTGACATTTTCAACATTCAAACATGTTATTGGTTAAAAAAAAAAAAAATTGATCTTTTTGGTGTTTGGATTCACGTCGGGTTCACCAAATGATGCTCTGCAAAAAGGATTAGAAAATCTGTTTGATGGCAACACACACAAGAGCACAAGAAACAAACTTTAGTGTTAGCAACAAAAGATTATCCTAAACAGGCATATCAAGAGAGATATTAAGCATGAAATAGAAAGCATATAAACATAAAATGAAATAGCTAATCAAGATGCTCATAGTTGCTCCTCCCTTGTTCCTCTCCTCTCCAAGTCCCAAATGAGTGTAGCTCTCAGCAGCTTTTTGCACTATGGATGCTTATGGAGGATTGAGATTTAATACTAAGCTTCAAATATGAAATGAAAAGCTAAATACTATGCTAGAGTAGATAGTGATGCTATGAAAAAGCTCTATGCTAATGCCAGTATAACAACAATACTCTAAAATGCTTCTCCTTTTGCTTGAGGAGAAGGGTTCTATTTATAGAAGAAATAGGGAAATGAAGGGTTAAGATTGAGCAATCTTAACAAGGGTTAGGATTGAAAGTTGGGGATCCATGTGCACAATTGGCACCAATAAAATGGTGACAAGTTTCAACATAGGATTGGGTTGAGAGAAGAGGTTGGAGGCATTAAAGGCCTGAGAAGACCTCATGGTTATCTAGAAGGCAAGGGTCAAGTCTAAATTAAGATTACCCACTGGATTAAGAGTTAATCCAAGGATAAACCTTTGTGCAAATGTTTAAGAGATAATCATGGTCAAAGCATTAATGGCCTGATGAGACCTTTGGGTTGGGTAGAGGTTGAGTCAAAACAAATGTTTTAACCATGTGGGAGGGTTTGAGGTAACCATTAATGGTTATTGGAGACTTTGGGGATTAAGTGGTTGAAGGTTGAAAGCCTTCAATGGTTATCAAAGACTTTGAGCCATTTAGTGGTTGAAGGTTGGAAGCTTTCAAAGGTTATCCAAGACTTTGAGGGTTAATTTGTTGAACACACAAAGCATTAATTGCTTTTCAAAGACTTTGGAGTCTTTGAGAAGTGACTCCAATTTGCTTAGGAATGTGACAATATTTAGGGGATGGATTAGGCTAATTAGGAAGGGTTTAGAAGAATTTAGAAGGGGTTTAGGCATGCAAGTGGATTTTGTAGGAAAATGCAAGTGGGAGAAATTTTGGTATTTTCAATTAAAATAAAATCATTTATTTCAATTAAATGGTGTAATTTGCATTTGGATAAATATTCAAATAAATATTAATTTATTTAAATAAGAAAAATGAAGATAAAGCATTAAAATGCTTGAAGACTTTGAGGGAAACCATTAAAGGCTTGAAGACTTTAAGGAAAACCATTAAAGTCTTTAAGAAGACTATAGAAGGAAGCCATCAAGTTTGAAGACTTTAAAGCCATCAAGTTTGAATACTTTAAGGGAAACCATTAAAGGTTTCAAGTGGGTGAGGATAAATAGGATTTTAAATAAATAATTTATTTAAAATAGTTGTGCAACTTGCTTTTGTACGAAAATACAAGTGGGTGGAGGATAAAGGTGATTTAAATAAATTATTTATTTAAAATAATTGTGCAACTTGCATTTGTAGGAAAATGCAAGTGGGTGGAGGATAAAGGTGATTTAAATAAATTATTTATTTATTTAAATGTGAGAGGTGGGATTTTGGGGGATTTAAATAAATATTAATTTATTTAAATGTGAGAGAATATTTAATTAAACAAATATGATTTATTTATTTAATTAATGGTCTGAATTTGGTTAAGTGAATTAAATCAAATAAATTGAATAATTTATTTAATTAATAGGAGAATAGGGTTAAGATGAATTAATTAAATATTAATTTAATTAATTATTAATTGATGGTTAAATAATCAAATAAATATTAAATATTCATTTAATTAAGTGGACAGATTTATGTGACTACACTAAGTATTCATTTAATTAAGTGGACAGATTTATGTGACTACAAGAAGTATCCCAGAAGAAGACAACAAGTAGTACCACACTCCCTCAAGATGGTCAAGAAAAGAAGAACCAAATTAAAGATGTAGCCAAAGGTATGGATAATAATGCTACCAGTGATATACAAGGAAATGCCACAATGAAGAAGGCAAGTCAGCCTAAGACAAAAAAAGTTAAGACTACTACTAAGTTGATTAATAATTCCACATTTGATATGACTTAGGCTCTTACCCAAATGAAGGTCACTTTCCCATTGATAGAATTATTGAAAATAAAGGAACATAGAGAAGCTGCTCTATCTTTATTTTCCAAAATATCTGACAGTGACACAACTTTACCTTCTAGTTCAGCTAATAATGAAAAGGATTAGGAGCTAGAAACCCCAGAGGTATATGTTGTAACAACTATTACAAAAGAACCCTCACAGGTTGATCTTTTCTATGTTACTTTGCTAGTAAACAACCGGTTAATTAAAAACTATATGATAGATTCTGGTGCAGCTGCAAATGTAATGCCTTATGGTGTCATGAAAGAATTAGGATTGCTAGTGAATACAACGTATGGGAAATGTTATGCTATAGATAATAGAGAAGTGCTAGTGATAGGTACAATGAAAGATGTGGGAGTAAAGATAGCAACATTCCCTGAAGCAATATATAAGATGGATGTTATTGTAACTGACACAAACCTCACTATGGCATGTTGTTATCTGGACAGTGGGTCGCTGCTGTAGGTGGAAATGTTCAATTAGATCTATGATATGCTAGTATCCCTATCAAGGTAAACCAATTCAAGTTGTATAGAGAACCACGTGGCCCTAGGGTAATTGAGAAAGTAGACCCTAGTATGTTAAACTACACGATTGATGTGGATCTAGACAATTTTAGAATACAACCAGTTTTACCTCAATTGAAAAATACTGATTCTATTGTAACTGAATTAGAATCTCAACAACATGGTTTATGGCACATGTATTTTGATGGTGCTTGTTCTAAAGAAGGATCTAGAGTAGGATTTCTCTTTGCATCCCCATCAGGTATAACCTTCAAGTATTCCTTCTTGTTAGTCTTTCAGTGTACAAATAATACTACTGAATATGAAGCCTTGTTATTAGGGCTTGAAGTTGCAAAAAGGCATGGGATTCAATTGTTAAGAGTGTTAGGAGATTCAAAATTGGTTGTTTCTCAGGTTAGAGCTAAATATGCATCCAAGAATGATAGACTGAAAAGATATAAACATGCAGTGTGGGATGTCATTGAACATTTTAATGCATTCTTTATTAATTGGATAGAAAGGTCAAAGAATATCATGGCTGATTTCTTAGCAAATGTTGCATTAAAGAATGATGATATTACACTAACTGGTGTATCCACAGTAGAGATAAAAGATAGGCCTGCTTTCTTGATAATGTATATAATTGGCAAGTGTTTGAGGATGATGAAGACATTCTTAGATTTATAAAATGCATTGATGACTATGATGGACAAAAAATTGATTGCAATGTATTGGTAGAAGTGGTGGAAGATAAGGAAACTGTGTTTGGGAATGACTTGGTTCAATTGGAAACTAATGAAATACCTAGAGGATTAGTAGAGTTGGAAAGCATGTTCAGTAACAATGATAGTCATTTACATCAGCAGTCAACCACCAAGTTAGATGAATTGGAGGAAATAAACTTGGGGACTGAATTATCCCCTAAATTTGTTTACATTGGAAAAAACTTGTCCCCTCATGTCAGAGCTAACCTTATCAACTTATTGAAGAGATATAAGAATGTCTTTGCTTGGTCTTATGAAGATCTGAAGGCATATAGATAGGATCTGTTTCAGCATGAAGTCCCTTTGCTTCCAGATGCTAAGCCTTTCAGAGAGAAACAAAGACCTATCAACCCCCTGTTGGAATCTAAAATGCAACAAGAGTTAACCAAGTTGAGGGAAGGGGGAATCATTAAGCCTATAAAGCATTCATCTTGGGTGTCTAATTTGGTCCCAGTTAGAAAGAAAAATGGGGACATAAGGCTCTGTGTTGATTTCAGGAACCTGAATGTTGCTTCTTTAAAAGATAATTATTTTTCCCCTAATATAGAAGCAATGTTGCAAAGGGTAACCGGCTGTGACTTGATTTCCATGATGGATGGGTTCTTAGGATACAACCAAGTGTTAGTAAAAGAATCTGAGGAATTCAAGACTGCTTTTACCAAACCTTGGGGGACATATGTATATGTAAGAATGCCTTTTGGTTTGAAGAATGCTGGAGCTACTTTTCAGAGAGCAATGGACATAGCTTTCAAGGAATTCATTAATATTATCATGGTAGTGTATCAAGATGATTTGACATTCTTCTCCAAAAGAGAAAAGGATCACTGTGGGCACTTGGAAAAGGTTTTCAGTAAAGCTCTAGAATATGGTGTCTTTTTCAATCCAAAAAAGTGCCATTTTGTTGTCACTGAAGGAAAGCTTCTTGAGCATATTGTCTCCAAGGAAGGGGTTAGAATAGACCCTAAGAGAATTGAAGCTATAAACAATGTACCTGAGACGAAGAGTGTTAAAGGTATCCAATCTTTCTTAGGCAAGGTAAATTTCATTAGAAGATTCATTACAAATTTTGCAGAGATACTCAAGCCCATTGTTAAATTGCTTAAGAAGGATACAAAGTTCTGCTAGGATGAAGAAGCTTCAAAGGCTTTCACTGAAATAAAAAAGGCGATTTAGGAGACACCAGTGTTGAAGTCCCCTAACTACAGTAAGCCTTTCTCTTTGTTTTCTTTTTCTTCATATCACACAGTGGCTGCAGTTATTTTACAAAAGGATAATGAACGATACGAACATCCTATAACTTTTTATAGAAAATCTCTACAGGTTGCAGAGTTAAAATATGAAATTATGGAGAAGCAAGCATATGCTTTGGTCAAGGCTATTAAAGCTTTTAGGCCATATCTTGTAAATGCACAAGTAGTTGCCTCTGTCCCACATGCTGCTGTCAAAGATATTTTATCCTAGTCTAAAGTCACAGGTAAGAGGTGCAGATGGATAACCAGAATCCAGGAGTTTGATTTAGAAATTAAGATCACCAAGTTGGTGAGAAGTTTAGGCCTTGCTAAGCTTATGGCTGAGTCAAACCTTCTTGATGTTGAAGTAAATAATGTTGAAGTTGAGATCATCCTAGTCACCAGTATTGAAACACAACCCTGATACTCAGAGATAGTACATTTTTAAGGGATGCAACATTTTCAAAAGGAATGACCCATAACCAGAGAAGAACTCTGAAATTGAAGTCACAGAAATATGTCCTCATTCGAGGTGATCTATTTTGGTGGAAAAGAGATGGGGCATTTCTAATGTGTTTGGATAAATCCCAGGCTAAGAGAATGTTGACTGAAATGCATGATGGAGTGTGTGGGGGTCATTACTCTGCCAAGACAACTATTGGTAAGATAGTTTTGGCTAGATATTATTGGCCTACTTTGTTTAAAGGTGCCCATGAACATGTCCAGAGATGTGACCCATGCCAGAAGTTTTCATCAAAGTTGAAGTATGAGGGAGCTTTAGCTCTCAACCCAGTCACAGTGGAAGCCCCTTTTGTCCAATGGGGCATTGATTTTATTGGAGAAATCGTTGAGAAATCAGGAAGAGATCATAGGTGGATTATAGTAGCTACTGATTATTTTACCAAATGGATTGAAGCTATACCCACTTGGAGATCCACAAGTAAGGTTGTTATTGACTTTCTGATGGATAATATCATAACCAGATTCAGAGTCCCTGTAAAACTAGTGATGGATAATGCCATGAGCTCTAGGTCAGAAGAGTTTGTTGAGTTTTGCACCAGCCATGGAATAGTTATGTCCTACTCTTTGCCTTATCATCCTCAGGGTAATGGGCAAGCTGAATCAAGTAACAAGAGCCTCTTGAACATTATCAAGAAGATCCTGGAAGAAAATAAAAGGTCTTGGGACCAAAAGTTAAAATTTAGTTTCATGGGCTGACAGGGTTACTGTCAAGAACGCTATTGGGGTTTCACCTTTTGAATTAATTTATGGAACACAATCTAGGGTGCCAGTCAATAATCTTCGGCCAGTGTATAAGTTCCTGTGAGCTGAAGACATGGAGTTATCTGAACCTATGGAAGACTGGATGATTCAGATAGTGGAGGTAGAAGAAATTAGAACTTTGGCTCATAAGAAGAATTTAAAGATCCAATTGTAGTCCAAATATCTATTTGACAAGAGAATCTTGTTGAGAAAGTTCCAAATTGGTGATGTGATTCTTCAATGGAATGCAAAAGGACAGGATAAGGGAAAACACAAAAAGTTTGAGTCACTATGGATTGGCCCCTCTATGGTTTGTGATCTTAATGGAAAGGATTCATATTTTTTGAAGAATATGAATGGTGAGGTATAGGAATTTCCAATGCATGGACAATTCCTAAAACATTACTTCTCTTGATGTCCATGCACAGTAAGTCCTTGTCTATACGTATTTGGGTTTGTTTTTGTTATTGTTTTTGGGCTTTTGTTTGGTCTATTTATCCAGAGAGTTTCTGAATTCTTGTGTTAATCTTGCAAACAACCATCCCCAGTCAGAGCTTCTATTAGGACTCATTAAAATTGAGTCAAGTGTTGAGGCCCATTTCAAAGAAAACTTTCAGCCAGTGACTAGTCTATTCCTCCCTCTCGTGCTATGTGATAGGGAGCTTGGTAGGAAAGTGCTCACAAGACTAACTTGCTCAAAAGAATCAATGTATTGGCCAAAAACTTGTAGGATCTGATGTGTATGTTCACTCAACCTATCTTGTTATTGAAATTCCAAGAATTCCATGGTCTACTTGCCTAGTAAACTCGCTTATTGGTGATGACTTACTCCCATGCTCCAAAACTACTCAAAATGCTTGTTCTTCCTATCTTCAACTACTTGTGCCTGGTTCTTGGGGTCTTAAACTTTCAATTAAAATGTGTACTAGGATTTTTCCACATGGAAATGTAGGGGCAGCAAAGTGAAACTCTTTATGGAATGCTCATCTTCTAGTTTAGGCCTATAACCCACAATCTACACAAACTCACTAATAAGGTTCAATTACCCCAAATGAGGCTGCACATTGTCTTGGAGTATCGAGCTACACTTGGTGGAGTTATAGGAATGCTTTCAACATTTTTTATAAGTCCATGTTTCATTTTCCAACTGGTTTCATGCAATCTTACAAAAACTACCAATTTGTGTGTTATGCAGCAGGGCTACTAGCCTGTGGAGCCCTAATTGGCTCCTTTTTCCTTGCCTAGCCAAATGATGGGCATTTACACCATGAAACTTGTTTTAAATTTTTTTTTAGGAGTGAATACTCAAATACTTTTGTGGTTTTGAGTTCCATGGGGTGTGTTTGAGGACTATCCACATTTTAAGGCCCAAAAGGAGGGTTTAGTGAGGGTTTGGTACTTGCTTTGTTTGATTTGCATTCTCCTGGATGAACCTAGGCCTAATACTATTCAAGAGGGTCTATCACACCTTGGAGTTCCCTATCCAAGTCACTACCATCGGCCATTTTGCCAAACAATTGGCACACAAGAAGGAAAATAGTGATTTGACCCTGCCACTGTGCTTTTTACTGCCTTTTACCAGTCAACAACTTGTCCTCTTTAGAACCTACAAAAATGAAGAACTTGGAGATAGGAAAACATAATAAAGGAGGTATTAAAACATGTATCCATTCATCTATTACATTTCCTTCAAGATGCAAGGCTTGGATTATGTTCAACAAGCATTCCATGGGCATTTTGCCAATTACAAATTCATGAAAACAGTGAACTCATTGTTTGGTTACAAAAAAAGAAAGATTGAAGTAAGAAAAAGTTAAATAAGCCATCTAGGAAGATACTCAATGCTATTGGCCCAATCTCTAGGCTCTTGTCACATCCATCTACTCACTCAAATCACTTTTGAGTGCAAACTATGAGTTTTGTTCAAGTTACCAACCAAATGACAAACACTTGCCTAGTAATCACTCATTTGCATATTCCAACATCTCTCTGGAACAAGAAGAAAGATATGTACATTATATAAACATGGATAAACTTGGAAGAATCCATTGGAGGGATCCCAGACTTGGATCAACCAAGTTGACACATTTTGCAACCCCAAACCCTTGGCAGGGCAACAGGTACCTAGTTTCCAATTATTTTTGTAAAAACACTTTGCAAAAGAGAAAATGATGAAATAATTACATGGGAAGCTTGGTTAAATCCATATTACAACTTCCAAGAAGGTACAATATGGATTGTATATTTACAGTACGGACCGCCCCTCAAAAAGGAAGAAAAATAGTCATAAAAGCCAAAAAAACACTTGTTTTCTATTGAGTTACTCTTGCAAATACAATCACCAACCTTTCCCAAGACAAGGAGAGGAATTATATAGTTTCTCAGGTTGGTTTCCACACCCATGTATGGACAAGAGACTTTTTAAATTACTTTTTTCAAGAAAATGACCTTTTTGACAACTTTCTTGAGCAAAATGAGAACTTTTCTTGCTCACAAAGGCATTTTTGACATCCTAGCCTTAGAAACTTGCCTAAAAAATTTAGACATTCTCAAAAACACTAAAAAAACATGTATCAATTCTCTTGAAACCATTAGGAGACCTTTTTGGCACTTTTCCACATTTTTGCCAAAAATTGTCAACTCAAGGCCTGAAATGCAAGATTTGATCTCTCAAGACCAAAATGAGATAAAAACCACTACAAATGACTCCAAACAACCTAAAACAACAAAAAAAACCTAACACAAGACTTTAGAAACTTATAAGCATGAAAAACCCAAAAATGAAGTTTTGACTCAACTGGGTGCTCCTGCACCATACTCCCCCAAAAACAAAGAAGTCATGTGACTCTTTGAGGCAACAAAGAAGAAGGAATGAAAACTTTCTAAAAGTTATCTTCAGGTATCCAAGTGACCTCTGAGATAGGTTGGTCCCTCCACTTGATGAGATGCTCCATGTAGGTGTGATTCCTTGTCTTTTTTAGAACTCTGGAGTCTAGAACCTATTCAGCATGGGGAAAAGAAAGAGAAGGGAGAGATAGAACATAAAGGGATTGAGAAACATCTAAAACTCTTTGATCCTCCTTAGGTGGCTGCCCTTTGAAAGCAACCAGATCTGCAACATTAAAAATGGGGGACAAAGAAACATTAGTAGGCAAATCAACTTTATAAGCATTAGACCCATACTTAGCCAAGATCTTGCAAGGGCCTATCCTCCTCATCTGAAGCTTGCTTGGAAATCCCTTTTTTAGCCTTGCCTTATTCAAATGTACCATCACATAATCACCTATGGAAAACTGAACATCTCTCTTTGTAGCATCCACTCTTGCCTTGACTTTTTGGGAGGTGTCTTGGAGAGCTTTTCTCACTTGTTCGTGAACCTCCTTCATGGATTGAGCCATGTCATTTGCTATCCCACTCTTATGCTGCAAGTTAGTGATATCCCTCAACTCCATTATACCCCTTGGATGTATACCATAAACAACTTCAAATGGAAATTTTACCTGTGGACCGGTTAACACTATCATTGTAGGCATATTCTTCTTGATGAATGAGCTGATCCCAACTCTGCCCATACTCCTTTGTCAAACACCTAAGCATGTTTCCAAGAGACCTGTTCACAACTTTTGTTTGGCCATTAGTTTATGGATGATAAGCTAAACCAAAAGAGAGATTAGTACCCAATCTCTTCCACAATGTTTTCAAGAAATGACCAAGAAACTTAACATCTCTATCTAATACAATGCTAGTAGGCAAACCATAAATCCTAACAACTTCCTTGAAAAATAAATAAGCAATGTGACTTGCATCATTTGTTGTTTTGTAAGGAATGAAGTGAGCCATCTTACTGAATCTATCAACTACCACAAAGATTCTATCAAATCCTGCTTGAGTTCTAGGTAACTCTACTACAAAATCCATGCTAAGGCAATCCGAAGGCCTATGTGGAATGGGAAGAGGCTGATATAAACTAGTATTAGAGGAGTTACCTTTTTCTTTCTGGAATACAAGGCACTGCTCAACATACCTCCTAATGTCTCTCTGCATCTTAGGCCAATAATAGAACCTTTGAACCAACTCTAAGGTCTTATTGAGACCAAAATATCCACTTAAGAACCCATTCTGCTTCTCTTGAATGAGGTTCTCTCTCATAGAACCCTGTGGAACACACAACTATCCACCCCTGAATAACAAACCATCCTACAAAGTGAAATCAGCATATGCACCATGGAAGTTATTCTCAAAATTTTTACAAAGTTTATAATCTTCTGCAAAATCATTATCAGTAGGATACATGTCCCTAAAACTATCAATACCAATACTCTAAACTTGAAGCTCATGAATAGTTAACAATCATCTACTCAAAGCATATGCTACTTTATTCAACAAACCCTTCTTATGCTTAAGAGTAAAAGTGTAAGCTTGTAAATATTCTACCCATTTAACATGCCTATGATTCAGTTTATCCTATGAGTTCAAGAAACTGAGGGCCTGATTATCTGTATATACAACAAACTCTTTAGGAAGAAGATAGTGTCTCCATTTCCTAAGTGCTTGTACCAATACATAAAGTTCTAAATCATAGGATGAGTAATTTTTCTTTGCATCATTTAACTTTTCACTAAAGAATGCAACTGGTCTATTTTCTTGACTTAAAACAGCTCCTACTGCAATATTGCTAGCATCACATTCAATAGTAAAAAGCTTATCAAAACTAGGTAAAATGAGTACTGGTTGAGTAGCTACATTAGTTTTCAGTAATTCAAACCCCTTATTTTCTGCACTTGTCCATTGAAACTTTACCTTGACACCCCCTTTGATGGTGTCCAACATTGGAGCACAAATCTCATTGAATCCCCTAATGAATTTCTATAAAACTGAGCCAAACCATGGAAGCTTCTAACATCACTGGCTATTTTAGGAGTTGGCCAAATGGTTATTTCTGCAACTTTTGATTGATCCATTTTCATATTGCCTCCTGATACAACAAAACCAAGATAGACAATTTCTTGCTTCATAAAATCAAATTTGTCAAGATTAATGGTTAGCTAATATCCAAAACCCACTCTTCCTCCATCAATCCATCACCCCTCAAGGTGTGTTCCAATGTTGATCTTGCCTTCATTTCCGTCCACTAAAGCCCAATTCTTCCAATACCCTATCCATTATCCAATGCATATTTTTCATCCTTCGATCCCTTTGATCCCATCCTTTGCATAAATCCTTGCCTTAGTTTCATCTCTTTTTCCATGTCCTTATCCTACCAACGTCTTTGAGCATACTTTTAAAGGTCATGGTCCATTTTATTTTTTTCAAGGCTACTATCTAAACAAAAAGACACTTGAGTCCTCCTTCCATCCCCTATCATTTGTCCATCTTCTATTGAAAATATCAAAATGCCAAAAAAAAAAAAAGTGAGAAAAAAAAGAAAAAAAAAGAATAAAAGGTAAAGCAAAAATAATTCATCCACTGGTGAAAACCTGGCAAACAGGTGCCTTGGGCAAGTACCGTGATGAAAACTTGGCAAATAGGTGTCATGCGTAATCTATAAACTTCTTCCATACCGTACTTGGGGACAGGTTTTATCCTATCATATCCTTTTGTCCTTCATTGTTCCATTATCCTATCGAACCCCTATCATTACCCTTCATAACCTATTGTCCCTCATGTCCAATTTCCCCTTTCCACCTTTGATATTGACAAGGCTGAGGATCTTCATAAGCATCACGCATCTTGTTTGTAGCTTTTAGTCCATCATAGCTTTTGGTATTTATCCATTTGCTTATTATAACCTTTCATCCATATTCCCTATCTTATTGCAACTTTCTGCCACTATCCCTTAGCCTACCCCAACCTTCAGTCCATGTTCCTTATCCATTCTTGGTCTTGCTTATCCTATCCATATCTTATCACTATCCATACACTCTTTTTCTTGTTCCTTGATCTTGATCTGACATAAGGACGCAAAATTTAAACATGTTGTCCAAAACCTATTGACATGTCCCTCATGCCATGTCACTACTTTACATTGTCATATCCAGTCTCTTGTCCCATCATGCCATTGCCCTTGAAAATTGCATCTGTATTGTCTCCATAATAAAAGGCCTTTGTCTTCCCTTTATCCACCATCATTTTAGCAAGCCTATTTATTCACCTGTCATATTCTTTGCCTTGCTAGACACTAGGGGCAAAACCAAAAAAATTGAAAAATGTCCTGAAATAATCCAAAAAAATTGAAAAATGTCCTAAAAAAAATCATAAAAATTGAAAAATGTCCTGAAAATAATCCAAAAGAAACCGAATAACGTCTTGAAAAAATTCAAAAAAATTAAAAAATGTCCTAAAATAATCCAAAAAGAAAAAAGTCTTGAAAAAATCATAAAAATCAAATAATGTCCTGAAAATAATCCAAAAAAATCGAATAATGTCCTGAAAAAATCCCTAAAAAGTCAAATAAAGTCCTGAAAAAAAATGAACACAAAAAAAATTGTAAAAACTTGACAAGCAAAACAAAAAAATATCCCCTTTGTGCATAAGACAGATCACTGAGCATCCCTCCAACGACATGCAATCACACATTGTGCTTTAATGAAATCATGCATAAACAGATGAACTTTTCCAATCAAACTAGACATTCCAACTAATTCAACTTGTCATATCAATATTATTTGTCCTTGTCACTACTATCATGGGTCTTATACAGGGTGTGGTATACTCGAAACCAGACTATGTCTTGTCTTAGATGGGGTACCGCATGTCCTGAAACCAGACAACATGATCGTCCTATCAACACTTTCAACTTTTGACAATGAAGATCAAGATGTTTGTTTGACTTGTTGGAATTAGCGAGTCTTATCATTTATTGATTTATTTTCGATCATGTTCCTATGTTGCTCGATGATGTCACTGAGTGATTTAGAGTGATCGGGATGGTTCATGGTCCCTTTTTTTTTGGTTGTGATTGTTGTTTGTGGAATGTTTGTCACAAATTGGGGCAACTATATCATTGGGTGTCTGTGATAAGTACGTTGACTTTGTGAATGCCGCACATACCTTGACCCTTGATGTATGCACCCTAGGATGCCTCACTCATTCCTTGTGTGCAAAGTGTTTGTCTTTTGTAAAAAGGGTTGCGTTTCAGCTCTGGCCTTCAATGCCATGATGCTATGCATCTGTTTTGCTACATTAAATAAAGGTTCTCACCTACAAAGTGCATTACTGAAAGAAAGTTTTTCTTCGTCTCTAACTGTCCTTTGTCTCATTTCTTCTTACTAACATTTCTTCCGTCAGTTTGGGCAGTCTATCTGATCTTGTTCTCCAATCTCCAAAACACATAAGCTGCATCCTATATCCATTGATTAGTACATTTGCATTACATCAAGCATTTTATCCATTTCATATTATAAACACATCAAAAACACATAAAAATATATCCATACATGTTCCACAATGGTACATCAACAGTGCATAAGTCATCCATACATGGAAATTAAACATCAACCATAACACATTACATCACATCATATTGATGCATATCATATCATATATCAAAATAATATCAGAGTACAAAATTGGACAGTCTGTCCTAAGTATGGCCCGTAGGTTGACTACATAATGTCAAACTACATATGTCTCTATCGTAAGGAGCACGTGCCTCTATCACTGGGTGCTCCCTCTATCCTCCTCATCCCTACCATGTCTCAAGGATGATGTCCCTCCTGCCCTAGGTCCTGGCTGTGGTGGTCTCATAGGTCCACTCACCCCCATGTTGCTCACTGACCTCTGAGAGCGTTCCCTACTCTTTGTCCTCGATCGTGCCCGATATGACACTACCCTCTGCTCTGGTGGAACTGCACTCTCATATAGTGTCCTCCAATGGCGTATCTCCTCTCCAGTCTCTACCAACATCTGTGCCATCTCATGTGCACTAACATCCCTAATCGACCCAATATACTTAGTGACTCTTTGTTCTTCTCGCTGTGCCTGAGCTATTGTTGTATCTCGAGCCGCTGTCAATCTGGCTATCTCTGCTCTGAACTAATCCTGCTCTGTCCTCAAGATAGCATTTTGTCTCTCTAATGTTGAATTGTGATCATGCTGACTCACTATGGTAGCCCTGCACATCTCCATCTCCTCTATCCTAGCTATCTCCGGCTCTATGGGTATATCCTATAATGACTCCTGATCGGCTAAATCTAGCTCATAATCTTCATCCCCCTCATCATCTCCATCCTCATCATCCCCCTAATCATCATCACCACCCTCATCCTCCTCATCCTCATCATCTCCCTCCTCCTCTCCTGTGAGTGCGAAGTCCTCCTGTCTCCTCGGTACCAGAATATCAGGATCAGTCAATGGCACTGGTCGCCATCATACAAACCATCGCTCTTACTCCTCTGTCATCCCGACGTCCACCACATCTGATCTCCAATCCCACTGTCTCCACTATAGCTGTGTGAAGTCAGCATAGGCTATGTGTGGCTGAATCATCCTCCCCCACTGACTCGTCTCTCTGTGAGATTGGGCAAAGTGTGCAGTCCTTCTAGGTACATCCTACCTCTCTCCAAACTGTCATCTGACTCTCTTTGGCAAGTACATCTCAATCACTCTGTCACGATTCACTAGTCACCCAATCAGGTATCTCTCTTGTCTGCAATACAGTAGCTCATCACTATCATCTAACCATCTAGGGAAATCAAGATATGGCCTCCATGTGAACTCTCTCAATCTGTCTAGCTCATGTCGCCAATACAATATGTATCCAAATGGACCCTGTCTCAATGTACCCCCATAATAGTACACATATGGTCAGTGTGGTAATACCTGTCTCTCTGCAATCGATCGACATATGGCATAGCAAGCACACATGGTCCCCATGCGTACATCATCCCCTCTATTTCCATCCGCTCTAGCACTCTTCCCCATCCAATAGGGAATCCATGTCCTCATCTGTCCCCTGCTAATAGGCATGCTATAACCATGGCTATCACCACATATCATCGATCGTACTCTGATGCCATGGTCTCCCAGTCAATCTCCCTCTCTACGACATCCAGATCATCTGCATCACACTCAAATAATCTGCACAATGCATCTCTCCCTATCATCAGGTCATACTCAATCATCTCCCCATGAATCAAAATGTGGAGGATACGCCATACATCCTCTAGTGTCATAGTCGCCTCTCTAGTCGCTAGATGGAATGAGGAGGTCTCTGAATGCCATCGCTCGGCCAATGCAATAAGAAGTCCTATGTTTTCCCTAATCTCAAGCATGAATGTGATGTAGTATAACCCAAGTCCTGCTAATGTGTCTTTGTCCGTGCTCCTGAGTCTGTTGTAACACGAAGCAGTCCGGTTAGTTCTCCCGCGCAATTAATGGATATTGTTGACTCTGCATCACAATTGGGGCACACTTTGTTAGTTTTAGGGTTTGATCTTATGGGTTGCATTTCCTCATTTCATCCACAAATCAGGGTGTTTCTAATCTATTTTGACCTATCCTACCCTTATCCCCCTTTTCGGGATCTTTCGCATGCTATTTTTGATCACATTAGGGTTCCCCGTGCACAACTACGCTTGTGTGCTATGTCCTGCACCTATGTAGCATCAACTTGTGCCTGTGTACCCTACACAAGTGCAAGACACCCTACACAAGCACAGGATGTGCCTACATAGGTGCATAAATCACTTTCTGCATTCTCTGTGGGCCCCACAATGTCCCGTAAGCAAGTCAAATTCATAAAATTGCCAATATGGGTTTTTGAGATACATACCACTGCTCCCGCATCATCCAATCATCTATAGGTGTGTACACGTTCCCCGAGGTGATCTGCAATTGGAATGTTCGCCATCTCTCTGCATGCATTCTTTTCCAGAGCAACAAATCCTCCTCTTTGGCTAGTGCAAATGAGCTCTTTTCACTCTCTTTGTCTCATTTATAGATCTTTGTCAGTGCATAGATGGATGTGCACTCTCTCCATCTCATGCTAGTCACAGTATTTTGCATCTTTAATTGCTTGTCCTTTGTGTATCCGATCCCCGATTTTCAATCCGTTTGATCCTATCATTTTCTATCGTTCTTGTCGATCAATTGGCCTCTTTTCTGGATGTTTCTGGCCAATTCCTCGAGGGGGCATGCATATGTCATTGTTATTGTCTAGGGTATTTTCAGTATTGTTCTTTGAAACAACGCTTAGAATTGCATTGTCTCAAAGAGGGGCAAAATGTAGACGTCTAAAAATGGTCAACACTTGCGGAGTCATACTTTAACATTTGCGCATTGCCTTATTTTAGGGTTTTTGCGTCGCATTAACATTTCTCCTATGTCGCGCACTTGGTTTTTATCATTTGCGAGCATCGAGTTCTTCTTCTGCATTCTTCATTTGTCTCGCTTTTGAATTTGGTCTTGTCGATAACAATCTTCAGTCATGATTTTGGTCGATCTTATCCTATCGCATCAATGTGCATGCTCATTTGTCATTATTTTGGACATCGTCAATCCTAATTAGGGTTTTGTCATCTTTTCAATCTTGTCCTCTGGTCAATCTTGCGATCGATTCATCATCGATCCTTGTCCTCTTGTCAATCTTGTTATTTTGCAATTGATTCGTCATCAATCCTTGTCCTCTTGTCAATCTTGTCATTTTGCGATCAATTTTTCATTGATCGTCGTCCTTCTCAATCATGTCAATTTGGAACAATTAGTCATTGTTCCTCGTCAATTGGCGCCTATCAATTTGGTCTCTTTATCAATCTTGGTCAATTTGTCAACCAATCTCAATCATTTGTCAACATTGGTCCTTTGTTAATCAGAATCATGATCAAATCAACATCAATTATCTTTTGTCAAGACCTAATTGTCGTCCTTGCATTTCTAATTCATCTTCTAGGGTTTCATGATTTGTTCATTTAACCTTGTTGGTCATTTTCCCTCTAGGTTAAATAATTTATTTATTTATCGTAAGTCTTCTTGTCACAATTAAATGTTTATTTAATTGGCTAATTAATTCCTCCCTCTCTTTGTGAATTAATTAATGAATGAAAAATTGTTAATTAATTTACCTAATTTTCCAATTTACTAATTTCTCCTAATTCCTAATTTTCTAATTTCCATCAATTTTCTAATTTCCTAATTTCTAATTCATCTAATTTTCTATTTTCTCCTATTTTTCTAATATTTCCCCTAATTTCATGGGAATGACATGTCAATCTTGTCATAATTTGTCAATCAATCAATTTTGCATAGCAACCTTGTCAATTTGTCATAATTTTTCAATCAATCAATCTCGCATAGAAAGTGTCAATTTGTCATAATTTGTCATAATTGACAATCAATCAATTTTGACATAGCAATTTGTCATAATTATCAATCAATCAATCTTGCATAGAAAGTGTCAATTTGTCATAATTTGTCATTCTTGATTTGATATTTCCTTTCAAATCTCCTCATGCTAATCTTGTCTTTCTCTGATTTATCTATAAATTGGATGAATTTCTTCAATCAAAAGGTTGAATCAATCATGCTTCTAGTACCCTTATGTTGTCATCTTGTCTTATCAATCTTGCTTTCACATTATGCTTATGCACTTGAAGGTAAGATCCACAAAACAAAGCAATTTGAAGAAGAAAGAAGGACAATGGAGAATCATGGAGGAGACATTCACGTTTGTGGTGGTTTGAATTTGAATTGAATGTTTTATTTCCATTTCTCTATTGAATGTAATTAGGATTTGTCACTGCATTTTAGTTTTCATGATTGAGCTAGTCCAATTTGTTATTTGCTTTGATGATTTTCGAATTCCTATCTACAATCCTATTATCTCAATGCAGTCGAACCTATAGACTCTTCCACCAGTGAATAGAGTGAAAATATGACTGAAGCGGATATCAAGTATCTTAGTCGCAAAAATAGAAAAGGTAAAAATAAAAGATCTGACGGCAAAAACCACATTGTGGCGGTGTCAGAATCTAAAAAAGAGAAAATAAAGGATGTACCCAAAGGTGAGATGCTTGATATATTACCAAGTCATTTTCAAGAAAGGTCCTCCATATTGATCAAACCAACTCAACCAGTGAACATTGGGAGTCAAGAGACATCGCATATCATTCATGTAGCTCAATCACTATCAGCAGAAGAATTGAAGGAATTCAATGAGCTATTCTTAGAAAAGAAAATAAACTTTGCATGGACGTACTCTAATATGCCAAGCTTGGATCTTGATCTTATTATGCACCATCTCTCAATCACACCAGGAGTAAAACTAGTTAAGCAAAAACTTCATAAGATGCACCCGCATGTAGCATTATTGGTCAAGGTTGAACTAGAAAAACTACTCAAAGCTAGATTCATCAGGGCTATAGATTATGTCAAATGGATTTCAAACATAGTACCAGTGTCAAAGGTAGACAAATCTATCAGAGTTTGCATAGACTTCAGAGATCTCAACAAAGCATGTCTGAAAGATGACTTTCCATTACCAAATATTGATATGATAGTCGACATGACTGCTGGGTATGAGATGTACTCACTAATGGACGGATTCTCCAAATATAATCAAATCAAAATAGCTCCTAGAGATCAAGAAAAGACAGCTTTCACCTATGCTTGGGGAACTTTTTGCTGGAACGTCATGCCATTTGGGCTAAAGGATGCAGGAGAAACCTATCAAAGAGCAGTCACTACTATTTTTCATGACATGATGCATAAGAATATGGAGGATTATGTTGATGACACCTTAGTGAAAACTATGAAAATATCAACGCATATTCAAGAGTTAGGTCCTATACTTGACAGAATGGAAAAGTTCAAACTCTAATTAAATCCAAAGAAGTGTGCATTCGGAGTGACATCTGGTAAATTACTTGGCTACATCATTTCAAAGAAAGGAATCGAAGTTGATCCTAAGAAAGTTCAAGCCATAATGGAAATGCCGCCTCCCAAGAATATTAGTCAAATGAGAAGTCTACAAGGATGTCTTTAGTCTATCAGAAGGTTCATTTCCCAGCTAGCAGACAAGGCTCAACCTTTCATGAAAGTGTAGCGTCATAAAATTGCGACACTTGCAATTTCGACTGCATTTGGGTCTTCTCGATGGTGATGCAACATTGAACCTGGATGGAGACCCCAAAACCTGTTTATGACATCAAAAACTGCATTTTTTCAGTACCCTAGCCTGATCCTCCTTGCACCCTGCTGTCCCTGGAGGTGGGACCATGGTGCCCAGTGCCCTGGTCCCCCAGGACCATGGCGCCTAGCGCCCTGGTCCCTGGCCTTATTTTGGGCCCGGTCTCTTTTGGGGCTTCGGGTCTTTAAGTTTGCAAATTGGAAAATAATATTTCCTGGTCGGCCTAAGGTCAAAAAAATCAGTCTTTCAACCCTAATTGACAAGTATATAAACTACATTTCCCCTCCCATTTGAGGAGGTAAGAAAAAGGATATATGCAAGCAAGAGGCAGAAGCGCTATTCAAGCATTCAAGCATTCAAGCATTCCTTCAAACAATTGAGCATTCTAAGTCTCCATTCAAGGCTAAGTGTTGCATTCAAGACAAGGATTCAACCATTGAAGAGGAGATCACATACCAAACACAACAACATTTACACCTTCGCATGTAAGAATACAAACATTCTTACAACAAGGTATTGGTACTTTATTACATTACATTTACAGCATTTCTCATTTCTTGGTTAATTCCAAAATCAGGGTTTGACCTAAGGGCAAACCCCTAATCCCTAACCCCCCAATTGTCCTCTCTTTTTTGTGTGTAGATTGCAGGTATGCAGCTGTAATTGAAGATCTGGAATCCTTGTGCAGAGACGAACAGATCCCCCTTCGTTTCGCAGATTTTTCGGAGGACCGTGTGCACGCCGGGCGCCATCGTCCTGTCAACTTTCGCTCAAATTTGTAGGACAGCACCATCTCGACATTTTACTACTAATTCCAGGTCTGTAGCTTCATCCTATATTCCTATCTCTGTTTATAAGTGAATCTTTCTCACTTTGCATGCATTTCTAGCTAAATCCTTCTATCTACATTCTTTACAAAAGAGGGTAGCTTTGCTGTCTTAACCCTTGAAACTCATTTAGAATCCAATCTTGCATTGTGTGGGATTAGATCTTGTGGGTTTCAACCCCTCTTTTGAATGTAAAGTCTCCCCTAAGTGAAAACCGTCAACCCTAGTGACCTCCTTTCCCTCTCCTTGGAGTGGTGGGGGGAACACTTAGGGTTAGATCGTGATTTTCCGCTTTACATTTTGGTGAACTTGACGTGAACATCCTTTCTGATTATTCATGGTTAGATCTAAAAATTTGATTCCTTGATTACATTTCCATGTTTGATCTTTTGCAAATTTTAGAGGTTAATTGCATAAAAACCCTAAATTTTCTTTTTAGTAATTAAGCTTGTGAAATGTTTAATTGTTAATGCTTGTTTTAGATCTACCCTTCTATTACAAATTGTCAATTCATATTTGTGCTTTAATTCTGAAAATTAAGTGGTTAAGTGTCAAAACCCTAATTTTTAAAACCCTCTTGATTCAACCTTTGACTGATAATTTCACTGATCAAAACATCTCAAAATCAAATGTAACTTTGGATTCCGCAACAAAATCATAATATCTTTCATCCCTGAAAATTTGGAAAAAAGTTGCGAGGACCGTGTGCACCCGAGCGCCATTGTCCCCGACATTTTTTCCAAAATTTTGGGAGCTAGATCTTACTGTATTTTTCTGCTAAAATTCAGAATTTTGGCTGATTTCATCAATTCTAACACTTTCAAAATTAAAGTCAAAGTTGGTCTAGTGATTTCTTGGATTAAGGCTTCTAATCATTCAAAAATTGTTGAAATTGAAATTTTGTGTCAAAATTGTGTTCTTATTGTCCTAAATCTGAAAAGTGTGTTGGCATTCATTCGAAATTTCAGTGCTTTATTCAAATTCTTGCAATTTGTGATTTTTGAAATTAAGTGTTTAATTACACCAACTTTGATTTCCACTTTCAAAACTGAATTTTGCGTGAAATTGAGTCAACTTTTAAATTTCAAAACCTGCATTGCTTTTGGTATTCCCTCTAAAATCATAAAATTCAAAATTTCAGTTTCCCTCTCTTTTTCAAAATTCAAATTTTGCATTTTTCAACAATCTTGGTAGGGTTCAATTTTGAGATTGCAACTTTAATTTGGCCTATCTACAGATCATAAAATCACTCAATTTTTTCAGATTAGCTTTAAAATCATCATAACTTTCATCACTGAAAATTTTGAAAAAAGTTGTGAGGACTGCGTGCACTCCGTTCGCCACGGTCCCTGACATTTTTTCCAAAATTTTGAGAGATTGTCGTGATTGCATTTAACAACCTAAATCTAGGAGATTGGCTGATTTTATTGAAATTTGCTACCTCTAAATTCAAAATCTTCTCTCCCTCTCTAGTGCATGAGTTTTACAACAATAAGCCCTACTTACACTATTCCCATTAGACGAAGCTGTAGAATTAAGTCTTTCCAAGGTTTAACTACCGAGGAGATGGAACCTAATTTGAATAGCCTTTTTAACGAGGACACAGGTAATTCATCTAATCCTCCTAATGATGAAGAAGCTCTCCATGAGGTTTCTGTAGAACAACTTTCGAAATTGGATAACCAATTTGATGATTTTCAGCAATGGATGTCTCAAGAGTATCCTGATAGTCAAGCTCTTTCATTAATTGAGGGTCTAAAATGTATGGTTCAAAGTGATAAGAATAGAATTGATATTTTGCATGGTATTGCACACATTGTGGATTTGAATGTGATGCCTATGAAGAGTTGTGCCGAAACTTTAGGTTATACACAACCTCCCACTCAAGTTAATCATTCTATTCCTTTGACAACTTCTATTGCTAGCATACCAACCTTTACATCAAACATAATGTCTACTTCTATACAAGACATTCTGCCTATGATCACCAATCATGGGGGCAATCCTTCCTCTTCAATTAACCCTCTTCCTTCATTCAATCCAACTTCTTCATTCATTCCTTCAATAAGTGTTCCTATTGCATCTCCACAAATGAACATGACGGAAGGGGGCAATTCATTTAACCATTCCATTCCTCCTTGTGGTGTTCCTCTTTTCCAATCATCTCCTATGACTAACTATCATAGTGTCCTGCCACCTTACTCTCAATCAATACCTTCTTTCAATAACATAATACCTCCATCACAATCTAACACGTCTAATATGAACTCTTCAACTGAAGCGACCATTAACAATCTTGCACAAAATATCTCTTCTATACAGCAACAAATTGCCTCTATGAATCAATCTAAGTTTAGTGTGCCCACATTTGATGTTGTGAGCCCACTTTCTCTTGACATTGTTCGAGCTATCCCTCCTAAGCATGTTGAAATCCCACATTTGGAGCTTTATAATGGTAAAGGTGATCCTCTAACACATGTTAAGACATTTCAAACAATATGTATCGATTTTGCTTATGACCAAAGGTTGCTTGCAAAACTGTTTACTAGGACATTAAGAGATAAAGCCCTACAATGGTATTGCTCATTGCCTTCTTATTCTATTACTTCTTTCGAACAACTTGCAAATGCTTTCATTCAACAATTTCAAAACAATATAAGTCCTAAGGTTACTTTGATTGATTTAATGCATTGTAAACAAGGTGTTAAAGAAAAAGTGACTGATTTCATTGGTAGATATAAGCATTTGTATGCTCAAATCTCTTTTCTAGTGCCTGACAATGATATTCAAAGAATCTTTATTTCTAATTTACAAAAAGATATTCGAGACAAACTTCTGTTTTCTGAGTTTACTTCTTTCCAATAGTTGTGTGCAACTCTTCACAATTATCAACTGACTGTGAGTCAAATCGAACAAGCAAATCCTATGGCTCTGAGTGATAAGGGTGATAGTAGTCAACAACCATTTGGAAAGTTTAAACCGAATAGAGTTTCCGTTAAGTTCAATGAAAACATCATCAACAACAATGTGAATGCAGCATCAGGTGTGCCTCCTATTTCTAAGTTTTCCAAGAAAGAAAGAAAGTTTACTCCTTTGAATGAATCATTGCATAGTATTATGAATAAGTTATTGGAACAAAATGTGCTTACTCTCCCTCCTATAAAGCAAATCGATCCTACAAAGATTAATTCACCCTATTTTGATAACAAATCTTTTTGTCAATTTCATCGTCAACCTGGGCATGATACTGAAAAATGTTTTTCTTTAAAGGGTAAAATTCAAGATTTGATTGATAATAATACTATCTCTATTTCTGGTATGAATGATAAAGGCAACACATCTGTAGCTCCTCCTAACCAAAATCTTAAGATTTTTACTGATCCATTACCTTCTCATACCTCTAATGTGATTGAGACTAATGATTCCTCTTTCTCATCTGATGGTCTTGTGTCTATGACTCCGAATGTGATTAACTTTGTAGAGCAGCAAGAAAACCCTCAAGAACCTTCCATCACATTTGATTCTAGTGAAACTATCAGGGCACCTGATGGTCCTTTATATATAGTTGCAAAAGTCAAGAATACACCTTTCCGTGGAGTGCTTATTGATCCTTCTTGCATGGTTAATGTTATTACTGAAGAATTTCTCTTTACTTTGCAATTGAATCAAGTGATCTATGACAAAACAGATGTGATTGTGAAATTATTTGATGCATTTTCTTCTCCTGCAATTGGTTCTGTTACATTACCTATTAAAGTCCATAACAAATCCCTTGATGTGAACTTTGCTATTATTCCTTCATCCGAACAATTTCGTGTGAAGCTTGGCTATACTTGGCTATCTTCCATGAAAGCTATTGCTTCTCCTATTCATAAATGTTTGAAATTTCCCCATAATGGTGAAGTTGTTACTGTCAATCATAGTCTCTTTAAACCAGCTGAAAGAACTTCTAGCATTCCTATTGATTATTTTTGGCCTAAACAATTCCAATCTCTTCCTCCGCGAAGTGATCATCTTTTCAAATCTTATCAAAAGTGGAAAACAGATATGATCCTATCTCTAAGTGAACCTAGAACACCCAAACTTGATATTCCTATCATTCTTGAGAAAGAAGTTCTTCCTTTGAAAGATAAAACTAATGTCTTTCCTCAAGAAGATTCCCAACCCATCCCTATGGATGTGACTATGTCTATGCCTAATAAACTTTCTGAAAGTAGACCTATACCTCCTCGTCATGATGGACTTGGTCTCCTTCCTAAACCAAATATTCCTCCTTTATATGGAGCAGTTCCTCCTCCTTCCTCTTATGGAGAGATGAGACCTTCCTCTTCTCCTATTATCCAGCCTAAGAGACCACAACCTAAACACCCAAGTGATAAGGATGAGAACATTCCTCCTCCTCAATCTTCTCCACTTCCTACTAAGACTAGACGAAATCGTCGTCTTAGAGCTCAGGCAGCTGCTTCTCAAACTTTGCAATCCCCAAAAACACATTCAACAAGCATTATTCCATCTTCTCCAAAATCTCCTAAACGTAAGATGCATGATGGTCTTGATCCTGTATGAGTTAAAGATCCTACTTTTATAAATCTTGATGATGATATAGATGAAAATGTTATTCATGATGAAAATGTTACTCCTCTTCATGTTGATAGTGAATATGAATATGTTGATGTTGATAACCATTTATCTAACAAATTTTCTAAAGCACTTATCCTAGCTCCTCGACTAGAACATGAACATAGCCCTTGTTTGGATCTTGTGATAGCTCCATCTGCTGTGTTGGATGTTCCTCCTCTAGCGTGTTACCTACCTTCCCGAAATATTGATCAGCAAGATCGGGGGGTGGATGACGTGCTAGACTAGTTTCATTAGCATAGCAGATTCTCTCCTCCTCTCTTTTGTTACTCCTTCTATGTGTTATTCGCATTCTTCTATTTGTTGTCCTTAGTGTTGTCTACTTGAGGATGATGCAAAGCATTGAGATCTCTTTTGGTCTCTCTCATGTTGACTCAAAAGACACGTGTTCCCTTCTTCTAGGTGACCTTCCTTGATTGGGGAATGAAGAACAATTATGCATACATACATATGATATACATGAATTATCAAGCAGCATACTAACCCCAAGGAAAGCGAAGTCACCTCATGCTTTGTGTTTTGTGTCTATTATCCTTGGGTTTATCTCACACTTGGGGGTTAAATCTTTGTGATAACATGCTCCTTTCCCTTCTCATTTCTTATGTGTATCACTACCTTAAAGAAATCATCCCCGTCGAGGCATGTGTGATCGCTTTAACGTAGGGGGGCATACACCCCATCTATCCCTTCAGGATACTTGAAAATTTCTTGGCAAACTTAGCTTTGCCTTGAAAATTTTTGGTATTTCTCTTGCATGACTCATAGTGAGGGAACCTTACTACAGACAGTCATGGTTCTCCCTCATGATCTTCCCTTTTACTTTATCAATTGAAGTCATAAGATCCTTAGTCCACTGGGGGCTTGGCATATCTTGCCTCCTTGACGTGGTGAAAGTCTTTCAATGTTGTTTCCTTATACTTTACCAGAAGTATTGGTGTACGCTTATACTCCCGCTAAAGTGGGGGCTAAATGTAGCATCCTAAAATTATGACACTTGCAATTTTGACTACATTTGGGTCTTCATGATGGTGATGCAACACTGAACCTGAATGGAGACCCCAAAACCTGTTTATGACATCAAAAACTGCATTTTTTCAGTACCCTGGCCTGATCGTCCTTGCACTCTACTGTCCCTGGAGGTGGGACCATGGCGCCCAGCGCCCTGGTCCCCCAGGACCATGGCGCCTAGTGCCCTGGTCCTTGGCCCTATTTTGGGCCCGGTCTCTTTTGGGGCTTCGGGTCTTTAAGTTTGCAAATTGGAAAATAATATTTCCTGGTCAGCCTAAGGTCAGAAAAATCAGTCTTTCAACCCTAATTGACAAGTATATAAACTACATTTCCCCTCCCATTTGAGGAGGTAAGAAAAAGGATATATGCAAGCAAGAGGCGGAAGCGCTATTCAAGCATTCAAGCATTCAAGCATTCGTTCAAACAATTGAGCATTCTAAGTCTCCATTCAAGGCTAAGTGTTCAATTCAAGACAAGGATTCAACCATTGAAGAGGAGATCACATACCACATACAACATACAACATACAACAACATTTACACCTTCGCATGTAAGAATACAAACATTCTTACAACAAGGTATTGGTACTTTATTACATTACATTTACAGTATTTCTCATTTCTTGGTTAATTCCAAAACTGGGGTTTGACCTAAGGGCAAACCCCTAATCCCTAACCCCCCAATCGTCCTCTCTTTTCTGTGTGTAGGTTGCAGGTACGCGGCTATAATTGAAGATCTGGAATCCTTGTGCAGAGACGAACAAATCCCCCTTCGTTTCACAGATTTTTTGGAGGACCGTGTGCACGCCGGGCGCCATCGTCCCATCAACTTTCACTCAAATTTGCAGGACAGCACCGTCTCGACATTTTACTACTAATTCCAGGTCTGCAGCTTCATCCTATATTCCTATCTTTGTTTATAAGTGAATCTTTCTCACTTTGCATGCATTCCTAGCTAAATCCTTCTATCTACATTCTTTACAAAAGAGGGTAGCTTTGCTGTCTTAAACCTTGAAACTCATTTAGAATCCAATCTTGCATTGTGTGGGATTGGATCTTGTGGGTTTCAACCCCTCTTTTGAATGTAAAGTCTCCCCTAAGTGAAAACCATCAATCCTAGTGACCTGCTTTCTCTCTCCTTGGAGTGGTGGGGGGAACACTTAGGGTTCGATCGTGATTTTCTGCTTTACAGAAAGTAATGAGAAAAGGAATAATATACAACTGGGATTAGCTGTGTGAACAACATCTTCAACAGATAAAAGAGTATCTGTCAAATCCACCAATCTTAATGCCACCTATTCAAGGTAAACCACTAGTCTTATATATATCAACAATACATCCATCACTGGGGGCACTTTTGGCACAACAGGATGACAACAAAAAGGAACGAGCTATCTATTACATCAGCAGGACATTGGTGTCTTATAAAATGAATTATACTATAATAGAAAAAGCATGCTTAGCATTGGTCTTTGCATCACAAAAATTAAGACACTACATGCTAGCACACTCAGTCAAGTTGGTGGCTAAAATTGATCCACTCAAGTATCTTCTTAGCAAGGCAACACTCATAGGAAGATTGGCGAAATGGGTCATGATCCTTACAGAATTTGACATTGAATATGTGGAACATAAAGCCATAAAGGGATAGGTAATTGCTGATCAACTTGTTGAAGCTCCGATTGAAGACTCTCAACCACTGCACATAGAGTTTCCAGATGAATCAATAATGCATCTCACACAACAACCCTAGAAAATGTTCTTTGATGGGTCCTTATTCATTACTCCTCAAAAGTACTCCATCCCAAAATCTTACAAGATTTTATTTCCCTGCACGAACAATATTGTAGAATATGAAGCCTTGGTAAATGGGATAAAACTAGCTGTTGAATGGAAGGTTGCTAAATTGCATATTTATGGAGATTCTCAGTTGGTAGTCAATCAAATCAATGATACATACCTAACTCGAGATGAAAAGTTGATGCCTTACAAGAGAACGATGGACTATCTCAAGAAGTACTTTGCTTTTGTGTCATTCTAGTAGATTCTAAGGTCCGCTAACAGAGCAGCAGATGCTATGGCCACCCTGGCATCCATACCTAAGTTACAAGAGTTCAATGCTCGATTTGAATTCTTGGTGGAAGAGTTATGTTACCCAGCTTATGATTCCCTTGAAACCCAAATAGTCTATTCTATTATTGGACATGACTCATCCTGATACAGCCACATTTATTCCTATCTATGTGATCATATTATCCCTGAAAACCTTACTCGTAACAAGAAAAGAAACTTCATCCGAAATGCTTCGCGGTATGTTATCATAGCTAATGATTTATTTAGATGAGGTTTGGACGATACATTGCTTAGACTTCTAGAAACTAAAGAGTCTAAACGTGCATTATCGGAAGTCCATGAAGGTATTTGTGGATCTCATTTGAATGGTTTTACTTTAGCTCGGAAACTATTATGGGCTGGCTACTAGTTGCCAGATATGGAAAAAGATGCCATAAAATTTGCTAAGACTTGTGAGAAATGTCAACTTCATGGAAATCTCATACATGCCTCAGCAAGGGATCTCATACCATTCATTACACACTAGCCTTTTTCAACAATGGGCCTTTGATCTCAGTGGCCAGATATATCTTGCCTTATCCAACGGACATAAATTCATCATAACTGCCACTGAGTATTTCACCAAGTGGGTAGAGACGGTTCCGCTCATCAAAGCAACTGGTAAACAAGTCGCCTTATTCATCCTAAACTATATAATTTGCAGGTATGGGATAGCTTCGTCCATCGTGACTGATAATGGAGAACAATTCAAGAATAAAGACCTGGATGAACTTTGTGAGAAATTCAAAATAAAGAAGCACTGGTCATCAGTATATTACCCTCAAGGTAATGGACAAGCCAAGGCATCTAACAAAAACCTACTGACTATCTTGCATAGAATAGTGAACAAATCTGGGAAGGATTGGCATTTGTAGCTCAATCTTGCACTATAGGCTTACAAAAAAAGTATCAGAACACCTACTGGGGCTACACCTTTCTCTTTGGTGTATGGGTCCGAAGTAGTATTACCTATTGAAGTAGAAATACCATCTCTAAGAGTTTCTTTGCAAGGTGTTGTTACTGATGAAGATCACAGAATATCTAGACTACAAGAACTCGAATTGCTAGATGAACGTCGACAAGTGGCATTTGATCATCTCAGAGTGTACCAAAAGAGAATGTCCAGAGGATATAACAAGAAAGTTTGACAAAGAGAATTTCAAGTTGGTGACCTAGTCTTGAGAGAAAATCCAAAAAATCAACAGTTTCACGATAATAAAGGGAGTTTGAACCCAACTGGCTAGGTCCCTACATTGTTACAGCAGCATACGGCTCTGGTGCCTATCAACTCTCAAACTCAAAAGGAGAACAGCTCTGAGAACCGATTAACACCATCCACCTGAAAAGATTCTTTACTTAGCATTCTTTGCTCCAGCAAACTGTACAGTTGAAAAAGTCCTAAAAAAAAATACTAAATGTAGTCACATAAATCTGTCCACTTAATTAAATGAATACTTAGTATTTATTTGATTATTTAACCGTCAATTAATAATTAATTAAATTAATATTTAATTAATTCATCTTAACCCTCTTCTCCTATTAATTAAATAAATTATTCAATTTATTTGATTTAATTCACTTAACCAAATTCAGACCATTAATTAAATAAATAAATCATATTTATTTAATTAAATATTCTCTCACATTTAAATAAATTCATATTTATTTAAATCCCCCAAAACCCCACCTCTCACATTTAAATAAATTAACATTTATTTAAATCACCTTTATCCTCTACCCACTTGCATTTTCCTACAAAAGCAAGTTGCACAACTATTTTAAATAAATTATTTATTTAAAATCCTATTTATCCTCACCCACTTGAAACCTTTAATGGTTTCCCTTAAAGTATTCAAACTTGATGGCTTTAAAGTCTTCAAACTTGATGGCTTCCTTCTATAATCTTCTTAAGACTTTAATGGTTTTCCTTAAAGTCTTCAAGCCTTTAATGGTTTCCCTCAAAGTCTTCAAGCATTTTAATGCTTTATCTTCATTTTTCTCATTTAAATAAATTAATATTTATTTGAATATTTATCCAAATGCAAATTACACCATTTAATTGAAATAAATGATTTTATTTTAATTGAAAATACCAAAATTTCTCCCACTTACATTTTCCTACAAAATCCACTTGTATGCCTAAACCCCTTCTAAATTCTTCTAAACCCTTCCTAATTAGCCTAATCCATCCCCTAAATATTGTCACATTCTTAAGCAAATTGGAGTCACTTCTCAAAGACTCCAAAGTCTTTGAAAAGCAATTAATGCTTTGTGTGTTCAACAAATTAACCCTCAAAGTCTTGGATAACCTTTGAAAGCTTTCAACCTTCAACCACTAAATGGCTCAAAGTCTTTGAAAACCATTGAAGGCTTCCAACCTTCAACCACTTAATCCCCAAAGTCTCCAATAACCATTAATGGTTAATTCAACCCTCCCACATGGTTAAAACATTTGTTTTGACTCAACCTCTACCCAACCCAAAGGTCTCATCAGGCCTTTAATGCTTTGACCATGATTATCTCTTAATCATTTGCACAAAGGTTTATCCTTGGATTAACTCTTAATCCGGTGGGTAATCCTAATTTAGGCTTGACCCTTACCTTCTAGATAACCATGAAGTCTTCTCAGGCCTTTAATGCCTCCAACCTCTTCTCTCAACCCAATCCTATGTTGAAACTTGTCACCATTTTATTGGTGCCAATTGTGCACATGGATCCCCAACTTTCAATCCTAACCCTTGTTAAGATTGCTCAATCTTAACCCTTCATTTCCCTATTTCTTCTATAAATAGAACCCTTCTCCTCAAGCAAAAGAAGAAGCATTTTAGAGTATTGTTGTTATACTGGCATTAGCATAGAGCTTTTTCATAGCATCACTATCTACTCTTGCATAGTATTTGCTTATCATATTCAACCATCTTGAATCTCCATATGGCATCCATGGCTAGTGCTAAAAGCTGAGAGCTACACTCATTTGGGACTTGGAGAGGAGAGAAACAAGGGAGTAGCATCAAAAGGCATCATGGAAGCATCTTAGGGAGGCTCTTCTCCTTTCTTTTATTTTGTTAAACTTCTTTCATGCTTTTTGAAATCTCTCTTGATATGTTTGGAATGGTTTTTAGTTCTTTGTTTTGTTTTTATGGTTGAAATAACTTATTAACATTGAACTTTGTTGTTGCCTTGTCCCCATTTCCATGACATCATTTGGTGAACCTGACGTGAATCGAAGAGCAATCATTTTGAAGACTACTAACTTTTGAATGTTTTAATTGACACACAGGTCATTCTCTTGCATTTTTCTTCTCAATTTAGCACCTTCGCAAATTGATACTTTAACGCTATTGTCTATAATGTTGCTCTTTCATGTTAAATAGCACTTCTGTTTTCACACAGAGTAGAGCTATTGTAACAAAGAGTTGTAAGAAAATTCCTTGTAACCGAAAACCAAAAATTTTAGGCTTGTAGAAGCCCACCAAAACATGCAGATTTTTCTAACTAATTATCTTTTGTGCAGGTTTTAACTAACCCCTACAATAGCATTATTTTTAGCAATTTTAGCTTAGGAAATAAATTTGTTCATATTGCTAACTTTGTCTTTCAAGTTAGGATAAAATAAATTCATTTTCCTTTTGGGTTAAAATCAACTACACTTTCATTTGGAGTTTTAAAAAGAACCACATCTTTCGTTTGGAGCTCTAAAAAAAGAATTACACTTGTTCAAAGTTAAAAAGAATCACAAAAACAAACACGCAAATTTTTTTTGCAAAGTTAGGAACAAATTCTTTTGGTGCTTAAAATCAACAAGGCAAATTTTATTTCTTGCATCAAGATAAAACTTACAATCCACACTTCCATTTTTGGTGCACATAAAATTCACAATCAACTTGTCTCATTTTTAAAGCAATTTTACTTCATGCAAACGTGTTTTTCATTAAGTTGACCAGGATTTTCAAATTCTAGTTTACTCCAACAATTGCCTTTGAAAATTAAAAAGAACACCATGATTGTTGGAGCAACATCTCCAAATAGATAGAAAATCATTGTGATGACAAATTAAAAGGAACAAGTGAATTTTGTGTTTGGCACACTTGTACAAAAGAGTTGGTCGAGTGGTCCTACCTCTAACACACACTATCCTCTCCCTTGGCTCTCGTGGTCCTAGGTGCAAGAGAAAAGTGTTAGTAACGCTCAAATTTTATCTTTTTAAGAGAGGCCTGCCAAGGGATCGATACTCTTGGGAACGACCTCGAGCGGTAAATCCTTCGAGCTGCTATAGAAATCAGGTGAGAGCGAAAGCTGTAGCCTTGGGTATAGCTGTTTCTACAGTGTAACTGGCCGAAAGGACAAATGGGCCCCACCACCAGTTACAAGGCTCTTAAGTGAGTCACTGTAGAATGAACTTATGTCCAAAAATATCAAACATGACTAAACACCTTTAATTAGTAGCCCACCCATTCTATTGATTGAGGATATTTGAGGTATAATTTAGTGCAAGAGCATAGATGGTTTTTCTCCCAAGATACTCACCATACATATTTCCTTGAGTAGAAACATAGCTTTTTGAAAGGTCACTTGTGGCTTGATAAAAGTGGTGACTCCCCCATCATAGGGATCATCTATTTGTTATGCTCGTGCAAGACTTAGTATATCACATCCTTACCTGCCACGGCGGGATTCATAAGGTATGTAGTACCAAAGTCGAAGAAATATCAAGATGTGGGCTAAATTTATCACAACTGGCCATTTGACCTTAGGGATAAAGAGTGTTTGAAGTGTGTTCGTTTTATAGACCTAGTGCAAATTGAGCCGACTTCAGGCTTTGGAAATACATCTTAAAATACATCTAAAAGAAGGGTCAGAAACAAGTCCAAGGATTGGGTTAATCTAGACCCATACTCATTTTTGCCTTTGAGGCTACAATTTTGTGTTTGTGTGCTTGCTTTGTTTTCTTGTCAAAGAAAAATCAGAAAATCAATCCCAAATACAAAGTATTCATCCAACATCTGTCAACACAACCACAAATACCAAAAACAAAGTGCAAACAACACAGAGTCACAACTTTTATGACCATTCTTCACATCTTGCGAAAGAAGAAGTGTCATCAGAATATCAACTTGAAAAGGAGACCATTAAGCTCAAAGGCTTTGATCAAAAGGAGGAAATTCTTCTATCTCAATAGACAAATCTTTGTCTCACATAGAGTCTTTCTACATCGCATGCGTCTCTATCTTCAAGGTAAAACAAACGAATTAGATTCCGAATCATTGAACCGCAGAGCTTTTATGCAATATAGAGCTCTGAGTTATCACAAAAATCAAGGAGGAAAGATTAATCCCAACTTCTTCCCAAACATCTGTATCACCTACAACACAGCTCGAGAAGTGCCACCAACGCCTGAAAGGGAAGAAGTAGAGTTTGTTCCATTTGTAACACAAAGTTTTTATTGAAGTTGAAAATAGAACATCCATCATCTCATTCATACATCATTTTTCCATCATCAATTCATCCCAAAACTCTCAAAACATTAAGAGGTTCTTGTCCCAAGTTCTCTTTTAGATATTTCTTGAAATCAAACACATCACATCACTTTTAGATTGTTTCTACATCTAGGATAAGCTCATCCTAAGAGACACATCTACGCAGGTTAAAACTAGTTCATGAGTGAATCCTCTCATTACTAGGTAGTCAAAATCTGTAACACATCTCAGATTTCTCTACACCTTATCACATCCAAACTCCTCAAAACAAACAAGCAATTCAAAGAAGGAATTTCGGTTACATCTACCTTAAAGTGCTAGAGATCCCCATACAATACAAATCACCAATCATCAATCTTTCATCAATAACTCATCATCATCTTCAATCAACTTCAACACAAACTTACAAACAAAATGGCTCAAACCCGATCGCGATCAAGGCAACGAGAAATAGAAATTGAGGAAGAAGAAGACAACCTCAATGAATTTCAAGAAGCACTTGGAGGAACTGTAACTGATGAAAACCCAAGTACTCCCACTCCTTCAACAGTCGAAAGGGCTCAGCATAACCCTCACTTCAACAGATTATTTGATGAAATATTAAGGAGCAATCCGGATGCTCACTTCTTAAAACTCGCTCAAGAAGGAGCCAAACTCCCCTCGAACTTTGATCTTGCCCAATTAAGACAAGCATCAGAAAGACAAAGTCGCCATGAGGAGGAAAGAGGTAGAAATCACATCAGATATAACATCCCTCGAGGTAACCCACCACCTCCTCCTCCAAATGAAATGGAGATGTTACGGCAACAAGTCAAGAATCTCGCCCAACAACTTCATAGTGGTGTTAAGACCAATCAATTCTCACTTAACAACATCTGTCCCTATCCGTTTGATAGGAATCTTTATATGCCACCCTTTCCACGCGGGTTCGAAACACCAAAATTCAAAAAATATAGAGGAAAGGGAGATCCCCGCTATCACGTCCAAGAATTTCATTCCGCTTGTCTTGAAGTGGCTTATGAGGACACATACCTAATGCGCCTTTTTCCCCAAAGCTTGGGAGGAACCACCACATCATGGTTTTCCCGACTACCAAGTGGCATTAGAACATTTGAGGAACTCATCCAGAAGTTCCTATCTCATTACTCTCATAACATTGAACGCGACATCACCATGGCTGATCTATGCAACACCAAACAAAAACCAGGTGAATTATTCTTAGTATTCCTGAAACGATGGTGCCAAATGTCTAGCAGACGTTCTCTTCAGTTACCTGAACAAGAACTAGTGGAAATTTTCATTTCCAACTTAAACGAAAAAATGGAATTTCACCTGGATGTCAAAGACACAGACTCCTTTAACGATATGATCACCAAGGGTATAAAATGTGAAAGGGTACTCATCAAGAAAGGACTCATCAAAATCTTTAATGAACCAAAAGATGGTCCTCGCCCGCGCTTCAATAGTGATAAACCAAACTTCTGGAACAAGAATAAAAATATCGTCAACGATGGGGTTGTGGATGCTCGAACTATCCAAAATGCACAACCTGTGGTTCGGTTTGCAGGACAAAATCCTCCACCTCAGAATAACACAAATGTTCCTCCTAATCAAGGTTGCATCACATCTCATGATGAACCAAGACCTCATCCACAAAAACAAAAACGCACATACACTCCCTTAGGGGAACCCATTGAAACAGTGTTGCGACAACTCATTTCTCAAAATTTGATCACTCTACCTAAGCTATCAAACTATGAGCCTTAGGTCAAACCGGCATGGTGGAGAGATACTGAACACTGTGAGTTCCATCAAGGAAGAGGACACAAAACAAGTAATTGTCACCGATTGAAAGATCTTATTCAGGATCTTATTGATCGAGGAGAAATTGAAGTTGAAGGACATGACCCAAAAACAACCAATAATGATCATCAGATGTTCAAGAATCCACTTCCATCACAAGATCAAAGGGGTCCTTCCACTTCTCGGCGAGGCACTGATACCACTGATTATACGCAGGCTGCGTATAACTACACTGTAAATCACCTATATGATGCCAGTGATCAAATTGCAACTATAACCTTCAAAAATCCCACCTCAAATTGCAATGTTATTACACGTCGTGGCAAGGTCACCATCAAGGCAGCTCCACAGGGCACCCCCTCCACCCCAAAGCAATATAATCTTGTGGAACAATTAGATAAAACGCCTGCGCTCATATCCATTTTAGAACTATTGCGCCTATCGCCATCTCATAAAACAATCTTGGATCAAGCACTCCAAGAGGCGTCAGTCCCTGCAAACCTAAACACAGACCAATTTCAAGCCATGGTTGGAAATCTAAAGTCATCACCTTGTCTCACTTTTTCTGAAAGTGACAACTCTTCCTTCCAACAACCTCATAACGCTTCACTACACATTGAAGGCTTTATCAACCAACACAGGATCAATCGAGTCTTGATAGATAATGGAGCAGGCCTAAACATTTGTACACTACAATTGGTCACAGCATTGGGATATGCAATAGAATCAGTGGATCCTCGCAAGAAGATCACCATCAAGGCCTATGATGATGCAGAGCGTTCATCCAAAGGAGCGGTGGTGCTACCAATCTGAGTGGGCCCTGTGGTAAAACACATAATTTGTCAGGTTCTGGACCTTCCTCTACCATATAATCTATTATTAGGAAGACCTTGGATACATGCCATGCAAGCCGTTCCATCTACCTACCATCAATGTATCAAGTTCCCACATAATGGTGCAGAGATCACAATCCTGGGTGATGCAAATCCCTTTGCATTTTGCCATAATATCAGCCATCAACCAGAAATTACTGTTCCTAATAATAGGGAAGCCATTTCCTCTACATCATATGTAAGTCCCACCTCTCTTGCCAGTTTGAACACCCCTATACCCAAGCAAGAAAAGCTTAAAATGAAAGTCGCAGAGGAAGGTCCCGGGGAATATAACTTAAGTCAACTCTTTTGTGTGGGACAAATGCCCACTTCTCCTAGAACACATGGTAAGCCACAACAGTTACTCCAACAACCACTAATCATACCAGCATGTGCCTTGATGCCATTCGTCCCTGGAAAGAGTCAAGAGGAAGAGACACAAGATGAGGACCTAGCGAACTGGATCTATAAAGATCCCATCACCACTGATAAACCGCAAGTTACACTTCCTACGGAACAGTATGGCAAAGGCCTCCTCATTATGCAAAGAATGGGATATGATGGTTAGAGTGCTTTGGGATACTGCAAACAAGGACGACATGAACCTCTGCTACCAGAATTAAAGCCCAAAGGTAATACAGGCCTAGGCTTTGAAAAAGAGTTCTTCCTAAACTCAGATTCAAAGGCAAACCTAGCAAACCATTTTGCCCACCTACTGCAAAGAGGATACCTTTCATAATCAAAGCACCATCAAGCATTATCCCCACTGCCCCATCGAGGCTCACAACTCCACCGCAACCATCATCAATACCAATCATCCCACCAAACGAACCAATAATCCCATCAATAACACCAATAGTAGCAGCAACTATATTGGAACCCACAGTAGCATCTATGGCACCAGCCATTCCAACAGAAGTCACTAAATCAACACTGTCGATACTTCCAGTGACAAATCCTTTAAACCCCATCACGATTCCTGCAGCACCGATCACTAAAAAGATACATAAACCAATCACACCTGCCGTGTTTAACTCCAAAGACATCCCAGTATGGTATAGCAATCGGATGCTGGAAAGTGATTCAGAGACCGACTCACATGAATGGGAATTTGATTCTGTGCAACTTAACACTTCAGATGAGGAAGACACGTCACCACCTCCGCCACGCAAAGACATTCCTGTTTACGGAGAAGCACAGATAAAGACCACTTGGGTACCTGAGCTGGAAACATCTTCCACAGACCCTACGTCTCATCCTACGCCGGATTCTGATAAGGAGAGTACCATCAACGACCTTCACCACACTGTCTTAACCCTCACTGATACATCTCCCGCACTTAACTTAATCGATGAAGTAATGCCCATTATCCACCCTGAACTCATCGAATGGAACCAACCAAATCCCCCATGTCTTGACCTCTTCCAAAACGATGAGGCTATCATTGACTTTTTGGAGTTAAGGGATAATCTACCAAGCGGGGATCACAAAGCTAGATTCGCCATTGAACTTAATAGCGCAACATACTTCGGGGCGGATGCCAAACCCTTCAGCTGCAAAAATATAACATTAAAACATGGATCTTCCAGTGAAAACCACACTGTGGCACTGTTTGATCCAACAAAAGTAAAAAGAAAGAGCGTATCCAACGGTGAAAACCTCTCTGAGGCACTTGAGGATGAAGGGTTTGACATTCTCCCTGCTAGTACACAATAGGAACGATCGATGATTCTCATTGAGGAGACTAAAGAATACAATGTGGGGACTCCTGAAAACCCTCATATTATACATCTGGCATCTCTTCTCACTCCAAAGGAACAACCTCAATTCATAGAGTTCTTCCAGTAGCGTCAGATCAACTTTGCATGGTCATATGCAGACACGCCTGGGCTTGATCCTGATTTAGTTATGCATCATCTCACAGTAGCAAAAGGAGCCAAACCTGTCAAGCAGAAGCTTCGTAAGATGCATCCTCAGATTGCCGTGCTAGTTAAAACAGAACTCAAGAAACTCCTGGATGTTGGTTTCATTAGACCAATTGATTATGCAGAATGGATCTCCAACATCGTGCCAGTCGGCAAACCAAAACGGGGCATCTGCATTTGTACAGACTTCAGAGATCTGAATAAGGCATGTCCTAAGGATGACTTCCCTCTACCAAACATCGACATCATAGTGGATTTGATAGCAGGACATGCCATGCTTTCACTCATGGATGGCTTTTCAAGATACAATCAGATAAAGATCGCACCAGAGGATCAACATAAGACAGCCTTCACATGTCCATGGGGCACATACTGCTGGAATGTAATGCCTTTTGGTCTAAAGAATGCAGGAGAGACCTATCAAAGAGAAATGACCACCATCTTCCATGACATGATGCATACTATAATGGAAGATTATGTGGATGATTTACTAGCAAAATCACTTACTAGAGAAGGACACATCTTAGATAAAATCTTTGATAGACTGGAACAATACCATGTTCGACTCAACCCAAAGAAATGTGTCTTCGGAGTGACCTCCGGGAAGCTTCTAGGATACATTGTCTCAAGCAAAGGCATTGAGGTCGATCCAGCAAAGGTTAAAGCAATCATGGACATGCCACCTCCAAAGAATATCAGTCAGCTAAGAACACTACAAGGACGGCTTCAATCTATCCGCAGATTCATTGCACAATTGGCTGATAAGTGTCACCCATTCACACACCTGCTGCACAAGAACATCCGCTTTCAGTGGGATGACAGATGCCAGCAAGAATTTCAGGCGCTTAAAGACTATCTCATGAATCCACCATTGCTGATGCCACCAGATCCAAGTAGACCGTTGTTACTTTATATCTCAGCGACAAGTATAGCATTAGGTGTATTACTGGCACAACATAATGCAGAAGGCAAAGAGTGTGCTGTATACTACATCTCTCGTACACTGGTTGGCTATGAACTCAATTACACACCTATTGAGCGAGCTTGCCTAGCAGTAATCCTGGCAGCCACTAAATTGCGGCACTATCTATTAACACACAAGGTACAACTCATTGCAAAGATTGATCCACTCAAGTATTTACTCAACAAAGAAGCATTGACAGGTCGCTTGGCCAAATGGGTGATGATTCTAAGTGAATTTGACATCGAGTACGTGGACCGTAAAGCTATCAAAGGTCAAGTTATTGCAGATCAGTTGGCCGATGCACCACTCATAGGCGATCATCCTCTCATTTCCAATTTTCTAGATGAAGAGATATTCATGATCACAACAGCACAACCATGGAAACTATATTTTGATGGTTCATACACTAGGCACGACTTGGGGGCAGGCATTCTGTTTATCACACCTCAGGGTGATAGCATCCTGAAGTCTTACAGGCTCACATTTCATGCACCAACAACATAGCAGAGTATGAGGCCTTGATCACAGGACTCAGGCTAGCCATACAATGGAAATTACAAGAACTGCAAGTATATGGCGATTCCCAACTAGTCATTCGACAAGCAACAGATGAGTATCAGACCAAGGATGATAAACTCATGCCATATAAGCAAATGGTGGACACTCTAAAGACATCATTTACTACTATCACTTTTGAGCAGATACCAAGAGATCAGAATCGAGCTACTGACACCATGGCTACCATCGCATCTCTCTTAGATCTTCCACAAAATTCAACACGCTATGAGTTCTTGGTAGAACAGCTTTGGATTCCCGCTTATGATATCCCCGAATCCGACATGATATGTCACCTTGTCGGTTTTGAATCCCCATGGTACGGTGAGTTCTACACCTATCTCCACGATCATACCCTTCCTCCTAACCAATCAAATAACCAACGAAAAACCTTCATTCGCCAAACTGCTCGATATACCATTATTGTTGAAACCCTATACCGACGTAGTCTTGATGGTACTCTCCTTCGATTTCTGGAACAAGATGAGATAACAAAGGCTTTGGAAGAGGTACATGAAGGAATTTGCGGGACTCACTCAAGTGGTCCATCACTAGCCAAGAAGATCATGCGAGCTGGATACTATTGGCCATCTATGGAAAAGGATTCCTACTACTTTGTCAGGAAGTGCAAAAAATGTCAAGTTCTTGGCGACCTAATACATGCACCAGCTCAAGAACTGCAACCAATCACAACACCATGGCCTTTTTGTCAATGGGGTCTTGATCTTGTGGGTAAAATCCATCCATCTTCATCCAATGGCCATAAATTCATTATTACCGCCACTGAATATTTCACCAAGTGGATCGAAGCTGTTCCACTTACCCAAGTCACCGGCAAGCAGATCGCCTCATTCATCCTCAATTACATCATCTGCCGGTATGGTGTGCCCATGTCCATTGTCATAGATAATGGTCTTCCTTTCAAAAATCAGGATGTTCGTGAGCTTTGTGAGAAATTTCATATCCAACACCGCTTTTCCACTCCCTATTACCCACAAGGCAATGGTCAGGCCAAAGCATCCAATAAAAACATATTGAGGATCCTAAAGAAGACAGTCAATGATGTCGGTCGTGATTGGCATGTTCAATTGAATCGAGCGCTATGGGCATATCGAACTAGCATTTGGACCCCTACAGGTGCAACTCCTTATTCATTGGTCTATGGTGCTGAAGCTATCTTACCTATTGAGGTCGAGATACCATCCTTACGAGTTTCATTGCACAATCTCATCGATGATGAAACATACAGAGTATCTCGTCTTCAGGACTTAGAGTTACTAGATGAGAAGCGACAAGCTGCATACAATCACCTCAAAGCCTATCAGCAACGCATGAGTAGAAGCTACAATCACTGAGTTAGATCTCGTACATTTGAGGTAGGTGATCTTGTTCTTCGAGAAAATCCTCGCAACCAACCAAACAGAGAACATCAAGGCAAGTTTGAATCAAACTGGTTGGGCCCATATGTTGTCACTGCTGTATTCGGGTCTGGGGCATATCAGTTGGCTACATCAGACGGAGAACTGCTCGCAGATCCAATCAATAGCATGCACCTCAAACGGTTTTATACCTAAGGTGTACAAGGCATCAGGCTCCCCTACATATCAGAAAATATCAAAAACATTCAGAAAAATGTCCTAAAGAAAATACAAAAACATTCAAAAAAGTAAAGAAAAATCATGCATCCAAACAGTGAACAACCACTTCAGTGGCACCTTGGGTAAGTACGATGGCGAAAACCTAGCAAATAGGCGCCACTCGTAAAGGCAATGGCTCCAGTATCTTTCAGGCTCATTGCGATCACATTCATACATACACACATCCATCCATCTAACCATGGCTTGTTATTTGATCTGTCATCCAAGAAAGTACTTCATGCATCTAGCATCCTGCTTTTTCATAAATCATGTCCAACTTGGGGGCAATGCCCTTACAATCTAGATGATGGAAGTGGATTCTATATTACTGGTGATTCATTGGCAAAAACATTCAAAAATGACTCACAAAATCCAAAAACATTCAAAAATGTCTCGCAAAATACAAAAACATTCAAAAATGTCTCGCAAAATACAAAAACATTCAAAAATGTCTCGCAAAATATCAAAAACATTCAAAAATGACTCACAAAATCCACAAACATTCAAAAACTATTACACAAAATCCAAAAACATCGAAAAACCATCGAAAATCACCCAAAAAACATGACAACACCTTGTACATATTCATCCGATCAGATACAAAATACTCACACAAATGACCACTTATCACTCGACCAACACAATCAACATCAACAATCCAAACTGTCTTAAACAAGGATGCATCCTTCCTTATCAAAACAAAGACAAGATGACATTTTCTTTGACAAGAAAATTATGTTAAGCTATCAAATACTTGGTTGATTTGTGAGTACAATCGTTTGTTTATCTGTATTAGGATCTTTCAGCATTGTTTTGTATCATTTGCACATTACTTCCGATGAAGTTCTGGGGCATGTACTAATGGTGTCTACGTGGGAAGTTCACTAGGCTACGTGATCTTATGCCAAATGCAATCATAGATCACTACGGCTTGCTGACTACAGCGTATACCTCGACCATATGAGCATGAACCATTACCAAGGATCCTTATTCTTTATTCTTTATGTATATATTGTTTGTTTGCAGGTGCAATGCTCTTCCTTTGGTTCCTCCTACCTCATCCAAACTGGATAAAGGTTTTTTATCTCTTAGTACGGTATTAACTTGTCTCAGGATATGATCAGCCTAAGATCAAGGAGGACGATCCAAGTCATGCATGAATAGAGATAACCCTTGTCTGTTCCGCAAGCAATACTCTGGTCGACTTGATCCCTTATATCAAGTCGTTTGTATTAACTTGCTATATAAAATCCATGTAAGGAATACTCAGGTCATCTTGAATCATTATGTCAAGATGCTTGTATTTTCTTACAACATTTTAAAGCTCAATGATGAAAAATAAAGCACTATGGATCATCATTCCATCTCATCTGTATGTATTGCATTTCATTGCATTCCATCTATCCATACATTCATAAATAGCTGCATATCATGCATACATAGTAATGACAATGGATACTCTATTTTCCTCTTCTTCCATAGGAATGTAATAGGTCCTCCATTTCTTCTATTTAACATTGAACCCCCCCCCACCCTCCCCATCTCAACAATCAGCATCACATACCCTACATCGTGTCCCAATCAACCTAATCAAGCCACGTTCATCACCATCCATCTCTAAATAGGAGGGATTGTGTTTCCTATCCTAAGTCATCCAATAAGTCAAGCTAGTTACTCTGTCTACACAGATACATCGACTCACACACACCTAGACTATCAACAGATACTCTGATTAGATCAAGTATCTTCGGGTCTCACCAGGTAATCGATCATGGTAATCCTAGACTACATCAGGCATTTATCATAATGACCTAGTCTCAACGGGGTTGCCATGATTCCCCACAACCATCCATCCCATGCACACACTATCAATTGATCAACCAATCAAACACAATCTAACAGACAATTACATCAATTGTCTACGTCTCAACGAGTATTTTGCTTCATATACTTTGACTTCATCGGGCAATTACATCAATTGTCTAAGTCACCATCAGGTCACTTTGATTCACTTACTCAGACTTTATCATGTCCAAGAGACCAACTGACATCAACTGTCACGCTTTGACTTGACCGGGGCAATTCAACCGATTGCACCAGATTGTCCAACCAATTTTGATCAATTGTATAGCATCAATCCAAACCCCACACTACACCTGCTATGTATCTCTTGCATGACCTTAGGGTATTCGCTGGCTTGTTGTTTCTTCATATTCACTCTATTTTTCTTCCATTCTTTCACTGTTGTTGCTAATTTCTTCTATTCTACCTCCCCTCCACTTTTCATTCTTTTTCGAGAGATCGCTCGATTTTTCAAAAAAATTTGGCCCATCTCTTGAGGGGGCATACCACCCATTAAATTTACATTTTATGGGGCATTTCTTCACACCTATTTTTCTTTCTTTGAAACGACGCGATAAACCGCACCGTCTCAAAGAGGGGCAAATGTAGTCACATAAATCTGTCCACTTAATTAAATGAATACTTAGTATTAATTTGATTATTTAACCATCAATTAATAATTAATTAAATTAATATTTAATTAATTCATCTTAACCCTCTTCTCCTATTAATTAAATAAATTATTCAATTTATTTGATTTAATTCACTTAACCAAATTCAGACCATTAATTAAATAAATAAATCATATTTATTTAATTAAATATTCTCTCACATTTAAATAAATTAATATTTATTTAAATCCCCCAAAATCCCACCTCTCACATTTAAATAAATTAACATTTATTTAAATCACCTTTATCCTCTACCCACTTGCATTTTCCTACAAAAGCAAGTTGCACAACTATTTTAAATAAATTATTTATTTAAAATCCTATTTATCCTCACCCACTTGAAACCTTTAATGGTTTCCCTTAAAGTATTCAAACTTGATGGCTTTAAAGTCTTCAAACTTGATGGCTTCCTTCTATAATCTTCTTAAGACTTTAATGGTTTTCCTTAAAGTCTTCAAGCCTTTAATGGTTTCCCTCAAAGTCTTCAAGCATTTTAATGCTTTATCTTCATTTTTCTCATTTAAATAAATTAATATTTATTTGAATATTTATCCAAATGCAAATTACACCATTTAATTGAAATAAATGATTTTATTTTAATTGAAAATACCAAAATTTCTCCCACTTACATTTTCCTACAAAATCCACTTGTATGCCTAAACCCCTTCTAAATTCTTCTAAACCCTTCCTAATTACCCTAATCCATCTCCTAAATATTGTCACATTCCTAAGCAAATTGGAGTCACTTCTCAAAGACTCCAAAGTCTTTGAAAAGCAATTAACGCTTTGTGTGTTCAACAAATTAACCCTCAAAGTCTTGGATAACCTTTGAAAGCTTTCAACCTTCAACCACTAAATGGCTCAAAGTCTTTGAAAACCATTGAAGGCTTCCAACCTTCAACCACTTAATCCCCAAAGTCTCCAATAACCATTAATGGTTAATTCAACCCTCCCACATGGTTAAAACATTTGTTTTGACTCAACCTCTACCCAACCCAAAGGTCTCATCAGGCCTTTAATGCTTTGACCATGATTATCTCTTAATCATTTGCACAAAGGTTTATCCTTGGATTAACTCTTAATCCAGTGGGTAATCCTAATTTAGGCTTGACCCTTACCTTCTAGATAACCATGAAGTCTTCTCAGGCCTTTAATGCCTCCAACCTCTTCTCTCAACCCAATCCTATGTTGAAACTTGTCACCATTTTATTGGTGCCAATTGTGCACATGGATCCCCAACTTTCAATCCTAACCCTTGTTAAGATTGCTCAATCTTAACCCTTCATTTCCCTATTTCTTCTATAAATAGAAACCCTCTCCTCAAGCAAAAGAAGAAGCATTTTAGAGTATTGTTGTTATACTGGCATTAGCATAGAGCTTTTTCATAGCATCACTATCTACTCTTGCATAGTATTTGCTTATCATATTCAACCATCTTGAATCTCCATATGGCATCCATGGCTAGTGCTAAAAGCTGAGAGCTACACTCATTTGGGACTTGGAGAGGAGAGAAATAAGGGAGAAGCATCAAAAGGCATCATGGAAGCATCTTAGGGAGGCTCTTCTCCTTTCTTTTATTTTGTTAAACTTCTTTCATGCTTTTTGAAATCTCTCTTGATATGTTTGGAATGGTTTTTAGTTCTTTGTTTTGTTTTTATGGTTGAAACTAACTTATTAACATTGAACTTTGTTGTTGCCTTGTCCCCATTTCCATGACATCACTAAAAATCATAAAAGTCAAAAAGCAAAAAAAAAAAAAAATGTAAAAGAGAAAATTGCCTTGGCGAAAACCTGGTAAACAGGCACCTTGGTAAATAAAAATGAATCTCTGCCAAGAAGGTGAAAACCTAGTAAACAGGCGCCTCTTCTACTCAAGCGCTCCATCTATCAACGCAACGTTGGCATTTCCTACTTTCATGCATCTTTGCTTTCGCTTGTACATATTTTGTAGTCACTTTCATGACACCTTGGTTCGTTGGAACCCACATGACTTGAAACTGATCAATGCCCTAGTCTTAGGAAAATCGAAAGAGCACATCCCATGTCCTAAGAAGTATCAAACAAGTTATTTTCCCGTCAGTGAAAACCAGTCGTCCACTCCGAGTCAGTCATCTGTCTCTTGACTACTATAGAGTTTTTATCACTGAGTTAACAAGCAAAACAACATAATGGAAAACAATCACTGAACAGTTTGAGCTATGCATAAAATTTTTCTTTGTATGTTGTCTTTTATATTGGTTTTCGATTATTATCCCCCTGAGTAACTCGAGGAAGTCTATATTGACTAAGAGGTGCAAGGATTGGAGGCATAATATTTTCTTATTTTCTGCTTGTAGGAATGATTCCAATGGTCTAGAAACATTTAAATTAGCTGGGTGTCTGTGATAAGAGCCTTCACATCAAGGTGAAATCGCCTCACCTACCTCAACTCCGCTTATTTGAATGCTACAGGGAGGTCCATATCATTTCTTTGTTTATTTTGAGGGAATTTCTTTATGATGCAATTCGAGTCCCTACAAAATCTGTCCAAGGATATGAACAAAAAAGGGTCATTGCGGACAAGATAATTAATATTGCACATTGAATAAGAAAGGAACTGTAACCTATCTATTGTTTTCATTATGCTCAGTGATGAATCTTAAGTATTTTAAATCCAGTGACTAGGTTTAGGTTGCATTTCGCATATCATTTTGCATTTCATTCTGCATTTTTGTGAATTTAGAGTGATTTCAGTATTGATAATAATTTCTTTATCTTCTGAAGGAGAGTTGAAAGCATCATCATTTCTTATGCTAAGTGGTCTATTTATCATCATTTCTTCGATCGAGTACTTGTGTTTTGAGATGTTTTAGCTGCATACATAACATTTCATATAGCTTCATACATTTCATTATTACTCATTTGCATTATCATTTATTTGCATATAAAAGAAACAAAAATAGACATTCATAATCATTTGCATTACATACATTCATATTGAAAAGAAATGCATACATATAGAAGAAATCATATAGAACAATATCTCATAATCAATCAACACAAGTACGATGAAATCAAATCAAGAGCTCATAAATTGCCTGCTCTGATTCCATTTTCAGGATCGAAATCAAAATCAAAATCTAACTTCAATTCTCTCATCAAAATTTTATGACATTGACCACTTAGCGCTCTTTTCATCCAATTCTTATTCTTTCTTCAAGTTGTGCTCAATTTCTCAACAATCAACGCTAAATATCCATTTCAATTCTACCAGTCAACTTTGCGATCAATCCAATCTTCAAAATTCTTCAAAATCAATTTGCGCTCAAATGACTTATCATCGCTCAAAATTGCCTTAATTAGGTACCCTCGCTATCTTTCGATTTCACTCCCAAGGGGGCATACTCACAACCTTATGACCTCATATCTCAAAGTCAAGAAATTTTTCAAATCTTCATCAAAAGTCGAGTAAAATCTTTTCAACTAAAGAAAATCAATCCTTATTGCTAAGGGGCATCTCAACTTCATCGCTTCACATCAAGTTAAGATCTCTTGGTCATCTAAATCAAATCAATTGCTAAGGGGCATCTTAGCTTCATTGCTTCACATCAAGTTGAGATCTCTTGATTATCTGAATCAAATCAAATGCTAAGGGGCATCTCAGCTTCATCACTTCACATCAAGTTGAGATCTCTCGATCATTTGAATCGAATCAATCGCTAGGGGCATATTAGTTTCATCGCTTCAAATCAAGATGATATTTGTCTTTCATCTGAATTAATCTCTTAACGTTAATCAGTTTCATCGCTTCAAATCAAGCTGATTATTTGTTTAGACTCAATCAAAAGTTTAAAGAGTATCTTTAATCACACTCAATCTAAGCAGGTGTTCAGTATTCATTTCTTGATCAAGCTGGACAGTTTATCTTCGTTCATCATGTCTTGATCAATCAAGTTCAAGGTCAATTTTTATCATCACTCACTGCATCTAAGTTCAATCAAGTTCTAGATCAGTAAGATCTGCTTCTTGATCAATCAAGTTCAAGTTTGGTATCTTTGTTTCCTATCATTCCTCAGTTCAATCAAGTTTGAGATCGGTATCGCTGTAATCAGACTTCATTCAGCTTTGTCACTTCGAGTCAAGCTAACACCTTGCTCTTTATCTAGTTCATGATCAATCAAGTTCAGAACTGGCATCTCCTAGACATCACACATTCTTTGAACCAACACGTTGCTCACACATTAATTCAAAGAGGGGCAAATGTAATACCCTAAAATTGGTCATCTAAACCATGGGTCCCTAATCTCGACAACATCACCAAGGTCCTAACCAAAAGGCAATTAAATCAATCTTGAGCACATAATTAATTCTTTAATTATCAAATATCACATGGCAAAATCAATTACCCAATATTAATTAAATATTTATTTAATTAATTGAATCATTTCAAGAATATTCATTTTGATCAATTATCCTATTTTAATTTATTAAATATCTTTGCATATTTAATTAATTAATTAATAAATTTGCCATTCAATCATGCAAAAAAGAATTAATTTACTACAAAAAGAAGAATTTATTACAAAACAAAGAGTTGAATTGAAAATTAAATAAAATAATTGAATTGAGAGAAATCAAACTTGAGATATTATTTCTTTTTCTAAATTGAGAACTTGAAATCAGAAAAGCAATTAATTGAATTATTAATTATTCTCTTAAATTGGAACTCAAAGCTTTTCAGAAAAAGAAGTTCATGTAGGATTTGAGAAATACAAATCCACAGAACCCAAAAGAAACCTGCATGCAAGAAACCTGTCACAGAGAAAGAGAGAGAACAAATACAAGGGTTTTGGCTCTGACAAAGAGAAAAGATATTATCAGAGAAAAATATGAATCAAGAATATGAATAATACAAGAGATCAATCCTTATAAAGGAGATCAACACCAAAAGGAAAACCTAACCCTAAGGTGTGAGCATTTAATAATTAAATATTAATTATTAAATGACTAATATGTGCATAAAGGGAAATCTTAAGAGGAGAGCAAAGTTAATTAATTACTTTACTCTAACACCCCCCCTTAAGATGAGCTACAATGCAGCTACAAACAATGCAGAAGAAAGTAAAGGAACTACAATGCAAAAGAGGGTCCCAGCAACAAGGCCTGATGAGGTACCCAAATACAACAAAATCTCTATAAAGTGGAGTAAAGGAGAAAACCCAGTGGGAAAAAACTCCTCTCCAAAAAGAGATAAAGAATCATGCTGAAAAGAAAACATGAATGAAGGAAGGAAGGCCTCACTGAGACCCCCCAAGGACAACTTCCTTCACCCCAAGCATTGAGCGCAACTGAAGATAGCGCAGAGATGCCAAAGGTTTAGTGAAGATGTCTGCAACCTGCTCCTCTGTAGGAATATACTCCAAGATGAGAGAACCATCCTGAATCAACTGTCTGATGAAGTGCATGTGGATTTCAATATGCTTTGTCCGTTGATGCTCCACTGGGTTGCGAGAAATGTGAATGGCACTCTGGTTGTCACACCAAAGAATAGTGGGACAATCTGGAGGAAACCCAAACTCTGTCATCGATTGCCGAAGCCATAAAACCTCCTGACTGGCTAACACTGCTGCACGGTACTCAGCCTCTGTAGATGATAATGCAATAGCAGATTGCTTCTTGCAAGACCATGTGATAGGACCAGAACCAAGGCAAAAAACGAAGCCAGAAGTAGACTTCCGATCATTGACATCACCAGCCCAGTCGGAGTCAGTGAAGCCAATGATATGAGGGGATCCTGAAGAGTAGTGAATGCCATAATGTGTGGTGCCCCGAATATATCTCAAAATACGTTTGGCTGCTTGCCAATGGCTCTCATGAGGATCATGGGAGAACCGAGAGACAAGGCCAACCGCAAAGGAAAGATCAGGATGAGAATGTGTCAGGTACAACAGACTGCCAACCAACTGCCTGTATAAAGTGGGGTCTACTGAAGGAGTAGAGCAAGTGGAAGACAAAACAACACCTGACTGAAATGGAGTGGGGGCAGACTTGCAATCAAGCATGCCAAATCGCTGAAGCATATCAAGAGCATACTTCTCCTAAAAAATGGAAATCCCATCCGAAGACTGAATAACCTGTAGACCCAGAAAGAAGTGCAAGAGACCAAGATCGGTCATCTCAAACTGCTCCATCAAATCTCTCTGAACACTCTGAATCATGGAGGATGAGCTACCTGTAATGATGAGATCATCTACATATAGCACTAGAATCAAAAGATCAGCCTCCTGACGCTGAATATAGACTGTGTGATCGGAATGACAGCGTGTGAAGTGCGAGGAAAGCAAGAAGGAGTCCATCTTCTCATACCAAGCCCTGGGGGCTTGTTTGAGACCATACAATGAACGTCGAAGTCTGCAAACCAAAGAAGTGTCCTGCACAAAACCCTGAGGCTGCTCCATATAGATCTCCTCATGTAGGTCTCCATGCAAGAAGGCACTCTTCACATCCATCTGAAACACTGTCCATCCCTGTGAAGCTGCAAGTGAAAGTACCAGGCGTATAGAATTCATCTTGGCGACAGGAGCAAAGGTCTCAGAGTAGTCAATACCCTCTACCTGAGAAAACCCCTTCGCAACAAGACGGGCCTTATACTTATCAATAGAACCATCTGCAGCATACTTGGTATGATACACCCACTTGCACCGAACCAACTTTCTTCCCTTAGGAAGAGAACAAAGATCCCAAGTATGATTCTTCATCAAAGAAGAATACTCCTCATCCATGGCCCTATCCCACTCTGGGTGTCCTGTCGCCTCTGAAAACTTTTGAGGATCATCTGAAAGGGTATGACTCAAAAGACTAGAACCAGATGTCTGAGCACGAGTGCGATGAGTATCTGAAGGATCACCTGCCAAAGAACCAGCTGCATCAACAGTATCACGGGCCCACTTCGGCAAAGACGGAGCAACTGGTGGTGGTGGAGATGGTGGATCATGATCTACATCATCCTCAAGAGATAAGTAATCCTCAAGAGATGAAGAGGAAGGAGTAGGCAATGAGGGAGAAGCTGGTGATGGAGAATCCATCTGAGGATAGCACTCATCAAACTGGACATCCCGCCGAAACAAGACCTCTCTAGAATCAGGATCAAACAACCTGTATGCCTTAACATCCTCACAGTAGCCAACAAATATGAGTGGTCGGCTCTTCCTCTCCATGGCTATCCGCTGAGCATTAGGAATAAATGCCCAAGCCTCACTACCAAAAACTCGGAATGTAGAAACATCAGGCTTGACATGGGTCCAAGCCTCCTCAGGAGTTATATGTCGTAATGCCTTATGGGGCATCCAGTTCTGAATATAATTGGCACAATTGACTGCCTCAGCCCAAAATGAAGAACTCATAGCTCGAGACTGTATCATACAATTTGCCATCTCTCGTAAGGTTCTGTTCTTTCTCTCAGCAACACCATTCTGTTGAGGGGTATAAGGAACTGTAAACTGATGCTGTAAACCATGCTCAGTGCAAAAATCTCTGAAAGCCTGATTTACATACTCCCCCCCATTATCTGTGCGTATCCTCCTGATAGAAAGTCCAGATTGCTTCTCCACAAATGTCTTAAACTTCCTGAAAGAGTCAAAGACATCAGACTTGTACTTAAGAAAGTACACCCATGTACGTCTGGAGAAGTCATCAATAAAAGTGAGTACATAACGGGCCCCTGAAAAAGAAGGAGTCGAAAAGGACATAAGATCACTGTGTACCAACTCTAGGGCTGCCCTAGCACGAGAGGCTCGACCCTTAGGAAAAGGATCTCGATGATGTTTGCCAAGGACACAACCATGACATACACCATCTGTACAAGAAATCTGTGGAAGCCCAATCACAAGTGCCTGTGTACTCATCTGCTGTAGATATCTGTAATTGACATGACCAAAACGCTCATGCCAAAGCCTGCTCACTGAATCTGCATGTGCTATAAGAGAGGAACCAACAGTGTCTGAACTCTCAAAGCCATCAAAACTATATAAGTGAGATGCAGAATCCACACTCCCAGTAGCCACAACCAAGTCAGGATCATGAAGATCTCGAATAACCACATCATGTGGAGAGAACTCAACTGTCTTACCAGAGCCAGAGTGGCAAATCTGATAAACAGATAGAAGGTTTGTCGAAATGTCAGGAACCAAAAGCACATCCTGAAGACAACCACCATCCAATGAAACAGTACCAGAACCCTGAACGGAAAGTTGTGCTGAGTCACCAACTGCAATATGTCGAGTGCCTGTAGGAGCAAGAGCGATGACCAAATCCTGTGTGTGTGTCATATGGTGAGAGGCACCAGAATCTAGAATCCAAGTGGACGCTGAGGACAATGCTCGTGCAGAAAGAGCATGACCTTTCCCTGTGGGCTGTGAAGGAGGCTGTGGTGCACTGATATTATGCTGCTGCATAGCTTCCTCCAAAGCCTCTAAACGTTTCCAACACCTGGAAACGGGATGTCCTTCCTTGCCACAAAAACTGCAAGGATCACCTGATTTCTTCTTAGTCTTGGAGGAAGACTCACCAGACTTTGAAGATTTGCCCTGTTTAGAATTGAATTGTGGTTTTGAATCAGACTTAGGTGGTGGCTTGGAGGGATTCTCACTAGCCTCTGAATCTTTCTTAGGCTTCGGTTTCTGCTTCTATTTTCCTTTGGAGGACTGGGCTACCAATGCTTGGTTCTGTGAACCTGAAAGTGAATCCAACTGCTTAAGCTTAGCTTGCTCACGAGTCAGACGATCACAAAAGACCTCAAAAGAAGGCATGACATGTCGAGCACCCAAGGCATCCATGGTGGAATAGAAGGTCGAAGAGAAGATCTGAAATGGACCCCGAAGCTTAGAGAGAATTAGGAAAATGCACTTTGTATCAGTCTTAGTCTTACCACAACCTTGCAAGATAGATCTTTGTTGTTTGAACTTCATCAGAAAGTCCTCAATATAAGGAAATGAATCAGGTACCAAGGAAGTTAACTCTGCCTCAAGCTGCAAAGCTCTGAACTCGTTGACAGTACCAAAAAGTCCCTCAAACTTGGTCCAAATGGCTCGAGGAGTGATACAACCCTCAAGATGAAACTGGAGACTGTCGGAAATGTGTAAAGCCATCAATCCCATAGCCTGATCCATATTGTTCCTGTGCTGCATAATCTCAAAAGGACGTGTCAACTGAGGCTGAACCTCATCCAAATAGGACCATAACCCTTTTGACTGGAGAAGAGTCATCATGCGACCCTTCCAAGTGTGGTAATTATGCGGTGTGAGAGATTCAATAGGTCTGTCTGCCATCCTGTGAACTGTGCCTCAACTGCTCTGAAATTTTAATTATTATTAAGTGGTCTTTCAGAACTAGACAGAAGATGCAGAAGGGGGTTTGATTTTTTTTGTATTGGTGTTTGTAAATTCTAGTTTTCTGATGTAAATAACAGAAAGCAGGAGAAAACACCCCCCCACAATGCAAAAAACTAATCCCCAGTACAAACTGAAAGCTAGAAAATGATAGAAAGAAATAACGGGTTGAGACAAAATTTGGAGTACCTGAAGATTTTTCTGATGAAATAGACTATATATCTGGAAAGAGCACAGAACCACCTTTCCGATGCCTATTCGCTTTCGAAAAACGGAGTCCGTATGCAAAAGATATGGCTCCTGGAGTGCAAAAAACTTGTTCTGACTTCGACTTGCAAAAAACACTGCAAAACAGAAAAATCAGAAAAAAAGATCTAGATCTTTTAGATCGGGCTCGGAACCAGCTTTCCAACGCCTATTTTCATTCGAAAATCTGAGCTAAAATGCCCGAGTTATACCCGATTTAGTAAAACTGCTTCAAAAGAGCCCAAATAGACCCTTTAAGCCCTCAAGGGCTTAAAAAAAATAAGCCCCTGGTCCGCTGGGTGACCAGGGGCGGGCGCAGGAGGCGGCGGCGCGGGGGCGGCGCTGGGGCGGCGCAGCTAGCGGCGGGCAGCGTGCTGGCTGCGGGCGGGCGACGCTCGGGCGGGGGTTCTCGGTGGGCGGCGCGGTGGGCGGCAGGCGGTGCAGCGGGGGCGCGGCGGGGGTTACCGCCGGGCTGCGCGTGCCTCCAAAAGAGGCTGCGCCCAATTTAAACAAAAACTGTGATTTTTGTTTAATTTTTTTGAAATTTTCGCCTCGGTTGTCGTGCCCTAGGGCCGTACGGCCTTGGGGCCAAAAAAAATTTGCCTCCTGGTGCAACTGTGTCCAAATCGGACGAATTTTATATGGAAATAGGGGTTTTTGGGCGCTACGAGCTCAACGGTGAGGTCCGTTTGGGCTCAAAGTGCACCGAAAAAAAATACCCCCTATTCCAAAATAAAAAACAGAATACAAACACAGATCTGATGCAACCAAAACCTGGATCTCAAAATCTTTCAAAAGTCTGAACAAGCTGCAGCAGATCCAGCTCTGATACCATGTAGGATTTGAGAAATACAAATCCACAGAACCCAAAAGAAACCTGCATGCAAGAAACCTGTCACAGAGAAAGAGAGAGAACAAATACAAGGGTTTTGGCTCTGACAAAGAGAAAAGATATTATCAGAGAAAAATATGAATCAAGAATATGAATAATACAAGAGATCAATCCTTATAAAGGAGATCAACACCAAAAGGAAAACCTAACCCTAAGGTGTGAGCATTTAATAATTAAATATTAATTATTAAATGACTAATATGTGCATAAAGGGAAATCTTAAGAGGAGAGCAAAGTTAATTAATTACTTTACTCTAACAGTTCAGTTGCATTAAAAAGATCTTTTTCTTGAATAAAATAAAGAATTATCTATTTTTATCACAAATGCATGGAATCAAGTTAATAATATTTTCCAATGCAACTTGAACTTCTAATTTGAATGCATTTCAATTAAACTATAATGGGAATCTATCTCAAGGTTAACTCAACCTAATTTCTCAATTATTTCAATTAATTCTAAATTGAGCTTTTTCATCATCTCTCTGTAATTCTCTATAAATTCAGTCTCCAGCTCTCATTCCAATCTACCCTAGAGACTTTTGAGAATACGTCATTATTATACTGATTTTGCTTTGGAGTCATTGATATATTGTGTTTTTTTAGATTATTTGCATCCATTATTGCTTGAAGTAATTATTTGCTTGAATTATTCATCCATTTTTGCATCCATATAGCTTAATATCATATAGATTAAATCCTTCGTCTTGGTGTAGTCTAGTCACTGGTATTGCTATAAAAATCTAAGAGCAATCTTATACTCGCATCTTTTAGAAGGCAATGGGTCACTTTGCTATGGTTTTTTTTTTACTTATTGATTATTGATTATTAACCATGCATATAATGACTTAATTGAAGTGTTGTGTATTGTAGATACAGCTCCTTATCCCACTTTTCACACACACAGGTCCCTCTTACGGTACATTACGTCCTTGATTTGGAGGAGCAACTGTGTTATTCTTAGGAGGGGGGTTTTGCCCCACAAATCGGACCATAGGTTGTGCACTCTTGATAGTCCTTGCATCTAGAACCTTGTCATTGACAATGTTTTTGTTTTTATTCCAGAAGTTGGGTTTATCATTGTTGAAGCGCGGGTGAGGGTTGTCTTTTGGTTCATTGTATATCTTGATAAGCCCCTTTTTGATGAATGCTCGTTCACATTTTAAACCCTGGGTGATCATGTCATTAAAGGACTCTATGCCTTTCATGTCTAGATGGAATTCCATTTCTTCATTTAAGTTGGAAATAAATATTCCACTAGTTCTTGTTCAGGTAACTAAAGAGAACGTCTACTAGACATTTGTCGCCATCATTGCAGGGAAGCTGAAAATAGCTCCCCTTTTTTTTGCTTGGTGTTACACAGATCGACCATGGTGACATCGCGTTCTATGTTGTGTGAATAATGGGAAATGAATTTCTGGACCAGTTCTTCGAATGTCCTAATGCCGCCTACTAGTCGGGAAAACCATTGTGTGGTTGTCCCTCCCAAACTTTGAGGAAAGAGGTGCATTAGGTATGTGTGTTCATATGCCACTTCTAGGCAAGCTGAATGAAATTCCCTGACATGATCTCGAGGGTCTCCTTTTCCCCGATACTTTTCAAACTTAGGTGTTTCAAACCCTCGTGGAAAAGGTGGCATATGTAGATTCTTATCAAAGAGATAGGGACAAATATCATTAAGTGAAAATTGGGTAGTTTTCACACCACTGTGTAGTTGTTGGGCTAAATTCTAGACTTGTTGCCTCAACATATCAATGTCATTAGGAGGAGGAGGAGGTGGGGGATTTTCTTAATGAAGGTCATATCTGAAGTTATCTTGACCTCTTCCACCCTCATTACAACTATGGTGTTCTGATGCTTGCGTTAATTGTGCAGTATCAAAGTCAAAGCGTAGTTTGGCTCCCTATTGGGCAAGTCTTAAAAAGTGAGCATTAGCGTTGTTCTTGAGGATTTCATCAAAAAGTTGATTGAAGAGGGGGTTGTGTTGTGCCCTTTCTATTTCTACAGGAGTAGGAGTACTTGGATTTTCATCATTTGTGTTTCCTCCAAGGGCTTCTTGGAATTCATTGAGATTTTCCTCCTCTTCCTCTTCTATCTCTAGTTGTCTAGACTATGATCTAGTTTGAGCCATTTTGTTTACAAGTTGTTGTTGAAGTTTGGTGAAAATTATTATGAGTTGGTGACGAAATGAGAGATAAATGTTTGGTGAAGTGTTTTGCATATGGATCTCTAACACTAAAGGTAGATGTTACCAAAGTCCTTTTGTGAATTGCTTGTTGTGTTTGGTTGACAATGTTTGATATGATAATGTTTAGAGAAGCCTGAGATGTGTTACAGAACCAACTACCTAGTAATGAGAGGATGCACTCATAGACTAGTTTTAACTTGTGTAGAAATGCCTCTTTAGGATGAGTTTATCCTAGATGTAGAGACACTCTAAAAAGTGATATGTTGTGTTTGATTAAAGAAATATCAGAAAAGAACTTAGGACAAGACCTCTTTATGTTTCGAGAGTTGGAATGGATTGATGATGTGTGAATCTGAGAATGGATGAAATGTTAACTTCAATAAAAACTGTGTTACAAATGGGACAAATTCTTCCTCTTCTCTTTCGGGGGTTGGTGGTTCTTGCTGAGATAAGTTATATGTGATGCAAATGTCTGGAAAGAAGGCAGGATTGATTTTGCCTCCCTTGTTTTTATGATAACTCAAAGCTCTATATTAAGTAAAAAAATTGTGTTTTAAAGACTCTTGATCAAACTCGTTGAATTTTCCTTGAAGATATAGACGCATGTGGCGTAAGAAGGTTCTATGTGAGACAAAGATTTGTCTATTGAGATAGAAAAATTTCCTTCTTGTGATGAAAGCCTTTGAGCTCAATGGTCTTTTCTTCAAATTGATATGTTGATGAATATTCTTCCTTCTAAAAATGTGAAGGATGGTCATATAGTTTGATACTTTGTTTTTATTTTTTCGAAATGTTGGTGTTTGAAAATTTTGTGTTGGATGAATACTTGTTTGGGAATTGGTTTTTTTATTTTTCTTTGACAAGAAAACAAAGCAAGCACACAAACACAAGAATGTTGCCTCAAAAGGCACAAATAAGTGTGGGTCTAAATCAACCCAATCTTTGGACTTTATGACTCCTTTTCCAAATGTTTTTGAGTATGTTTTTCAAAAAAGCCTGAAGTTGGTTCTGTTTATCACTGGTCTTGACACAAAATGAAGACACTTCAAACACACTTTATCCCTAAGGTCAAAAGGCCAGTTGCAATAATTTCAGCCCACATCTTGATATTTCTTCAACTTTGGTACTACATACCTTATGAATCCCGCTGTGGAAGGTAAGGATGTGATATACTAAGTCTTGCATGAGCATAACAAATAGATGATCCCTATGATGGGGGAGTCACCACTTTTATCAAGCTACAAGTAGCCTTTCAAAAAGATATGTTTCTACTCAAGGAAATATGTATGGTGAGTATCTTGGGAGAAAAACCATCTATGCTCTTGCACTGAACTTCTCACAAATATCCTCAATCAATAGAATGGGTGGGCTTCTACATAAAAAGGTGTCTAGTAATTTTCAATGTTTTTGGACATAAGTTCATTATGTAGTGACTCACTTAAGAGCCTTGTAACTTGTGGTGGGGCCCATTTGTCCTTTTGGCAAGTTACACGATAGAAACAACTATACCCAAGGCTACAGCTTTCGCTCACACCTGATTTCTATAGCACCTCAAAGGATTTACCACGCGAGGTTGTTCCCAAGAGTGATGTGTCTCTTGGCAGGCCTCTCTTAAAAAGATAAACTTTGAGTGTTACTAACACTTTTCTCTTGCACCTAGGACCACGAAAGCCAAGGGAGAGGATAGTGTGTGTTAGAAGTAGGACCACTAGATAAACTTTGCACAAGTGTGCCAATCACAAAAAGCACTTGTTCTTTTTAACTGATTTTCATTGCAATGTGATCTAACTATTTGGATATGTTGCTCCAACAATCATGATGTTATTTTTAACTTCAAAGGCAAAAATTTTTGTAAACTAGGAACTTGAAATCCTAGTCAACGAAATTGAAAAAAATGTTTTTGCTTGAAGTAAAAATCATTTTGGAACTTGAAGGAAAAATGGCTTGTTGTTTTTAGTTTGCCCAAAATGAAATGTTGATTGTGAATTTCCTTAAGTTGATGCAAGAAATGAAATTTGTGTTGTTGATTTTAAGCACCAAAATAAGATGAATCCTAACTTGCAAAAAAATAAAAGTTTGTTGGGTTTGAGTTTGTGGTTCTTTTTACCTTGGACCAATGAAAATCTTCTTAAGAGCTCAAACAAATGTGTGATTCTTTTTAAAATCCCAAATTTGAATTGTGAAGTTAATTTTAAATCAAAATAAAAAGTTAATTCATTTTTAAAACCAACTTTAAAAAAAAAGTTAGTAAAAGCAAATAAATCTACTTTTTAATCTACTTTAAACCTGTACAAAAGAGTTAGTAAAATCCGCCTATTTGGTGGGTTTCTACAAGCCTATTTTTTTTTAATTTTTTGGTTACAAGGTATTTCTATACAACTCTCTATTACAATAGCGCTACTCTGTGTGAAAACAGAAGCATTATTTAACATGAAAGTGCTAAATAACCAACAAAAGTGATGAAAGAAACACTAAAGCGCTACAAGAAGAGACAAAAGTGTTAAAAGAACTTTGTCAAATAGAATTAATTATGTCAAATAGAGGGCCAAAAGTACTAAAAGAAGCTACGGTAGTGCTATTTAAGGGTCAATAGCGCTAAAAGAAGGTCAATAGCACCAATGAGAGACAATAGCGCTATTATTATGAACAATAGTGCTAAAGTGCCCAGTTTTGAAGGTGCTAAAGAATGAACCAAAGCGCTAAAGCGCAACCTGTGTGTCAATTCAAATCATGAAAAATTGTTAGTAGTTTAAAAATTGGTTGTTTTGGATTGACGTCGAGTTCACCAAATGATGCTCTACAAAAAGGGATGGATAGTTAAGATAAACAAACACAAAACAAGAAACAAGAAGCCAAATTGTTAGATGTTAGTGTTAGAAATCACAAATTAAAGACTATCCTAAACGGGCATACCAAGAGAGACACTATAAGCAAAATAGAGCATTTAATAAAGACAACAAATGCAACAAGGCATCTCCAAATGCCTTCCACCATGCTTGTAGCTCCTCCTCCCTTATTCCTCTCCTCTCCAAGTTTCCAAATAAGTGTAGCTCTCAACAACTTTTTGCACTATGGATGTCTTATGGAGATTCAAGATTGAAAAATGCTTTTAAACTATGCTATGAAAGTGTAAAGACAATCTAAATATGAGATGCTATGAAATGAACTAAGATTTATTTTACTCCAAAATGACAATATGAGTGATTATGCTAAAATTCTCTTTCTAAAATTGACTATATGTTAAATGCATACAAATTTTCAGGATCTAGATTATGAAGAAATGAGCTCTATTTATAGGTAATATGGAGCAATGGATGGTTGAGATTGAGTAATCTCAACAAGGGTCAAGATTCAAGGGTTTAAGATACATGTGAGGACTTGCAACCCAATCCCAGGATGACAAGTGTCAACATGAGATGGGTTGAGGGGAGAGGGAAGAATCATTAAATGCTTGACATGACCTATGGGTTAACTTGGGAGGTAAGGTTAATGTTGAGTTGAGTGAATAAATTTATTATTAAAGGAATAATGTCTTTATCCAATGGATAAACTCTTGTGCAAGATTTAGTGAGGATAACCATGGTCAAAGCAATAAATGCTTGAGAAGACACATGAGTTACATGAGGGTTGAGTTAGAGGTCAAAGTCTCTAACCATGGGTGCAAGTGGATTTAACAATAAATGGTTGTGTAAGAGCCATTAATGGTCATGTAAGAGCCATTAGTGGTTTGGAAGACTTTAGAGGTTAGATTGTTGAACACATGAATTAGTAAATGCTTTTCAAAGACTTTGAGGGCTTTGAGAAGTGACTCCAAGTTGCTTCAGAATGTGACAATATTTAGGGAATGGATTAGACTAATTAGGAAGGGGATAGAAGAGTTTAGAAGGGGATTTAGGATTGCAAGTGGGTTTGGTGGGTGAGGGAAAATAGGATTTTTATTAAAATAAAATTCATTTATTTCAACAAATATGTGCAACTTGCATTTGTAGGGGAATGCAAGTGGGGGAGATTTAATGATTTAAATAAATATTTTAATTATTTATTTAAAAGAGGAAAGAGGATTGAATTAAATAAATAGGATTTATTGATTTAATTGATTGTGAATTTGGCTTAATGAATTAATTAAAATAAATTGAATAATTTATTTAATTAATAGGAGAATGATTGAAGATGAATTAATTAAATGTTAATTTAATTAACTATTGGCTAGTGGGTTTATTAATCAAATAAATAGCAAATATTCATTTAATTAAGATGGACAGATTTATGTGACTACAATATGTATCTTTGAAAATGAGATGTAAATGATGATAATAATGATATGAGATGTATAAATGAAAATGAGATGTAAATGATAATGATAATGATGTGAGATGTATAAATGCGGCTAAATGTATGAATGCAACTAATTGTATGCAATGCAACTAATTGATCATTTTAATCTTGTCGTTGTCATTCCTATTAGTCACTTGTTTGTGCTCTTTTTGTCATCATTGAGTTGTTTAAGTGTTGGAAGTTAATACAAACATCAATGGTAGATTTGAACCATGATTACCTGAGTATAACTTTCATGATTTTTTATATGGCAAAATGACACAAGCATTGAGGTATAGTTTAACCAAGATGACCTGAGTGTTGTTTATGTAAAACAAACAAGAGGCTATCATTGTAATGTGAAAAATGGGAAATGTCTCCAATGATATGTTTCCAATCATGTCTCGAGACAAATTTTCTCCATATGAATGATCACCTCATAGACAACAAACCAAAGAAAATATTAGATTCCTTCGTTGCTTCTCTAGCTTAGTGCATCCTTGAGTTGCTCAGGAGATCTAATAGTTTAGGAATCAACATACAAATAGTCAAAACTTCATGCTAAAATGTAAACAAATAATAATTCAAAATAGATCATCCATCATGTTTGTATTTTGCATGTAGTTGGACAATGATCTTGATTTGCTTGTCCGATGAGTAGTTTTGAAATTGGTCTCCTTAGTATGTTGTGATCCTCACTTTCTACTTGTGTTTATGAAAGAAAAATGCCCATACTGAGATCATGATTTTGCCCCCATCTATAGATAGTTTTTGATATGGATATATACAGTGATCACCAATCCATGGTAGGATATGATTAAGGTAACTGATTTATATAATCTGGGATAGTGACTATGCTAAGTATGTCTAGGATGATGTAGCATGTAGAAGTGTTCTGTGATGGCTATTGGTTTAGATTAGATGGATCAAAGATATGATACAAGTATTGATAGATGCAGGAGTCGTTCTCTCACAAGTGGCCCCTATTGCCAAGTTTTCATCACTTGTTTTTTACTACATTTTTTGATTTTTTTTTTTTTTTAATATTTTTGTATATTTTTCTTTTGTGTCACAAGGTGCCTGTTTGCCAAGTTTTCACCCTAATGATGATTTTTTTAACTTTTTTTAATTTTTTTGCTTTTTTGCTTGATCCCTGCAAGGACGACTCAAGTGTAAAATTTCTTCAGATGGATGTTATTGGTTGGTTTGTCAAGCATGTCCCCTTCTAAAGTTGATAATTGATATGCTCCTGATCCATAGGCTAATATGATGACAAAGGGTCCCATCTAGTTGGGCTCAAACTTCCCCTTCTTTTCTCGGTCTTGCTGATTTCTAGGATTTTCTTTTAGCACTAGATCAACACTTTTGAAAGCCCTTGGGATGACCTTGTGATTATAGGTTCTGCAGATGCATTAATGAAACTCTAATTCCTATAGCCTATTCACTCAATATTCCTCATCTGGTATGAGGCCCTTCAAAGATACTCATAGAGATGGGATTTCTACCTAAAGAGGCAAAATTGCTTTTGAACCATACACTAATGAATATGGTGTAGACCTTGTAGGTGTCTGAATATTGGTCCTATATGCCCGAAGTGTCAGATTGAGTTGCACATGCCAATCTTTGCCAACATCATTTACCATTTTCTCGAGGATTTTTAATATGGTTTTATTTGATGTTTCTTCTTGGTCAATCCCTTGAGGATAGTATGGTGTGGAAAAGAGATGTTGGATATTAAATTGCTCGCATAGCTCTTCTACATCCTAATTCTTGAAAGGACATCCATTATCTGTGATGATGAAACTAGGGATGTCATATCTGCAAATGAGATAGTTGAGGATGAATGATGAGATCTTCTTTCCAATCAAGGTGGTCATTGGGACCACTTCGATCCACTTGGTGAAGTATTTTGTGGTAGTGATAATGAACTTATGTCTATTTGAAGAGGAAGGATGAATATTTCCTACTAGATCGAGTCCCAATTGATCGAAAGGCCATGATGTGGTAAATGGTTGTAACTATTATGTCGGTGCATGTATGAGGGTACCATGAATTTGGCACTTAGGGCATTTCCAAGCAAATTGATAGGACTCTCTCTCCATTGTTGGACAATAATATCCCATCCACAAGAGTTTCTTCGCAAGAGTAGAACAACTTGAATGCATACCACAAATATGATGGACTTGAAAAGCACTGAGAGGGGGGGTGAATCAGTAAAACCAAAATAAACACAACTTCAAACACTAATCGGTAGATAAACTTAACCAAGCATTTAAACAAAATACATGCTATCCAAAATGAATTATCAACATCCACATAAAGTATAACATCCACAATAACACAAGTGTTTATACATGGAAACCCAAAAAGGTAAAAACTACGGTGAGATGGAACTCACAAGTTAACTATCTGCAGTAATAGATAACTGACCGGTTAAGGTCTTACAAAGTGCTCTGCTAGGAGCGAATCTTGTTAGAGATCCCATTCTTGATTAGAAGCTTATACCCTGTTAAGAGTAACCTTGCTGGAGGATTTGAGAATCCAAACTAATCGATCACCTTGTTAGAGGATTTGTACAATGAAGCTTGTTGGAGCTTATCCGGTTAGGGGATTTGATTATGTTATAATGATTAGAAAACAACAAGAATGGATTGATCTATTCTGAGTAGCACAATATTTGCTTGATCAGATCCTTCTAAGTACATTCAACACTTCTCTTCATCTTAACACTTATCGCTCTTCAACAAAATATTTCACTCTAGATGCACATCAGTATTCGCATACCATCATTCTCTATATGTTTTAAATGATTCACTAAGATGTCTTTAAATAGACATTCAAATCTTATGTCAGCCATAGGAAATCAAAACACAATTTCCTAGGTGATGTGTATCCAGACAAGTAAACATAACTCATCACAAAAATGATCGTGAAGAAGTCAGTGTTGGCAACTCATCACAAAATCAGATACCAGTTAGAACAATCAATGCTGGTTGGAACAAAACATGTGAACCATTGTCCTGGAATCTTCCACTTGATCTCCATCTTCATCTTTATCTTCATTTTGATGCTGACTTAATGTAATCACATGTTATCTCTTGAGCACATACTAGCTAATACAGAGTACCAGTTAGAGATAGACCTTAAACATATCGGTTAATAGTGTAAACCAATGAAGTTACATTGGTAGTCAATGTAATCATATGTGTGTGTGAGAGTGTTTCATCAATGACAACAAGTAATGAATACATTACAATCATCATCAAGCCAACAATCTCCCCCTTTGGCATTCATGGAAACACTTAGAAATTTTTTAGAGTAATACAATACCGCTAAGTGTGCATACACAACATATTTACATATGTACTCATATTCCCCTTTTAATGCAATACTCCCCCTTAATGCATGCATAAATACCAAATTTTCAAAAAGCACATGCATATTATTACTCCCCCTTTGACAACAATTCCAAAATGAGAAAGTAAAATATATACATATATATAGAAAATCTATATCAAAGTGTTCAATTAAAAAAAGTTCATGCATTGGCTAGTCTCATAAAAATATCATTGAAGTTTTGCTTCATCCAAGATAAATCTTTCTCCCATGATTCCAGTATGTTAATAGTATACTCAAATGTAGACATCAACTGTGAATAGAATTCTTCCATTGAGTCTAGCATGCAAGTTTTAAGAGTAGGAAGAATAGCTTCTGCACTAGAGTAGGCCCTCTAAAGAATGTCGACCTATGAGGTGAGATGACTCTTGAGTTCTCTTAGAGATCAGAATCTCTTATCCTTCTCATTATCATTCATGTTTAGTCTTTCATGCAAATCATCTATAGACTGGTTAAAGGCATGAATGGAGTCCTGGAGTGGGACATATGTCTTGCATAACCTTTCCATTTCCTGCTTAGTTTCAACTTGACTCTTAGAAATGTCAGAGTAAAAGAAAGTAACATTGGAGGTAGAGGCAAGATACTTCCCTCTAGATTCAATAGCTTTCTTCAATAGACTTTCATTATGAGATAAAGCCATTTTGCCACTTTCAATGTTCTTAGCCAGTTTATCTCCATATATCTTCATGTGGCTCTTCTCAGTAGATATTTGAGAACCATCTTCAAGCGACTTGATTTGATCAGATGCATCTGCAAATAACTGACCAAGTTTGCTAATGGGTGTAGGAAGATGTGCAACAGCTTTTTCCGGTAGAAGACCACACAAAATTTATACTGCATTCTGGATTGTTTCTGCTTCAATCCTTTTCTCTTTCAGTATCTTCTTGTGTGCTCAAGATTGCATAACATTATCAATCTTCATCATTTCTGATGTGCTCAAAGTGTTCATATCAATGGGTCTTAAAATACTTAAAGAGTCATCATCATCATCTTCAAAAAGTTTCTGCTTTGTCGGTTCAGGGGGTACACTCTTAATGATAGCTCTTTCTATGTTCTTCTCTGTTGTATCTTCAGTTAGTTGAGTGACAAATTCCTTAGTAGACTCATTTTGAGTAGTTTTAATGACCGGTGGAGATTGGGGTTTCTCCAATTGATCTTTTGTCGGTTCATTTCCCACTATTAGTTGAATACCCGGTTGTTCAACTAATGTAACCTATACTTCAGTGATTGTAGGAGGATCCATATCCGGTGCAGTAATGTCTCCAGATAGGTATACTGTGTCCTGAATATCTTCACCAACAAGAATAATGGAATCATCCTTCTTCTTGATTGGATAAACTACATCAGCTTGAACAATTTCCTCTTCATCCATTTTTGGTCGAGGAGCATCATCTGTAGTATCATCGTTATTGCTAGAGTGGATGACTTCTTCCCTTTGTTTGATTACATAGGCTAGCTAATGAGTCTCAGACTCAATAACTACCATTTTTCAATTAAGGAGCTTCAATCTCCTCATTTTAAAATCAAAATATGCTTTGTATTCCTCAATTAAAGCACTAATTCCATCCGATGATAGATTGGGAAAATACAGTACAAATATTTCATCAATAATATTCTTTTCCAATTGAATTGCTTCCTCCCATTTCTCTAACAGAATATTATACAAAGAGATTGAAATATCTTTTTCTAAATCATGCGGAAATTTATTGTAATGACCCAAATAAGTTATTACCTATTGGATTACTTGCTTCTGCTCATCTTCAGTGAAGGAATCATAATGTTCTTTGATATTCTCAAACCTATTTCTTCCTAATGTCTTCATTGTCCTTTCAAAAACTATGTCAGGTTTGTAGGTAGCAATATCTATAGGTGTATTTGCCTTCGGCACTACCTTTGCCTTCTTGGGTGTTCTATCGGTTGCTTTTTCATTCTTTGGTTCTTCTTCAAAATTTGTACCCTCTGACTCTAGTTGCAAAATCAATTTTTTATTTCTCTTCTTTGGTGCATTCTCCTTCTTTTCATATACTTTAGGTGATGGTTCCTTCTTGGTTAGGACACTCTAAGTCGCCCTTGTGGTCTTTTTCACAAGATATTTTTCATCAGACTTCTTTTGCTTTCCTTTCACTTTAGTTATAGGTGCAATACCAGTTTCAATTGGTGCAACTTGGACTCCTACAATGTCCAATTTTGCCTTCTTTTTATCTTTAGGCGATGCTAACAGGGTATTAGCATAGCTGTAAGGAAGTTAAGTAGCGGAAACAACTTCCTACACTAACCTTGAGAGGAGGGTAATGCAAAACTTTTTTAGATCATTACAACAGTTACAGAAAATAGAAATAGATATAATAGCATTCATACCACAACACAGTGATTTACATGGGGAAAACCCTTTCGGGAGAAAAACCCCACACTCCAAAAGCAGCTCAATATTTTATTCAGCAATCAAAAATAGATTACAACATACTTGCAGAGCAAGCTCTTCGCAGGAGTACCACTAATTAGAGATTCAGAGGCAACTCAATAGCCATAGGACTCTTACACACAACCTCTATCTCACACACCTCATAAATAGGAGATACAATACAAGAAACCGTCAAACGGTATTACAAAACCATGGGCTAAAACCACCCAATAAGGTGTAGCCAACCTTATCTCCCTTCTAGATGCCCTATGACATGTTAAAGGACACATCAACATGTGTCACTCCCTTTTACAGCTCATTTATGTATCCGATACAAATTATTTTTCCTATTTCAGGAGTACAAACTTCCGGAGGCCATAACTTGAGAACCGGGTGTCCGATTGATGAACCGTTTGAAGCGCTGGAAAGCTCGCAAAGTGCTCTATCACCTCGTAACCTGCTTCACCAGTTACGGCCACTTTTCAGGGTGTTTCAGAGCCTATAAAGCCCCCAAAATTAAGTTTAAACATTTTATTGCACCCCTCCAAGAAGAAAACTTTAATATCTTCAAAACTAGCTGTGACCTTGCGACGCAACTTTACCGAAATGCTTATCTAGCCAACCAGAAGCTTCAGGGAGAGTTTCGCACCATTTCGTGCTCAAATGAAAACTTACTATAAATAGTAACCTCACATAAATGCAAGGTTGAGACACCATTTTTCCCAACAAATCTCCCACTTGTCGAACACCTTGCAGGAGCAGAAGGGAATGTCAACACAATGAATCAATTGCTAGGGGCCATAAGGCCCATAGACTCTGAACACCATCTGAAATTCTCTGTGCTCACAGCCTTAGTTAAAGCATCTACAATATTCATCAAATTTTCCACCTTAACCAGCTTCACCCTACCATCTTCGACCATATCTCTAACAAAATGATACTGAACATCAATATGTTTGGTCCGGGCATGAAATGTCAGGTTCTTAGCTAGGCTAATTGCACTCTGACTGTCACAGTAAACTGTCACTGTACCTTGTTTTATTCCAATATCCGAACACAGTCTCTTAAGCCAAATGGCCTCTTTACAAGCATGAGTAGCTACCATATACTCTGCTTCAGTAGTGGATAAAGCAACCATAGCCTGTTGCTTACTCATCCAACTAATTGCACCACCAAACAAAGTAAACACATAAGCACTGGTGGATCTTCTGCTATCAATATCACCTGCCCAATCTGAATCCACATAACCATGGATATCAAGGGAAGTCATGTCTCCAGCTGAATTACCATGATAACACAAAGAATACTCTGAAGTACCCTTCAAATATCTGAAGACTCTTTTGACTGCATCCCAATGAACTCTACCAGGATTAGACATATATCTAGAAAGTACTCCCACTGCTTAGGCAATGTCTGGTCTAGTACAGACCATAGCATACATCAAGCTTCCAACCACACTCTGGTAAGGCACTCTGCTCATGTCTTCCATCTCCAATGGGGATGTAGGACAATCTGAAACAGATAGTTTCATTCCAACTGTAAAAGGAACACTCAATGGTCTACAATTCTGCATGTTGAACCTCTGTAACACTGAATTCACATACTTACTCTGGCCTAGCCATAGCTTTCTGTTCACCCTATCTCTTCTAATTTCCATCCCAAGAATGTGCTTTGCTGCACCAAGATCTTTCATTTCAAATTTAGCAGCGAGCTGAGACTTCAGTTCTGAAATCATACCTTTCCCTTTACCAATGAATAACATATCATCAACATACAATACAATGAATAAGAAATGATCACCATCAAATTTATAATAAACATAGTGATTTGATTTAGAACGTTCAAATCCCAAACTCAACACATATGCATCAAATTTCTGGTACCACATCCTAGGACTTTGTTTGAGGCCATACAAAGATTTCTTCAATTTACAGACCAAATTACTTTTGCCTTTCACCACATAGTGCTCCTGCTGTGTCATATAAATATCTTCCTCCAAATCACCATGAAGAAAAGCAGTTTTCACATCCATTTGCTCAGCCTCTAAATCATAAGCAGTAGCAATAGAAAGCAAAAATCTAATGGATGTCATTTTTGCAACAGGAGAAAATATCTCACCGTAATCAACACCCTCAACCTGAGAGTAGCCTTTTGCAACCAACCTTGCTTTATACTTCTCAATGCTTCCATCTGAACCAATCTTTTTCTTGAACACCCATTTACAACCAACAGGTTTTCGTCCTTCAGGCAATGGTACAAGATCCCATGTATCATTCTTTTTCAATGCTGCCATTTCTTCCTCCATAGCAATCTTCCAGGATACTGCATCATTCATACCTAATGCCTCTTCTACAGATTTCGGTTCATCCACACTAGTATTCAGAGCAAAAATACATCTCCAATCATTAGGTAAATATCTTTCAGGTGGTTGTCTATGTCTTGTAGACCTTCGGACAAGCTGAGTTGGAGGTTCTTCCTCCTCTTCTGAAGATTCAGAGCTAGATGAGCTCTCCTCAAATTCTTGCCTATCTAGGGGTCTCGATTCAACTCTTTTAGGTGTAGAAGGAAGTTGAATCACATCTTCTTTTTTTGTCTATTCTGGCTGCAATGTAACAGAAGGAGACTTAATTTCTCTAAAAATAACACTTCTACTGTGAATTACCTTTTGTGCAACAGGGTCCCAAAGCTTGTATCCTTTCACACCATAACTATACCCGATGAAGATACATTTCACAACCTTGTTCTCCAACTTTGTTCGCTTCTCCTTTGGCACATGTGCATATGCCTCGCAACCAAAAACTCTAAGATGTCTCAATGAAGGCTTGTGACCTGACCATGCTTCCATAGGCATTTTATCAACAAGAGCTGATGTAGGAGACCTGTTAGTCAGGTAGCAAGCAGTGGCAATAGCTTCAGCCCAAAACTTTTGTTCGAGACCAGCACCACTCAACATACTCCTAGCCTTCTCCATCAGTGTCCTGTTCATTCTTTCTGCAACTCCATTTTGCTGTGGAGAATACGGAGTTGTCTTCTGCCTGTTAATTCCACAGTCTTTACAGAATCTATCAAAATCATTATAGCAAAACTCACCACCATTATCAGTTCTCAAACATTTTATTTTCTTTCCAGTCTGCAACTCAACCATTGCTTTAAATTCTTTAAAACGACTAAAAACTTCAGATTTACTCTTTAGAAAATATACCCATGTCCTTCTACTAAAATCATCAATAAATGAAACATAATATGTGGATTTTCCAATCGAAGAGACATCTACTGGACCAAACACATCAGAATGGATAAGATCCAAAACCCCACAAGTTTTATGAGAAATCAAGTAAAACTGAACGCAGTTTTGTTTTCCATAAATGCAATGCTCACAAAAATCAAAGTCAAGATTACAATCATTCAAACCTTCAACAAGATTTTTATTTTTCAAGGTCCTTAGACCCTTTTCTCCAATGTGGCCAAGTCTCTGGTGCCATAACATAGTCTTCTCTGCAGGTAACTTTGCTTCAGACGAAAGAGCACCCTTAGGTACCCAAAAACAATTTCCATCTGTTGAAGGTGAAACCTTCAAATCTTCCAGTGAAGTATCCGCAGATTTACTTTTTACAGAAGTGCTATTACACTCAATAGTGTATGCTTCAAGCTTATACAAAGTGCCAAACCTGACACCTCTAGCAACTACCATAGCACCCTTAATCATCTTACATCCTATTTCAGGAAAGACTACCTGTACACCCGCATCTATCAGTTTGCTCACAGATAACAGGTTTCGTTTTAATCCAGGGATATGCAGCACACCATTAATCCTTTTTATTCTACCATCAGAAAACCTGATTCTAACTTTACCTCGACCAACAATGTCTAGAGGTGAATCATCACCCAAGTACACCTTACCTCTATTAAATTCTTCATATTTAGAAAACCAATCTCTATTGGAAGTCATATGAAAAGATGCACCTGAGTCAATTAGCCAGGCATCATTACCTGCATGAGTCGCCAAAGCTGCAATAAATGCATCGCCATCTTCCTTGTCGGACTCAGAATCAGAATCAAACTTTTTCTTTTTCTTCTTCTTCTTTTCTTCTTTGCAGTCCTTACGGATGTGACCCGATTTACCGTAATTCCAGCAAATGACTTTGGACTTTCCAGGAGATTTCGATCTCCCTTTGGATTTGGACTTGTTGTGCTTCTCGTTCTTCTTGCCTTTCTCCTTAGGTCTTCCACGAACGGTTAGGGCTTCCTTTGAACTGATGGATACCTTCCTTCGCATCTCTTCACCAAGTAGGGCACCCACCACGTCTTCAGATTTCAAAACAACAGAAGTACTACCGATAGCCATAACAAGAGAATCCCATGAATCAGGCAAAGAACAAAGCAAGATCTGACATTTCTCCTCCTCGTCCATCTTAACACTGATGGATACTAATTGAGCCACCAACATATTGAATGCTTCCAGGTGGTCTGCAATTCGTCCACCCTCTTCCATCTTCAAGGAATACAATTTCTTTCTTAAGAAAATTTGATTTAATAAAGATTTCACTTGATACATCTCACCAAGCTTAGTCCATAGCTTCTTTGTAGAGTTTTCTTCATGGACATTGATTAGAACAGAGTCTGCCAGGCATAGTCTGATTAGACCCTTGGCTTTTCGGTCCATAACATCATACTGAGCTGCTGTAGTAGGATCTGAGGGCCTTTGGACATTCGCATCAACAACATCCCAAAGATCTCGATCTATTAGCAGATCTTCCATCTTCAGCTTCCACATCTCAAAATTACTTCCATTAAATTTCTCCACCTCTATTCTCCCTGACGAACTCGCCATCTGAATATTCCTGCAACAAGATCAAAAGTGTCTTCCACACAAGCTCCCACTCAAATCTGGATTAGTTCAAAAAACCCAACTGCCCACAATTGAAACCAAAGGTGATCAGGCTCTAATACCACTTGTAAGGAAGTTAAGTAGCGGAAACAACTTCCTACACTAACCTTGAGAGGAGGGTAATGCAAAAATTTTTCAGATCATTACAACAGTTACAGAAAATAGAAATAGATATAATAGCATTCATACCACAACACAGTGATTTACGTGGGGAAAACCCTTTCGGGAGAAAAACCCCACACTCCAAAAGCAGCTCAATATTTTATTCAGCAATCAAAAATAGATTACAACATACTTGCAGAGCAAGCTCTTCGTAGGAGTACCACTAATCAGAGATTCAGAGGCAACTCAATAGCCATAGGACTCTTACACACAACCTCTATCTCACACACCTCATAAATAGGTGATACAATACAAGAAACCGTCAAACGGTATTACAAAACCATGGGCTAAAACCACCCAATAAGGTGTAGCCAACCTTATCTCCCTTCTAGATGCCCTATGACATGTTAAAGGACACATCAATACGTGTCGCTCCCTTTTATAGCTCATTTATGTATCCGATACAAATTATTTTTCCTATTTCAAGAGTACAAACTTCTGGAGGCCATAACTTGAGAACCGGGTGTCCGATTAACGAACCGTTTGAAGCGCTGAAAAGCTCGCGAAGTGCTCTATCACCTTGTAACCCGCTTTGCTAGTTACGACCACTTTTCAAGGCGTTTTGGAGCCTCTAAAGCCCCCAAAATTAAGTTTAAACATTTTATTGCACCCCTCCAAGACGAAAACTTTAATATCTTCAAAACTAGCTGTGACCTTGCGACGCAACTTTACTGGAATGCTTATCTAGCCAACCAGAAGCTTCAGGGAGAGTTTTGCACTATTTCGTGCTCAAATGAAAACTTACTATAAATAGTAACCTCACATAAATGCAAGGTTGAGACACCATTTTTCCCAACATTTATAAGGAAGACCCACTCACTGACATACCTTCATCATCAGGAATACCGATTTTTTAGGAACCTCGACCTCCTCGTATATATGAGACGGTATATGACAAAAAAAATGAGGACAATAGTAATGTTAACAAAAGTGATGATTCTTCCTCCAGTGACACTGATCAAGACGATGAACCTTCCGAAAAAGAAATTCTTGACTTGCAAAAGGACAAAGACTTTAGAAGAGTGATGAATGCTATCCTAGCTAGAGAGAAGGAAGACTATATCTTAGAATTAGCAAGACAAGGTGCCAAACTTCCTGTTGGATATGATGTTCAGACACTTGTCACCATAAAGGAAGATTCACCTATTCTTGCAGTACACAAACAACTACTAGCCTTGAAAACTGAGATCACAGAATTGAAGAATAAGGATAAATCCCTAAAGTAATATTCCCTGGAGACAATATTCCCATTTCCATTTGACAAGAATCTATACATGCCTCCATTTCCTTCATGAATTGAAATCATACAATTTGAAAAATATGATGGTATCTCAGATTCCCAAGATCATGTCAGAGAGTTTTGTGCTGCCTGTATGGAATTCATGCACGATCACACCTATCTCATGCATCTTTTCCTGAGGAGTCTGCGAGGACAAGCCATAGAATGGTTCTAAAGTCTACCTCAAGGAATAAAATCATTTGAAGAACTAGTCCAACTATTCTTGCAACAATACTCATACAACATTCAAAATCCTGTGACTATGATTGATCTTTGCAATACTAAACAGAAGACGGGAGAACCTTTTCTCACTTTCCTCCAGCATTGGAGAAGGATGTTCTCTAGGTATCCATGACCTATCCCAGACTCTGAGAAAATGGATATATTTGTCAATAACTTGGTCCCAGAACTGAAATATAGTATCCAAATGCAAGTACACCCATCATTTAACAGGATGGTAGACAATGCCATTCGAATGGAAGATGTGCTCATCAAAAAAGGGGATATTTCACCTTGGAAGGAAACACAACTAGGATCTAGCTATGAAGAGAAGAACAAGTATTGGAAATTTGGCAAGGAAAACAACAAGAATGTTGTTAATGATGGAGTAGTAGATACTGTTAAAACCACCTCACAGCCCACAATATTCAACTTGGCTAGTGGTACATAAGCACTCAAAGCTGTTGAAACTGCAGCAGAGAATACTTCTAAGAAAAAAGAATGGTTCAAAGAGAAACCTTGGCTCTCTAAATCTAAGCGTGATTTCCCTCCTCTCTAATAATCATATGAATCCACTTTCAAGACTCTATTGGCAAACAACCTGATAACGCTACCAGATAACTCCAGACCATATGATCCAGAAGTCAAAACAAGATGGTGGAGAGAAACTGAATACTGTGATTTTCATCAAAATAAGGGTCATAACATAAACAATTGCATGAAACTAAAACATGAGATTCAAGATCTCATAGATGCTGGTAAAATCATTCTCAAAAATCACTCAACCAATGCTGATCACAAAGCATTCAAAGATCCTTTACCTGTTTACGAATAAGGTTATTCATCAAAGACCAAAGGAGGTGCTAAAGTCAACTATACTTATACTGGCAATGACAATGTTATTAAACTGCTTGAACCTTCACACTCAGAATATTGCAATGTGATTATAGTTCATGATAAACCAAATGAATCATGATATGCAAGAGCTCTGACCCAATCTCAAAAGAAAGTCACTCTCCAAGGGGCTAGTTCTTCCACTCCGGCTCAAGAAACATCAAACCCAATAGCCTTACCAAATAAACCTTGGACAAATTTCAAAGGTTAACTTTGTCATCATCCTTTGGATACAACATAGTTGAATAGTTAAAAGGGACAAATGCTGAAATTTCAATTTTTGAATTGCTACAGCTCTCATCTACTCACAAGGAAATCTTAGACAAAGCATTGCTCACTACCAACATTCCAAAATATTTAGACATTGATCGGTTTCAGTCTATGGTGGGTCATCTGACTTCACCTCACCATTTGACCTTCTCTGAAGAAGATGACAATTCATTAAATCATCCACATAACAAGCCATTGCATATTGAGGCTATGATCCACAAACATAGAGTCAAACATGTTTTGATAGATGGAGGCGCGGGGTTGAATATCTGTACTTACCATTTGCTTACACAAATAGGATTCTCTGAAAATGTCATTGATCTAGGAAAGAAAATAACAATTAAAGCCTATGATGAGGAATAAAGGACCTCCAAAGGTCTGGTATCATTACCAATTAGAGTGGGACCGATAGAGAGAGAAGTCCTTTTCCAGGTTTATTCCATTGTGGTGTAGGAGCACCCTGGCAAACCTACAAAACCAAGAAGGCAATGAAGATACCAGGAAGGTTTTATGAGGGAAATCAAGTGAATTGGAGAGTTTTAGAGCCAATTATGGCTTTTGAAAGCAATAAATCATATGTAATGTGTAAAAGTCCTAAAGGTCCTGATAAAGGCCTAAGGACCAAAATGCAATGTAATTGGGTTAATGGTACCTAGGAGTCTAGATAGGTTGAATAAGGGTCTAATATGATTTAAATGATCAGATCATGATTAAAACCCATTGATTTGATAGGTTTGGTTGATTGAATGCATTAAAAAGGAAGTTTAAATTCAAAAATTGGATTTCCAACGGCTAGTTCCAGTTTTGGTGGGAAATGAGTTTAGGAGTCATTTTAGCATTTTAATCAATCCAATTAGTTGGGGATCAGTTTGAGTTGGTTGGGAAAGGTCTTATAAAGTCCCTAACTTCATTTTGGTGTGGTTGGATGATGCTGGTATGGACTTGTACGGACTCTCTCAGAAAATTAATAAAAAACTATTTGTTTCTTGTCAAATCCTTGTTTTCTCATGCTTTCTTGCATTGCTAAGTGAAGGGATTGATATTAATATGTTTTAGGGACTCCATAGACTATTCATTACATGATTTACATGTTCTAAAGTTCTTTTAAAGATAGCATTTTTGTTTTGTTGCTGACTGTCCCAGGAAAACCAAGGATTTCTCACTAATTTGTGAGACTCCAAGCATGTGTGGATCCATCCTATGAATGTAAAGGTCTGATTCTCATAGGATGGATGCCTAATGAAATTTAATATAATTTCCTAACCTATTATTGATAGGAATTAACATGAGTGCAGGTGTACACCATGGAAAGTGACTGAAAATGAGTGAAAATGAAGGCTAGAGTGTAGCAGCAGAGGATCTGATTGAACAAGGGGGGTATTTTATGCATTGAAGTGTCTAGACACAGAATTGTAAAGGTGTTTTAACTTTGGTTGAGCCTCAGAAGTGACTAGAGGTGGGATTTTGAGAAAGCCCTAGTTGTAAGGTTGATTTAGTGAGGTTTTTGGTGTTTGGGTATCTAGGAGTGCAACCAAGACTTAAAACCTAGAAAATCCTTGTATTGAGACCATAAAAAGAGATTGTATGGAAGGGTTAAGCCTAGAAGTGAGTTTGGAGGGTACTTCCTTCACAAAAGTGACCTAATTAGCCTTCACAGTGACTAGGGACTGTTGTCCTCAAAATCTGATTCCCTTCAATGTCCTTAGAATAATACTGCAGCCACCATGTGATATGAGGCAAAAGAAAATAGAGAAAAAGGCTTACCATAATCTGGGGATTTCAACACTGGTGCCTCCTGGATTGCCTTCTTAATCTCATCAAAAGCTTTTGAAGCTTCTTGATCCCAATGAAACTTTGTGTCCTTCTTGAGCAACTTGACAATAGGCTTCACTATCTCAGCAAAGTTTGCAATGAATCTCCTGACAAAATTCACTTTGCCTAAAAAAGATTGGATTCCTTTCACATTTTTAGGTTCAGACACTCTGTTCATTGCTTCAATTCTCTCAAGGTCTATTCTTACCCCTTCCTTGGAAACTATGTGTCCCAATAACTTTCCTTCGGTGACCCCAAAATGACATTTCTTGGGATTCAGTGATACACCAAATTCCAAGGCTTTATTGAACACCTTATCTAGATGTCCACAATGATCATCAGCTTTCTTTGAGAAACAGGTTAGATCATCTTGGTAAACCACCATAATGATATTTATGAATTCCTTAAAAGCCACATCCATAGCTCTCTGAAATGTAGCTCCTACATTTTTTAATCCAAACGGCATTCTCACATATACATAGGTTCCCCATGGAGTAGTGAAAGCTATTTTAAACTGTTCAGACTCCTTTACTAGCACTTGATTGTATCCTGAGAAACCATCCATCATGGATAAAAGATCACATCCTTTCACTCTTTGTAGCATTTCTTCCATATTTGGGGATGAGTAATTATCTTTTAGGGAAGCAACATTAAGATTCCTAAAATCAACACACAATCTGATGTCTCCATTCTTCTTCCTTACTGGGACCAGATTAGAGACCCATGAAGAATGTCTTATTGGTTTGATAATCCCCCTTTCTCTCAATTTAGTCAACTCTTGTTGCATTTTAGTTTCTAATAAGGGGTTGATAGGTCTCTGTTTCTATCTGAAAGGCTTAGCATCTGGAAATAAGGGAACTTCATGCTGAAAAAGATCTTGTCTATACTCCTTTAGGTCTTCATAAGACCAAGCAAAGACATGCTTATACCTTTTCAATAAATTGATAAGGTTAGTCCTAACATGAGGGGGTAATTTCTTTCCAATATATACCAACTTGGGGAATGATTCTATCCCCAGGTTTACCTCCTCCAATTCTTCTAACTTGGTGGTAGATTTCTGGTGTAAATGACTATCATTATAACTAAACATACTCTCTAGCTCCGCCAACCCTTTAGGTATCTCGTTGGTTTCCAACTGGACAATATCATTTCCAAACACTGTCTCTCTATTATCCACCACTTCCACCAATGCATTGCAATCAATCTTTTGTCCATCATAATCGTCAATACATTGGATGAACCTAACAATATCTTCATCATCAGCAAAAACTTGCCAATTATACACATTATCAGGGATGGCTGGCCTAGATTTTATTTCCATAGTGGAAATACCGGTTAGTGTTGCATCATCATTTTTCAAAGCAACATTAGCTAGGAAATCTGCCATAATATTTTTTGTTCGTTCTATCCAATTGATAGAAAATGCATCAAAATGCTCAATAACATCCCAAACAACATGTTTATATTGCTTCAATCTATCATTCTTGGATGCATATCTAGATCTTACCTGAGAGACAACCAATTCTGAATCCCCCATTACTTTCAACAGTTGGATTCCATGCCTTTTTGCAACCTCAAATCCTAATAATAGGGCTTCATACTCTGCAGTACTATTTGTGCACTGGAATGCTAATAAGAATGAGTATTTAAAAGTTATACCTGACGGGGACACAAAAAGAACCCCTGCTCCAGATCCTTCTTTGGAGCAAGCTCCATTGAAATACATTTGCCACAACCCATACTGTTGTGCTTGTAGCTTGGCTACAATTGGGTCAGTATTCTTCAATTGAGGTGATATTGGTTGAAGTCTGAAGTTATCTAAATCCACATCAATCATACAATTAAGCATACTAGGGTCCACATTTTCAATTACCTTAGGAGCTCATGGCTCCCTGTATAGTTTGACCTGATTTCCACCAATAGGAATAGTAGCATAAGACAAGTCCAGTTGAACATTTCCCCCTACTGCTGCTGCCTGTTGCCTAGAAAGTAACATACCATAGTGGGGTTTAGTATCAGTAACAATAACATCCATTTTATAAGTGGCTTCAGGAAATGCTGCTATTTTTACTTCTACATCTTTCATTGTACCTATCACAGGCACTTCTTTGCTATCCATGGCATAACATTTCCCATACACAGTGGTTACTGATAACCCTAGTTCTTTCATAACACCATAGGGCATTACATTAGTAGCTGCTCTTGAATCTATCATGCAATTTTTAATCAACCGGTTATTTACTAGCAAAGTAACATAGAAGGGATCTACCTGAGAAGGCTCCTGAGTGATAGTGGTTCCAACATAGACCTCTGGGGTTTGGAACTCTTGATCCTTTCCAACTTCATGTGAACTAGTGGGTAATACTGTGTCACTATCAGATATACTAGAGAATAAAGACAAAGCTGCATCCTTATGTTCTTTAATCTTTAGCAATTCTATTAATGGAACAGTGACTTTCATTTGAGTTAAAGCTTGGGCCATATCAAATGCAGAATTATTACATTTTTCAGTATTAACCTTAACCTTTTCTGTTTTGAATTGACTGGCCCTCTTCATTGTCTCTGCCCTTTGTACATCACTAGCATTTTTGTCATCTATGCCTTTAGGCAAGTCTTTAACTTGTTCCTCTTTTTCTTGACTGGCTTTAGGAATATTAGTAACACCACTTGATGCCCCCTTTTTTGTGACTTCTTTTACAAACATAGAACCTGGTTCACCTTGATCAGTGTCTCTCTTGGTTCTTCTCAGATTGTAGTTATGTTTTGCTTTGGTGATTGCAGCCTTAGTGAGATTTTTAACTTCTTCCTCACTAGGCCTCCTAAGATGAACTTCTTCATCTTCAATTGTTACCAGATTCAATGTAGGATGCCAACCTAAGGCTAACTGTCCTTGCACTAACCTTTCATTATCTAGCACATCACTGTATTCACTTTGCATAGATTCCTCATCACTTTCTATGATGGTTTCAAACATATTAATGTCAGGCTCTGCCTCTGGCCTCATAGATTCTTCCAGAGCTTGAGCCACTGCACACTGATGAGGAGAATGTGGTCCATCACAAGCAATACACCAAGGAGTTTTTCCATATTATTAATAGTTTTCCCTTTCAAAGGATCTGGTGTGTCTTGGCTTTGGGCAATTTTAGGCTTCTCAACTTGGGGTTTACCATCCTTCCAATTTGTATTGTATGGCATATCATGTAATCAAGGAGGTCTATCTTGCCAGTTATAATGGGGTTTATCATTTTTGTTAACCTTAGCAGTCAAATCTTTCATAGCAGTAACCAGTTTCTCTATTTTATCCTCCTCTTTAGCAACTTTGTTAGGTTGCTGTTTGGTTTCATGCCATAATCTACCATCTGTCCTTCTTCCTAATTTTCCAGACGCTTTTCTATTACTTTCTACATTTATGGCAATTCTAAAGGCATCCCTCAGGTTATAAGGATTTTTATCTCTCAAAATATAAGCCATTTTGGAATCAAATGCATTATAGTATGTATTAAGACACATATTATCATCTAGCCTCATTACCTGATACAATCTGTGCATAGCTTTCTGGAATCTAGCATTGAAATCAGTTACTATTTCATTTTTAGATTTTCTAATGTTATTGAACTCATTCAGCATGAAACTCACATTAGTCTTATCACCATACTGTTCTTGAAAGCAATTTTTAAAATCTTCCCATGAACCTATGCTAGCTACTGGAAGACCTCTGTACCAATCTCTTGCATCATCAACCAGGGATTGAACAAACAATTTCGTAATAACATCTTCATCTGCTATCTCATAATCATTTATCAAATCCCCAAAAGATTTCAGATGTTCCTCAGCACTGACCGCATTGTTCCCAGCAAACTTATGGAGTTTGTCTCTTAGCTCAATAGGAACATGATTTGGATATCCTGGGATCCCATCAAAAGACAATTGCCTATATTGTTCTAGATTGATTGACCTTCTTTGAAAAGGGGAAATAGCACTATTATTTCCCATAATCATTTTAGCTTTTGGGATTGGAGATTGAGATGTTTGGGTGTACTGTTTATTTGAGGGTATTTGGCTTACTGAGGCAATATTAGCATGTACTGCAGGTTGAGTATTGACCTAAGGAAAAGAGATGTGTTGGGGATTAGGCTTCCTAAGATCTTCCGATGGGAATGTAATAGGGGGAGCTTTTAAGTAGTTAATCTTTCTTTTAACTTCCTGATTCGCTGCTTCTAACTCAGCCTTTTCCAATTCCATTTGGAGTTCTTCCTTTTCCTTCCTCATCCTTTCCATCTCTCTCTCATGTGCTAGGATCCTATGAGAAATCCCTTCTGCAGTTTTAGATTCTACTTCATCATCTACCCATATCTGTTTTCCTTTGTCTAAATTGACTTTAGGAAGCTGGGAGTCATTAGATACTTCCTTAATTGGCTGGGCTACAAACTTAGAAGCTGGTATAATCTTAGGGATTAGGATCTCCCTAATCACTAGGCCTTCCTCATCACTTTTTTCTTTTTCCTTAGCAAGCACTTCAAGATCAGCTATCTGTCTAAGGAGCCTATCTCTCTCCATCAATTTGGCTTTAACTTCCTTTTCCTTATTTGCCTCCTTTTGGGCTCTTAGGGAGATTAAATGATGGACTCTTTTGTTTAAATCTTCAATCTCTTGAGACATCTTATGCATTAATTTGATCTATGTCAATTAGGCTAATGTTCCCATCTATTGTCCTAGGAATAGAGTGCCTAATTGCATTTGAACTGGTTCTATCTTTTGCAGAAACACTAACATGAGATAGATCTCGATTTAAAATAGGTGCATCATCAATTTTTCCAAACAATCCTGAATGGAAACCTAAAATATCATGCTCTGAATCTTTAGAAGATGAATTTGACTTTGCATAGACAGGTCGATCAGGCATCTTACCAGTGTTATTATTTTTCTGCACCCATGCTGCACTTGATGGCTTGTGCATCACAGATCTCTTCTGGCCTCTTCGTGACTGTTCTGGCAGACCTTCTTGCAAGGTTTCACGAGGATGTTTCTTCATGAATTATCTTGTGTTCTTATTTCTTTGCATCTCGCTAGTCTTTCTTTTAGAAAATTTGTATCTCACAAGGACTGGTTCAATAGTAACAGAGTCTCCACCCACAAAACTATGGAAAAAATGAAAACAAGCAATCTTACCCACAAACACACAACAATATTCTCCACAAGTCTTGGCACAGATCTGTGTTTAAATCTTTGTTATAACTCTCCCCAGCAGAGTCACCACTTTTTTTGTCCTCAAAATCTGATTCCCTTCAATGTCCTTAGAATAATATGATCTAAACTGGGTGCAGAGAAGACATCAAAGATAAGGAAATTCTATAGACAACATATGACAAGGTTTGATTAGACCTTCTACACTTCGGGCTTCCTTGGAGCCCAGGTGGGTATACCTTTGTGAATTAACTTCACACTTTCAAACAATAAACCCACATCAAACCAGTCCAGAAAACTAGTGGATTTGTTCACCTTGAAATCAACTGAAAACAAAGAATGGAAACTATACTTAACTTCAGCATTTTGATCAACAAAGTATGCAATAAACAACCTTGATTAATACCAGTGCCTTATCCAAGGTTACAGAGTCACCTAAACTCAAATAAAACTCCTGAAACAATATATCTTTATGCTTCCCGTCGGCTTGGTTTCCACTAATCCTTATATATGCCTGACACATACAAGAATTCAATCATTCTAGACTAAGCTATGGTCCTCAAAATTCAAAGTTCCTTCCAAAGAATTTACTGGTATGAGTGATCCCGTGTATTTAATTTCCCTCCTAAAGAGAAAAGCTAACAAACACTTATACTGAGATTGCTTTGCAATTCCATTCAAACTAAACAACCCTGGATTATTCAGAATAAAGATAGTAAATAAATTTGTGAACAAACTTGAAGACAACACAAAGCTTTACTCAAAACTGATGGCCTATGTATTGATATTCATTTCAAGAAATATTACAAGAAATTTTGATTCTCCATTAAACTTTGGAAAAGCTCAGATAAATTTCTGCAGCGTTTTCTTACAAAAATTTTGTGATCCCCCTCCCTCTAGTCTTGGTATCCATTTATAACAACATGGATGCACAAAGATTTGGACTTCTCAAGGAGAGTTTGTTACAATTATTTCAAAAATTGAAGAGATTACAATTTTTGCGTAAAAGCAATTATGCGCTCTTTTCAGCCTCTGCAGTTTGTTCAATAGGTTGTTCGGTTGCAACCTCTTCTATCTTTTCAGGGGCGCTCTCCAACTGCTCCGGATCATGGGTGGAATATTTAACTTCCCACTCATTATATGTCTCTTCTGTCGGCCATGAAAAATTAATCACATTATCTTTAATTTTAGTCAACCTTTTCCAAGAATTTCTCAGTTTGTTGACTTCTAAATTAAGAAAACTATAATGTGATTTAATTTTTTCTATTTCCTGTATTGTTATAACAAAGAAAGAGGTATCATCAAGATCAATGATTCCCTTAACCCTTGCTGACAATTTGACTTCTATCTCTTTAAGCCATATTTGCTTGTCTTTCAACTGATCCGGATTGGCAAAAATTCCTGGGAGCAACTCAAAAACTTGATCAGTGTATTCCTTCTTGCATAAATTGACCTTTCTATCCACATTATCTACATCTACTGCCAATTGCATTAAAACTTTAGCGACATCAGAAGTGGATTTGATAATGGGATTGGCTCTTGCTTCATCACAAGATACACACATGAACTCTAGATCTTGCTCCCTAGGCCTCCATTTGTCAAAAATGGGTGTCAAAATGGCCTTATCTCTCCTCAGTTCATTCCAGATCTCCATAAATTTTCCCACATTGTTATAAAGCAATGAGGCATTTATCGTATCTCCAAAACTGGAGATTGTGGCTCTTACCTTTTCCTCATATTTCCCTACATATAAAGCCTGAGCTTGTTTCAGGTTTTCTAGTTCCTAAGGAGTAATCTCAATCATTTGGGAGCTGGAAGGTGCTGGAGATGGTGGAAATTTGATGATAGGGCTTATAGGTGGAGGTCTTGCAGGAGAGGAGGAAATCATCAATGTTGAAGGCTCACCATGTTGGTGTTGTCCCATCAACTGGCTTTGTAATCTAGCAATGATGCTATCTTTACCTCTCACCTCCTCCTTGGCATTGTTATAGGCTTTCAAAACTATTTCCAACTTAATTTGGAGGGCCTTCTTTTCTTTGGCTTCCTTCTTAGCCACTGCAACACTGAATTTTACAGTTTCTAGCACAGTGCTAGTAGCCTCTACTACCCTTGTACTCTGTACGCTTTTTACCATCAATCCACCAAGGTGACTTGACCCTGGGGTGTCTTTTCCTTTCTTGCCCTCATTTCTCTTGAGGGACCACATAACTAGTGCAGCATTATCCTTACTGAATGTAACCGCTTCCATGGGTTTAGTTTCTTTTCTTACTGCATCTAGCACCAAAGCATTAGCAATATCCCACTCTAGTAAGATGAGCACTCCAGCTTGTGCTACTAGATCTCTTCCCTATTCAGGAGTGATGGTTTTGAATTCTTCTATCATCTCCTATTTTACTTCTTCCTCCACTGAAGCTGGATCTTTATTAGGCTACTCAGCCTTTCGTGTTTCACATCTAGCATTGTATTTATCTATATGCTGTTTCCAAATGAATTGCATGAATGCTTCTGATGTGACAAAGTTGTCATCAGCTAAAAAGGCATTACTTGCCTTTTTTATATCTGGATCCCACTCTTGGCCTTTGAGTTCAGTGGAGGTAATATCCATTTCAGCATCAATGGGCTCTTCTGGCATCCCTTCTTCCACTTCATCATAAGTATATGCAATTTCCCCCAAGCTGCCCAACTGCAAGAGGTGTGCAGCTGCTCCTTGTTCATCTCCTATGTGGATAGGGGATTGGGATGGGGAATACAAGGGTGTATCTGATTGCACTTCCTTCCCCACCCTTTGCTTCTTTGGGTTGTATTGGATGTCAATGACATCTTGTATCTTCCTCTTTCCTTTTGATGCAGAGGGCTCCCCTGTTGTAGGCACCAGCACACTATAACCTGATTTCTTTCACAGTGTGTAATCACTAGGAGGAATTGCTTTGGTGGAAGCTGACCTACTCAGGATCACTCTGGCCTTTTCAGGGTCACTTTTAATCACAGCCTCCCTCTTCTCCTTTAGTGTTTGCATTACATCTTCAAAGAAAACAATCAAAAACTTTATCTTTTCTTCAAATGGGAAGAAGCTAGACAAAGGGTCATAGCTAGCATCAAACTGATGCACAAAATCCAAGGCTTTCTTATAAGCCACCCACTTTTCTTTCCTTAATTCTTGCTCATCTAAATCAAATTCATTTCTGATGAGATCTTCAAGAAATTGGAATTGATGAGGCCTACCTCTGCATGCTACCTTCTTCCTGAACATACCATTGAAGAAGTCCTCTGGATCAGCACACCTGGACACTACAGTGGATAAATGGTAAGGTTTGAGGAAATCCTTAAAGCAATTCCAGCCTCCCTTTGTAATTACGAATTGGTGGGCTATGGTAGCTGCAGGGAAAATAGTCCCTTTACCTCTGCCTGTTAACTCTGCCTCTTCTCGGCCACCAATTTGTCTAAGGATCTCAGCTATTCCCACTTTGAGAGGGACCTAGTAAGGTAACAAAAATGGAGTACCCCTGAAACCAAAAACTCTGAAAACCATGGAGACTGGATATAAATACATGTCGCCCCAGTTATGAACAATTTTGATGTTCTCTGCAAATTCTTTTGGCCTTATGAATTCTAGAAGAACCTTGGGGACTCTTGGGTTATCAGAGCAAAGGAGAGTCCTTATTTTAGATGCAAAATATTTATCAAACTTTAGGAAACTAGCATCCTCTCTGTCCCATGACAACACAGTACTCCATAATTGTACTGGCATTTTCTCTCCTTCCTTCTCTTTAACCAGGTCTAGTCCACTGGCAAAATAATCACCACCTTTGAAGAGAAAAAGGTGCATTAAGAGTGAATACCATCCGAAAGGTCTATCCACCTTTCCATTTTTTATTCCTATCAACCCTCCATGGATAGCATCGGTAATGAAAGAAACATAATCGAATGTAATAGCAAGAGAAGGATTCAAAATCTGAACAATCATTAGCAAGTAATGATTTGGCATATTTTCTTCACCATCCTCTCCTAGAACTTGGCAAAGTGCCCAATACATTCCTTTAGCCCTCAAGGTAAACATACTCAATGAAAAAGGCTCTTGTGTGTTGGGCCCTACAACTGCTAACCCTCCTATTTTCAGAAAAAGTTCTTTAAGAGGCCCATTCCTGAGATGACTCCTCTGTGCACTGTACACTTGGGCTAATGATGTGAAATTTATGGGTTCCAGGAAGTTTGTGAACTCATTGAGCCCAAATGTTATCCTTAATTCTTCCGCATTAATTTCCACATGGGTTTTCCTATTTACATCCCAGATGCATCTTGTGATTGGATCATAATTCAATGCCATTTGGGTTAGCAGGTCTATATCCATGAATACCCCTGGCACTACTAATTTCCCAACATCTAGTTCCCAAATACTATTTTGAGGAGCAAGAGAATTTCTCATTCCAAATCCAACTCTAAACAGCCCCAATCCGGACAGTCCAACCTGTGGGTGTCTCAGCCAATTACCTTTGTCATACAATCCTTCTCCTATCTTCAGACGGGGAGCCCTGGGCACTAACTCTTTGGCCTTTGATGCCTGGCTAGTTGACAACGTCAACTGTTCTAAAAAATCATCACATACACTTCTTTCTAAATAATTAACCTTTCCGGAAAATTCCCTTTTAGGAGCCATTTGAAAATGCAAGAAAATGAATACACTCTTAAATAATCCTGCAACACGAGAATGATTTTATTTAAAATACCACACAAGAATTGCTACAAAACATGAGAGAACCTGATGCTTGCTTGAAGGAATTCACTCTGCAACTGAACCGCCTGCTCTGTATCTGAAAAAGATAACTCTACGTCTGCTCTTCTGCAAAATCTTTTGAAAGATATCTTCACTTGGTTGTTAGGAAATCAAATACTTGTACTCAGGGCCTTAACTATAACATTGATTCTGCATGCTTCGGCCATTCCTTCAAAATCAAATTCATACGAGAATTCATATTTTTCGCTCCAACGGGTCACAACATTCCTGCAAGTGTTTCACTATTACCTTTTCATTACTGATGGCTTTGTCTTTAGTCTGGGCCCTGCTTTTCTATTGGCTACATAATACCACGCAGCACCTAGCCATTGGCCTTAAAAATCCCTTCGCATTCCACTTGATACTGGCCGCGTGTCTTTCTTTATACTATGGCAGGCCCACACCTTCTTCTTAGACCATGTCATCATCATGACACGTGGACGGCTCTCATTAAATCTCGCTATTTCATGGGCCTAAAGAGTGAGCATTTTACCCTTACAAAATAGCACGGGCCGTTGGATCATCCCTCAAGTTGATCACTAATTAATCCTTTTAAAAGGTTCTCAGGAATGGTGGGCCCACTGACTTGTCATTAACACCTAGCATCCAGTCACCTGCGGTGCTGATTTTTCACTCTATCATTCACCAGAAAGAAACCACGGGGGGCCCCACTTTCATCTCAACAGGTCTATCTCTCACGTCATCATCATGACACGTGGATGGCTCACATTAACTCTCGCTGTTTCGCGGGCCTAAAGGGTGAGCATTTTACCCTTGCGAAATAGGGCAGGTCGTTGGATCATCTCTTAAGCTGATCGACATTTAATCCTTTGAAAAGGCTCTCAGAAATGGTGGGCTCGCTAACCCGTCATGGACACCTGGTGCCTTGTCACTTTCAGGGCTGACTTGTCACTCTGTCATTTGCCAGAAGGAAGCCACGGGGTCTCAATAAATTGTTAACAGCTGTACCTACCAGGCCATCTCTAGGGCCCACTTCGAACCTTTAATCCTAACCCGCTGATTGTGGTGACTTGTGCCACATGCTACCTTTTAATATGCTAGAAGAAAGCCACGGGGCTCCAACCACCTTTGACAGCTATACCCTTTACTTCCTCCGTCATGACACATGGACAGCCCTCGTTCATTCTCGCTATTTCGCGGGCCTAAAGGGGAAGCATTTTACCCTTGCGAAATAGCGCCAACCATCGGATCATCTCTCAAGTTAATCACTAATTATTGGGCCCAACAACTTTAGAAGGAAAGCATACAAGGCATAAAATTTTCAAATAATCAACGTAACCGCCTAGGCAAATAACAAGGGGGGACACTTCCTACGACCCCACAACCCATAACTTATGTGAATAAAGTAACAGAAGATTAGAAACCAAAGGGTTTAACACAAAAGGATAAGATCTAAAAAAATCAAAAACCCTTAAACCCCCATGGTTTAGAGCAAAGCTGAAGCACTTGGGATTACACCCTATTCGAAAAAATTTCAAGGTACCATAGCCAATTATGGGAAAAGAAGAACCCAATTTTAAAACAGTGATAACAGGGACAACAGTTTTTTGAATGATTTGTTCCAAAAAAACCATAGGCAATATTTTGGGTGTTGATAGGGGTTGATATTGGGTATCTAAATCAGTCAAAACATTGGTTGGTGTTTTGGGAAAATTTCATGAAAAGCGCATAAAACAGTGCAGGCAGGGCTACTAGACAAATAGGCCTAGTGAAAGGCTAGATTTGGATTTTGATATCAGTTGAAGAGTCAAGGGTTTGAAAACCTTAGAGACAAGTTATTTGAATTTTTTTGATGTGTGTGGAGGTGGAGGAAACACCTGATTAAGGTGAAGACAAGTTTTGAGCCTATTGAGGCACTTTGAGCATTTGAAACACCATAGGAGTGTTGGGGTTTGGGTTCATATTCCACTTTAGTTTACAAGTTTGCAACTAGATCCTCCATCCTCTACATCAAGTGGTATCAAAGCATGAGTAAAAGATTTGGTGAAGGTTTGGTAAGGTTAGTTATGGCACCTACGAATCAGTTGGCAAGATAACTAGAAGAATTGAAGGAAATCCTAGAAAGGGAAAGAAGGGAAAGAAGGGAACAAGATGCAACAAGAGAGCATGCTAAGGCAAGAGAAGAAAGACAATGGAGAAGGGAGAGAGAAGCTATGCAATCAAGGATAGATAACCTTGAGAGGAATAGGAGAAGAGAAGAGAAAGACAACCTAGAAGGCAATGATGAAGAAGAAGTGAATGAGATAGCAGACCAAGAGCAGTGAACAAATGACATAGAGGACCCTGAAGAAAAGAGATTTGTTAGATTGTTGAAGGCAATACAAGGTAGTGGAGGTAAGATTCATATTGATTTGCCTATCTATCAGGGGAAGATGGATAGTGAAGAGGTGTTAGGATGGCTTGATGCCTTAGATAATTATTTTTAGTTTGAAGAAATGGAAGAGGAGAGGAAAGTGAAATTTGCAAAGACTAAGTTGAGAGGTACGACATTGAGATGGTGGATTAGTTTTCATAATGATAGGATGGCAAGAGGATTAACCAAAGTGTCTACATGGTCAAGAATGAAAAGTTTGATGAAAAAGTAGTTCCTACCATCTGATTATACCATTCATGTGAAGAGGATGAGATAGAATTTGAAACAAAAAGAGATGGATGTAATGGCTTACACTAAGAAATTTCACAAGCTTAGTATTAGAGGAGGATATGAGGAAGAAGATGAGAAAGTAGCTAGGTATATAAATAGCTTAAGATTTAATTTGCAAGATGAGATTGGTCTACAAATACTAAAAACAATAGGTGAATCAGTTGGCAATTAGGGCAGAAGAGAAGGTGAAAAGAAAACAAGAAAGATCAAGTAATGGTGGAAGAGGAGGCATTTCTAATAAAGGAAGAGGTAATAGAGATCAAGGGCAAGGCAGCAATGAGAAAGACAAAGAAATTTTTTCAGAACCAAGATGAGGATACAACCATAGAGGCGGCAGATTTGGAGGAGGAAGAGGAAGTGGAATCTTTACAGGTAAGTGTTTTCATTGCAATGAGATTGGGCACCAATCATTTAGATGTCCTAAGTGGATTGAATCAGAGCAAGGCAGAGATAGAAGAGTGAATATGGTACAAGAAGATGAGAAGAAATAAGAATCAAAGAGAGCAGACCCTATCCTTGTAGGTGACTTCTTGATGTTAAGGCAAGGTGAGAAACTTCAGCAAGAACCAAAGGTAACAATCTTCAGAACTACTTGTTTATGCAAAGGAAAGATATCTAAGGTAATCATTGATTTAGGATCACATAGTAATCTTGTGTCTCTTGATATGATAACCAAGTTAGGAATTGTACCATTTGACCATCCTAATCCCTACAAGGCCACTTGGGTTACCCAACAGTAGCATTTAGAGGTTAGTTTGAAGGCTTATGCGAATTTTTCTATTGGTCCATATCAAGATAGGGTGTTATGTGATTTGGTTCCTATGACTTGTGCACATTTGATATTAGGAAGACCTTGGCAGCATAGTAGAAGAACAATACATGATGGATTTGATAACACATATTTAGTTCATAAAGATGGTCAAAAATATAAGTTGAATCCTTTACCTTTGGAGGTTTTGAAAGAGAATCCTATAATACATTTTGGGAAGCATTTACCAATGATAAGGCAGGTTGAAAAACAAGAAGATACTGGTTGGAAGGAAGATGTTAATTTGCAGCAGACTATGAGGAAGAATAGTCCTCTTCATGATGATTTATGGGATTTTTATTTTGTGAAAATTGGTTCAATAAAATGTCCTATTGTTGAGAAGGGATATGTGAGTGTGAAAGAGAAGTTGCAGGTACAACAAGTGGATTAGAGAAGAGCAGATGTACAGACTGGTTATGAGCAGCAATGTCCTAAACAAGAGCAGCAAAATACATGTTTTGTTTCTAATCTAATGTGTGATGTGAATACAGGATTAAGATGTAGAAAGAAGGTGACTTTTGGGGATTATTTCATTCCTCAATCTGAGTTTGTAAGGAGCCAAAAACAATCTGATGTTTGGCAACAACAGCATAACTCTTGGGACAAGAGTATTTTAATTGGTGGGGAGTATGGTGTAGGAGCACCTTGGAAAACCTACAAAACCAAGAAGACAATGAAGATACCAGGAAGGTTTTATGAGGGAAATCAAGTGAATTGGATATTTTTAGAGCCAATTATGGCTTTTGAAAGCAATAAATCATACGAAATGTGTAAAAGTCCTAAAGGTCCTGATAAAGGCCTAAGGACCAAAATGCAATGTAATTGGGTTAATGGTACTTAGGAGTCTAGATAGGTTGAATAAGGGTCTAATATTCTTTAAATGATCAGATCATGATTAAAACCCATTGATTTGATAGGTTTAGTTGATTGAATGCATTAAAAATGAAGTTTAAATTCAAAAATTGGATTTCCAACGGCTAGTTCCAGTTTTGGTGGGAAATGAATTTAGGAGTCATTTTAGCATTTTAATCAATCCAATTAGTTGGGGATCAGTTGGAGTTGGTTGGGGAAGGTCTTATAAAGTCCCTAACTTCATTTTGGTGTGGTTGAATGATGATGGTACGGACTTGTACAGACTGTCTCAGAAAATTAATAAAAAACTCTTTGTTTCTTGTCAAATCCTTGTTTTCTCATGCTTTCTTGCATTGCTAAGTGAAGGGATTGATATTAATATGTTTTAGGGACTAAATATACTATTCATTACATGATTTACACATTTTTAAGTTCTTTTAAAGATAGCATTTTTGTTTTGTTGCTGACTGTCTTAGGAAAACCAGGGATTTCTCACTAATTTGTGAGACTCCAAGCATGTGTGGATCCATCCTATGAATGTAAAGGTCTGATTCTCATAGGATGGATGCCTAATGAAATTTAAAATAATTTACTAACCTATTATTTATAGGAATTAACATGAGTGCAGGTGTACACCATGGAAAGTGACTGAAAATACAAGAAAAGTGACTGAAAATGAGTGAAAATGAAGGCTAGAGTATAGCAGCAGAGGATCTGATTGAAAAAGGGGGGTATTTTATGAATTTAAGTGTCTAGACACACCATTGTGAAGGTTTTTGAACTTTGGTTGAGCCTCAGAAGTGATTGGAGGTGGGATTTTGAGAAAGCCCTAGTTGTAAGGTTGATTTAGTGAGGTTTTTGGTGTTTGGGTATCTAGGAGTGCAACTAAGACTTAAAACCTATAAAATCCTTGGATTGAGACAATAAAATGAGACTGTATGGAAGGGTTAAGCCTGGAAGTGAGTTTGGAGGGTACTTCCTTCACAAAAGTGACCTAATTAGCCCTCACGGTGACTAGGGACATTAGTTTTTTGAATGATTTGTTCCAAAACAACAATAGGCAATATTTTGGGTGTTGATAGGGGTTGATATTGGGTATCTAAATCAGTTAAAACATTGGCTAGTGTTTTGGGAAAATTTCATGAAAAGGGCATAAAACAGTTCAGGCAGGGCTACTAGACAAATAGGCCTAGTGAAGGGCTAGATTTGGATTTTGATATCAGTTGAAGAGTCAAGGGTTTGAAAACCTTAGATACATGTTAGTTGAATTTTTTTGATGTGTGTGGAGGTGGAGGAAACACCTGATTAAGGTGAAGACAAGTTTTGAGCATATTGAGGCACTTTGAGCATTTGAAACACCATAGGAGTGTTGGGGTTTGGGTCCATATTCCACTTTAGTTTACAAGTTTGCAACTATATCCTCCATCCTTTGCATCACATTGTCATACAATATTTTACCAGGCAGGTCATGGATTCATGAAATGAAGGCAGTACCATCAACATATCACCAATGCTTAAAGTTTTCTTATAATGGAGCTGAAGTCAGTATTCCTGTTGATACAAATGTCATATGTAATGCATTGACAAAAGGTGTAGATAATTTTGTGCCTCATAATAGGGCAGCCTCTCCAAATAAAGATCCAGAAACATTGATGAAAGACTTAGAAAAGAGATTGAAGATTATAGATATCGGCATGGATGGCTACAAGATAGAACCGGTACTATCATTAGTTTCTCTCCCTCCATCACCAAAATAGTTGGGCAAGCCATCAGAGGCTATGAGAACACAAACTTCAGCTTTGAATACCATATATGATGGTCTCTTTGTACATTCTTCTACCTCCTTGGCTGATGAAATAGAAGAAGATGTTGTGCTTAACTGGCTCTTTAAGGAGGATAGTCAAAATGAGGAGGTACGACACTATGAGATTTCCTCAAAACAATATGGTCCTGGCTATAAAATGATTCAACGTATGGGATACTTAGGTACTAGTCCTCTAGGTAAACAAAAGGAAGCTATTACTGAACCAATTCAGCTACAAACCAAATCCACAAATGATAAGGCTGGACTGGGATATAATCCAAAAAATACATCAGACCAAAAACATGTTTCTAAGTCTAAGTGCTCAAAAAAGATATCACCTTTAACATTACATGAAGCAGACACTAAAAAAACAAAAAGTAGAGTGTAGAGAAGAGAAAGAGGAATCAATAGTCAAGAAAGAAGAAATAGTCAGTGCTCAAGCTTTGATAGTATTAGCTACGATAATACAAGAAGTTGAGGTTCTTGAGGATATAAGAGATGAAGTGGTAAGAATCAGAGAATTGTTTGCACCATTAAAATTTCTAGTCACATATACTAGTAGACAATGAGTAGATGATTCAGAGACTGATTCAAATGAGTATGAATGGGGTCCTAACTACCTTTCAGACACATCCACTATAGAAACTCCAGAAGAATCTAGTGGTGTGATAGATGATACTCAAGAGCTGATGTGCCTAAAACTAGAGAAGGAAATAAAAGAAATTAGACAAAAGAGGCAAGAAAATTATGAACAAGGATTGAAAGAAGGAAGAATACTAGAAAGCTTCTCATCTATGTGCTCGTATCCTAAAACATAATAAATCAGCTATAACACTACATAGGAAGAGTTGGAGGCTACACAACAATAACCAGTCATTAGTCCAGAAGAAGCTGAATGGAGTAGATGACAACAAATTATAGAAACAATGAGATCATGTCAATAGGTGTGTCAGATACAAATGACAAATGAACCACAACATGAAGGAACTTGTAGCATTAAAGATGTTGGCATTGATACCATACATATGCTTACTAAATCACCTGAACGAGGCTTGGAAACCTTATCTGATGACTCTGATGACTCTGATGACAGTCCTATTCATGATGATATCCACTCAGCCTCAAAATCAGAATCATCAGATACAAACAATGAAAAGTTGCCTACTAGTCTTATTGCTGTTAAACCACGATATGACATCTAGTTTGGCATAGTAAACGATGTTACAAGTATGCCTATTGGATTAGATTGATTAAATATTAACATGAACTCTAATAATCATGATCTGACTTTTCCTGGTCTCGAGACACTTATGCAAGGTATACTTCTAGAACTCGATTTCTTGATTCACAGCTATGATGACAATACCGTGAATGCTCTTGAACCTACCCAAAATTTATCCTTAGTACATCCTAAATTGATTGACTGTACTTTAAAGAACCAACCCATGAATATACCTTAACATTTGCGCATTGCCTTATTTTAGGGTTTTTGTGTTGCATTAACATTTCTCCTATGTCGCACACTTGGTTTTTATCATTTGCAAGCATCGATTCCTTCTTCTGCATTCTTCATTTGTCTCATTTTCGAATTTGGTCTTGTCGATAACAATCTTCAGTCATGATTTTGGTCGATCTTATCCTGTCGCATCAATGTGCGTGCTCATTTGTCATTATTTTGGACATCATCAATCCTAATTAGGGTTTTGTCCTCTTTTCAATCTTGTCATCTGGTCAATCTTGCGATCGATTCATCATCGATCCTTTTCCTCTTGTCAATCTTGTCATTTTGCGATCGATTCGTCATCGATCCTTGTCCTTTTGTCAATCTTGTCATTTTGTGATCTATTTGTCATTGATCGTTGTCATTTTCAATCTTGTCATTTTGCGATCGATTTGTCATCGATTGTCGTCCTTATCAATCATGTCAATTTGGAACAATTAGTCATTGTTCCTCATCAATTAGCGCCTATCAATTTGGTCTCTTTATCAATCTTGGTCAGTTTGTCAACAAATCTCAATCGTTTGTCAACATTGGTCCTTTGTTAATCAGAATCATGATTGAATCAACATCAATTATCTTTTATCAAGACCTAATTGTCATCCTTGCATTTCTAATTCATCTTCTAGGGTTTCATGATTTGTTCATTTAACTGTGTTGGTCATTTTCCCTCTAGGTTAAATAATTTATTTATTTATCCTAAGTCTTCTTGTCACAATTAAATGTTTATTTAATTGGCTAATTAATTCCTCCCTCTCTTTGTGAATTAATTAATGAATGAAATTTTTTTAATTAATTTACCTAATTTTCCAATTTACTAATTTCTCCTGATTCCTAATTTTCTAATTTCCATCAATTTTCTAATTTCCTAATTTCTAATTCATCTAATTTTCTATTTTCTCCTATTTTTCTAATATTTCCCCTAATTTCATGGGAATGACATGTCAATATTGTCATAATTTGTCATAATTTGTCATAATTTGTCAATCAATCAATTTTGCATAGCAACCTTGTCAATTTGTCATAATTTGTCATAATTGACAATCAATCAATTTTGACATAGCAATTTGTCATAATTATCAATCAATAAATCTTGCATAGAAAGTGTTAATTTGTCATATTTGTCATTCTTGATTTGAAATTTCCTTTCAAATTTCCTCATGCTAATCTTGTCTTTTCTCCGATTTATCTATAAATTGGATGAATTTCTTCAATCAAAAGGTCAAATCAATCACACTTCTAGTACCCTTATGTTGTCGTCTTGTCTTATCAATCTTGCTTTCACATTATGCTTATGCACTTGAAGGTGAGATCCACAAAACAAAGCAATTTGATGAAGAAAGAAGGACAATGGAGAATCATGGAAGAGATATTCACATTTGCGTTGGTTTGCATTTGAATTGAATGTTTTATTTCCATTTCTCTATTGAATGTAATTAGGATTTGTCACTGCATTTTAGTTTTCGTGATTGAGCTAGTCCAATTTGTTATTTTCTTTGATGATTTCTGAATTCCTATCTACATTTCTTGGTGAACTTGACATGAACTAACCCCCTAATCATGCTTTTGAGTGCTTTTGAGCTGATTTGCAGGTGAAAAACTCAAGAAACAAGGTAATTCAGGGCTCTCTGGGCACTTCTACGCCTGTGTCACTGCATTTTGCGCCTGTGTTAAGGTATCTGCGCCTATGTCAAGGACTTTTGCGCCTGTGTCAAAGGGATCTGCACCTATGTTACTTCATTCTGTGCCTATGTTACTGCATTCTGTGCCTATGTAAGACATTCTGCACCTGTGTAAGGCCAGAAACATAGGTAAAAAGCAATGTTTTTACTTGCAAATTGCTTTGTTTTGCATTCTGTTTGTGCATTTTGGTTTTTCTTTGGTACTGATTCTCTATGCAGGACCTTGGCATTACGCATGACAAAGACAAAAATGAAACTACTAACACATTTTATGCAAGTTCACTAGTCAAAGACTAAACAAATTAAACTTCTAACTTGGTGATTTTGGAGGTTGCCTTGTATTTCAACCGAACTTTTGTGTTTGTGATTCATAATTAGGCACCTAGTATGATTGCTAAGTAGGATGGAATGAATGTGTGTTTGCTTTGATTATTGAGTTTGACATTGGAGTAGGAGAGTATGCTCTCATCCTTCTTAGGGTGATCAGAAATCTAGATCTTCGATACCATTCTCATGGCTCGGATTGTTTGTTACCTTTAGAGGGCCTGCCTTCCTGACCATTTGCTTTCTTTTGCAAGCAAGTGACAATCGTGAGAAGGGAACGACCCAAAGTGAGCATAGGCAGAGTACCTTGGCATTCTAACTCACTATAAATAAATACTTGATGGGCGAAAGCTTTGAAGGAAGGGTTACGTGGGAATTGTAGTTACTTGGGAAGTGATGACCCTTGAACTCTTTCTCATATCAACATCTAAGTAGGACTTCATGGTCTAGATCATGCTTGCATGACTACATTTGTTTGGTATCTTGGTGGGCCTATGTGTCAATCATGCTTGTGTGACACCAAGGAGTAATGCTTAACAGAAATCCTTATTAAACACCTTAGGGTTTATTCATTTTGTTTAGATTTCATTTTGAAGGAGACATTCATTTTGTCATTTTGTTTAGATTTTATTAATCCTTATGGAGCCACATGAAGGAGACATCTACATTTGGTTTGCTTAGATTTCATTTTGAATGTCTTGTTTTCATGTTTTCATTGAATGTAATTAGGATTTGTCATTGCAATTGAGTTTTTGTGATTGAGCTAGTCCAATTTGCTATTGCTTTGATGATTTCCACATTTCCTACCTACATTTCTTGGTGAACCTGATGTGAAATAACCCCCTAATCATTCTTTTGAGTGCTTTTGAGCTGATTTGCAGGTGAAAAACCCAAGAAACAGGGTAATTCAGGGCTCTCTGGGCACTTCTGCGCCTGTTTCACTGCATTTTGCGCCTGTGTTAAGGTATCTGCGCCTGTGTCAAGGACTTCTGCACCTATGTCAAAGGGATATGCACCTATGTTACTTCATTCTATGCCTATGTTACTACATTCTGCACCTGTGTAAGGCCAGTAACAGAGGTAAAAAGCAGTGTTTTTACTTGCAAATTGCTTTGTTTTGCATTTTGTTTTTGCATTTTGGTTTTTCTTTGGTACTAATTCTTTGTGCAGCACCTTGGCATTATGCATGACAAAGAAAAAAATGAAACTACTAACACATTTTATGCAGGTTCGCTAGTCAAAGACTAAACAAATTCAACTTCTAACTTGGTGATTTTGCAGGTTGCCTTGTATTTCAACCGAACTTTTGTATTTGTCATTCATAATTAGGCACCTAGTATGACTGCTAAGTAGGATGGAATGAATGTGTGTTTTCTTTGATTGTCGAGTTTGACATTGGAGTAGGAGAGTATTCTCTCATCCTTCTTAGGGTGATCAGAAATCTAGATCTTCAATACCATTCTCATGGCTCAGATTGTTTGTTACCTTTAGAGTGCCTGCCTTCCTGACCATTTGCTTTCTTTTGCAAGCAAGTGACAATCGTGAGAAGAGAATGACCCAAAGTGAGCATAGCCAGATTACCTTGGCCTTCTAACTCACTATAAATAAATACCTAATGGGCGAAAGCTTTGAAGGAAGGGTTACGTGGGAATTGTAGTTACTTGGGAAGTGATGACCCTTGAACTCTTTCTCATCTCAACATCTAAGTAGGACCTCATAGTCTAAATCATGCTTGGGCGACTACATTTGTTTGGTATCTTGGTGGGCCTATGTCTCAATCACGCTTGCGTGACACCAAGGAGTAATGCTTAACAGAAATCCTTATTAAACACCTTGTATTTAGAGGCCAAAAATCCTTCTAGTTTCTTGAGAAGGACAAGTTCGGATACTTGGAAGAGATACTAAGTTTGCCATGGGGAGATTTCCATGGGGACTGATGCTTGGCTGCCCTGAGAAGTGAGTGCCATGGAGGGGAGCCCATGGGGTCAAGCATCTATGTATTCTCTTTGAATCCCATAACGAGTCTACCTCTCAAGTACCTACTGTCCTTACCTACCATAAGAAATGTGTGAAGGAGCATGATTGTCTTAAGTCTAAGTTAAAATGTCTTGTCTTCTTTACTTGTCAAAAGTTGAGTTGTGTCTCATTTCGAAAACAAGACAAATTGATACAAAACAAGGTTAAACACAAAAGTATTTCATTCAACAAAGATCAAAATACCTTCAAACATGGTTGTCAAACATTTTTCAAAATCTTGTCTCAACATTCATGTCACTTAGATTTAGGTTCATCCTAGGTTTGCATTTTGCAACTTCATTGTCAATTACCAAGGTTAAGTTTCACCTAGGTCATACTCCTTTGCATATCAATAAGGGTCATCCATTTGCATGTGTCTTCTTGCATTAGAGTAATACCATTTCATAATTCAACCTTAGGTTTTTGCCTTAGGTTGACATTGTCATACATTTGCATTTGCATCCTTGTCCTCATAACATTAGGTCACATTTGCATACCCTTGGTTTCTTCATTATCTTTAGATCATTTTCATATCATATCCTAAGTCATTGTCATAATCATTTCTTTCTTGTGTGTAGTCTCAAAAACTAGGTTTTGTCATACTTGAGTAATCCAAATCTTTGAATAAACCCTAAGTCATTGTTAAGAAGTCTAGACCTTATCAAACTTTTGTCTTTTTGTCATCAATGTCATTTGGTCAAACCTATCTTAGTATCCAAGCATATAGGGGAGACATTGTCATTTTGTCCTTTTGTCACTTGGTCCTTTTGTCCTTTGAGGTCTAGACATCATTTCAATTTCCTAAGCGTCTCATTTTTAGAATTGCATTCAAAAGTTTGTTCAAAACCTTCAAAAAAAACAAAAACATAGGTTGCATTCTTGCCATAGATTGCATTTTCGTCTATTTAGGTTGCATTTAGTTGCATATCATACATCATCCTTTTAAAATAAAAAATCCCAAAAACATTGCATAGTGACATGTCTATTGAAACAAGGTTACAAGCACCAATGATGCAACAAAGTTTGACGTATCAACCAATAATGCAATCGAATTTTAATCCAAGGCAATCACAATTCTATCCAACCCAACAACAAAGAAACATTGATCAAACTTTTTATGATGAAACAATTCTCCAAATACAAAAACTAGAGGAGAAACTAGCTCAAGAAAAGGAGATATTGGAACAAAAAGTGAAAAACATTGCGAAGAATAGATCACGAATGTCCAAAATGTTTCAAAAATTTCTAGGTCGAAATCCAAATATTGAGCCAATTGATGTAAGATCTTTTCTTGAACGATCAGACATACCAGCTCTCCTCTCACAAATAGAGATGATGAAACAATTTCAAGAAAAGAGACAACATCAATTTCAACATTATGTGCCTCCACAACAAGAACAAGAAGGTGTTTACTATCAATTAGATTTTCAACCCACACAACCAATGGTCCAATTTCAACAATATGTCCAACCAACTATACAATGTCAACAAATAGTTCAACCAATGGTGGAATATCAACAATTTCAATCAACATATCAATGTCAACAACCACAACCAAACATTCAAAAACAAAGGTTGCAGCACACACCAAGCCAAGTTTCAAACATGTTGGAACAATTGAACCAAGTCCAATATTAAAACATGACATCAGACCAGAACCAACTCCTTGCCAAACAAGTTCAAATTCTAGATACAACCATGTCAAAACCTCGAAAGAAAGGTGGTTTTATTGCAATTCTCTTAAGGAAATTACCAAGTGAGTTCTTTGAGGAAGATCAAGATAATACACTTATGTCTAGCAATGCCTCATCTCCTCGCAAACAAATTGACTCTCCAGTGGCATTTATCCCTACACCTTTAGAAGTTTCCCAAGAACCTTCCATATTGTGCTCATCAAATAATACACCCAAGGATGCAATTATCCAAGGGCTATCCATAATTGATTGCCAAGATAATCCAATTCATGATGCACATCCTTGTCATGTTTCAGAAATACAAGACCCAATGCCACCATGCACTTTATTGCCATTACCTATTTTAGAGGACCCCATTCAAAGTCCCTCTTCCTCATGTTCAAGCATTGATTCCTTGCCAGAATCCGTTACAAATGTTCAAAGTGCATTTCCTTCATGCCAAAACATTGATTCCTTGTCAGATTCCCCCATGCATATCCAAAGTCCAACCTCATGTCAAGAGGATAATTTAGAGCATGAAGAAATGTGTCTTGAAATAGATGCAGATCAAGATCAAACCTTATCAGCCCATCCAATTGTTGACCAGGACCCCATGTTCCTAGACACTCACGATGATTCCCCTATTCTTGTCCATCCTATCCAAAGTCCTATTGACACTCCATTCCCCGAGCAAGATCAAGATATCCCAGTCCATCCAATCCCAAATGATCCCCTTCCATTTCATGAAAAAAATGTCCTTTCAAATCCCATTGGCATTCCACTTCCTAAGAAAGATCAAGATATCCTTTCCATCCTTTCCTATGATCCCATTAAAAGTCAAGAGAAAAGCAACTTTAAAGAGGATTCCAATGATCTTCCTCCTTGTCAAGATCAAATTATTCCTTTAAATCCTCCACAAGATCCTTTTGTTCCTCCATCTCCTTGTCTTAATGTTCCATATACACTCCAAGATCGCATTTCTTTTGAAGATCCCATTATTTCTCCCATTCCATCTCTTGAAGAGCCTATCATTGAACCATGTCCACCACACAATCCTAGTCCCCCTCATGATCATAATCCCCTTCATGATTCTAATGTGTCAGTGCAAGATGTTCATGAACCCTCGACATGCATAATGGGTTCTTCCTCTTTGGCGCAATCCGATCCACTTCAAGATCTCATTATTTCTCTCATATCATATCCACCTCATAATGGACTCGTGTCTTCTTTCCAAAGAAAAAAGTATCCTACATGTCAAAATATTCATAAAGGCAAAGGAGTAGATCTCCATAAGCAAGAATCTCTCCATATCAAAGAAGATATTAAGGGTCATGTCTACACAAATCACTCTCAAGACGTTGGTATCCCTCCATCAAAATCAAAACATATCCCTTCCCCATCATCCCTTCCATCCATCTTAGGTCCTTATATCCCTTCATCCTCTATGCAAGGTCAACAAAGGCACACATCTTTGAGAACCTTCTAGTCATCCAAAAGAACTCCACTTCATTCATATTTATCCATGCATTCCTTTCCCCCTCCAAGCAATTTGGATGCCAAGTATAAATGTCATAAGTCTAGCAATCCACATGTATTCAAGGATCAACATGTCCAATATAATCGACATGTCAAAATAAAGAACAATATGATCTATAAAGAAAAAAATATATCCAAAAGGCCACAAAGGCCCACTGAGCAAAATAAAGCAAAGTCAAAATCTATATGGGTTCCTAAATCCCTTGTGCAAGCAATGCACTCCAAGGAACCACAAAAGCATGAAAAATCAAAAACCATGTGGATCCCTAAGCGGCTCCTTGAAGCACAAAATCCTAAAGAAACATCCAACTTGGCATCCAAAATTGCTATTCCTCCATCACCCCCTTCCTCCATTTTGGGCCCTTATGTCCCAAAATCCCAAGCTATTCCTCCATCCACAATAGCTAAATGTTGTAAGTGTTCTTCCTTAGTCTTGCTGAAAATAAGAATGTCATCTAAATACACTACAACAAATTTTCAAATGAAATCATGTAAAACTTCATTCACGAGTCTCATGAATGTGCTAGGAGCATTAGAGAGTCCAAAAGGCATGACTAGCCACTCATAGAGACCCTCATTTGTTTTGAAAGCTGTCTTCCACTCGTCCCCCTCTTTGAATCTTATCTGATGGTAACCACTGTTCAATTCTATCTTACTGAAATACTGTGCACCCCCCAAACAATCCATCAAATCCTTTATCTTGGGTATGGGAAATCTGTACCTGATGGTAATCTTGTTGATGGCCCTGGAATCTGTACAAAGTATCCATGTACCACCCTTCTTAGGTGCCAACACAATAGGTACTATACAAGGACTAATGCTTTTCCTAATCAGCCCTTGGTCTAAGAGTTCTTGTATTTGCCTTGCTACCTCTTTGTTTTGCTCAGGGGTCATTTTGTAGGCTGCCTTATTGGGGAAAGAGGCTCCAGGTATGAAGTCAATTTGGTAGCTAATGGCTCTGGGAGGTGGTAAAGTTGCAGGTGTACCATCATTGATTATTTTTTTGAAGTTATCAAGGATTTGTTGCACCTCACATGGTATCTCCACTTTCTTTTCTACCTTTTCCTCTTTAGGCTTCACTATGAGTGCAAATCCTACTCCTTCACCCTCTTCTAGTGTCTTTATGAACTCTTTCTCATTCACTAATAGGATGTTAGGCACTTTGTTGCTTCTCTCTACTTCTTCATTGAGGGATTGAATCTGATAGTTTACTCCATCTTTTTGAAAGGAATAGGAGTTTCTTACCCCATCATGCTGTGCTTTTCGGTCAAATTGCCATGGTCTACCCAACAACAGGTCGCAAGCATCCATTGGAAGGATGTCACATAGGATCCTATCTACATATTCCCTAATATGGAAATCTACCCATTCTTGCTCATTTACCAACACATGTTGTCCCTTATTCAACCAACTGAATTTGTATGGCTCCTTGTGTTGTATCCTAGGTAGTTTCAATTTGCTTACTACTTCTTCTGATATGATGTTATCTGTGGATCCTGAATCTATGATCACCTTACACACCTTTCCCATGATTTTACACTTAATCCTGAATAATGCTCTTCTCTATGAGGCCTCTGTACTATGTGGCTTCTTCATTAACACTCTCTTGATCATCAAACTCTCACCATCATCTAAAGCTAGGTTGTTTAGTGCCGAAGTTCTGGTATTACCTCCATCTTCTAGAACATAATTTACCCTCTTTTCACCTCCATAGGATGAACTAGGCTTCTCTGGGCATCTATAGGCTGGGTGGCCTAACTTTTGGTAGTTGTAGCATTTCATGGTTGAGAAGTAGGACCCTCTCCCTAGTCCATTAGAACTGTTGCCCCCTTTTTATTTTTCGTTTATAGCCTATCAAAAAAAAAAGGGGTAATTATTTTCATAGGACTTAAGTCTTCATTAAACAAGTTTTGTACTCATTCATCGAACCTTTTATAAAGTTCACAATTTGAGTTCAAGAGAAATGCGTTCCATAAAGTTCTAAGTTGTCATTAGCATAGTCATTGAACTTGAACTTTGAACCTTTTCGGTTCAAGGTTCAAGGTTCAATCGATCTTTTGTCTTGTGTTTTGCGACTCTCTTTAGTACTAGTCTTGTTATCGCTTTGAACTTGAACCATTGAACTTTTGTTTTGAAATGGTTCGAGGTTCAAGGTTCATTCCCATGTTATTGAATGTTCCTTTTGTCTCCTTCTGCTTGTTCGCAAATGTGACTTGTTGTCATTGAACTTTGAACCAATGAACTTCTTTTAAAATGAGTTCAAGGTTCAAAGAGGTGTTTTCAAATCAGCCCGATGGTGTCTTGGAAGAAAAGGCGGTGCAATCAAAATAGAATTTTCCTTGGTTTACATGTTTTCAAATTGTAATTATGGAAATAATCATGAGAAGGCATGTCGACTGTGTGGAGTTGATTTCTAATTAATAAGCATGTCAGAATTATATCAAATCACAAGTGATTTTACACGGATGAATGAGCTGGGCCGAAGTGTGTGTTGGTTCTTTTCAGTCTTTTCCATCTTTAAATATGGGGCGTCTTAGGTAAGATAATTATTGTTGTCGTTGGCAAAGAGTGGAGACGCAAAAGGTAATTAAGTTCAGTTCTTCTGAAGGTTTCACAGTTTGATGTTGAAGATAGGTGAGTTCAATTGCTTATTTTCCCCTACTCTGTTTTAGTTCTGAAAATTGGAAAGTGTAATTCTTTTCTTTGGAGTTGAATGCTATCTGATTGATGCAATTTAAAGCAAAAATGAGACCGACTCTGCCCAAATTGGGTCAAACATCATGCTTGGTTATTACCCTTCCAAAGTTAGATGATACAACCTTCATTCAGGATGAGTTAGATAATTTTCTAGAGAGGGCCAAGAACCCAACCGCCAATTCCATGATGGAAAAGATAGTTCACAGTGGTCTTGTTGAGGCCGCTACATTCCCAATTGCTGCTCCTTGCCTAGAATTAGTATATGCATGCATGACCAGATATGATGCTAGTAATAGGTGTATTAGAGCCAATAATGGAGACATGTTAGTGCGGATTGACAGAGAAACTATAATGGCTGCAATTGGAATTCCTCACAAAGAGCCGTATGAAGATTGGTCCATAGGAACCTCATACGCATTTTTCTTAGAGAAGAGAAGCATTTATCAAAGCGTCATTGCTAGAAACTGGCTCCTTAAAATACAGAAGGGAGGTTCTAGGTTGCCCAAACCCTTAACAAGAGAGCATTTCATCATAGAAGTTAGGGACATCATGATCCTTTTGAACAGGCTTAAGGGGAATTCACATGCCTTCTATTGGGAGGATTGGATGTATTTTTACATTCAGGTATTATTAGCTGGTGAAAAATACCTAGACTGGGCGTAAGTGATTGCTGAGAGATTGCATGAAGGGTTGAGTAATTTTGTTGGAACAACTAATTTTCACATGACTTCATACTTTTTCTATATTTTAGCCTGTACCAGAGAATGGCTAGGATTACATCAAGAACCTTGGGTTGATGGAATGAAGGTCTACGAGTGCTATCCATATTTGCAAATACAAAGGTACATAGAAAAATTCTTGAGATGGAATGATGTCTTTGTGGGAAGAATAACTTTTGAATTGCAAGGAGATTTGAATAATAGAATGTCACCTGAGGCATTAAAGTTGGTCACCACATATGGGAGTTATTTTATTCAATTTCCTAGATTTACTTATATTAGAATTGGAGGCTTTGAAGATGAACCTTTCAAATTACTCAAACATGCTCTCGATAGTTATGTACTTTTAGAAGTTAGCAGACAGCTAGCTCATGTGGATAAGAGATTAGGGATGAAAAGTGAATCTGAAGCAATTTTCCTAGTTGAACTCGGACATTATAGTTGCCAAAGTGTTTCTGATGCATTGAACTTAGAATTGGAACTCAAGAAGATGAATTTGCCACCATATGTTGCTCGGCAAGGGTTTGACAGCAAAGAATATATAGTGAAGCACCTGAATGTTGATGTGAACTTTTCACATATATCCTAGTTAGAAGACTATTGGGAGGATTGTTGTGATGAATTTGAAGTCCGGAGAAGATTATGGTCAAGGTTCACTTTACGACAAATCATTACTTTGAAATTGCCAATGAACATTGCAGGAATACAAGAAGCGGAAGGTGAAGATGTATTGGACCTGGAGTTCAATGAAAGAGTTCATGAGCAACCTATCCCTGAAATTGATTGGGATAGGAGAGAAGAAGAAAATATTCAGTCTAGAACCTTTAACGTAATCAGGAGAATGGAGAAATGGTTAAGAGATTGTAGGCCTGGAATAAGATTGACTGCTGCCTCAGTTGTGCAATCTCATGCTGTTGTGCCAATTTCTTCTTCTAACATTATTGTTGATATTGCAGGTGTCACTGGTACTCAAGGTGAGAAGGTTCAAACCAAAAGACTTAAAGAACCACTATTTGGCCCCTCAACAGTTTGAGTCACCCGTTCTAGAAGTAAAAGGAAAGGTGCAGACATTACAAGAAAAGAAACTATTATAGTTCTTGATACTGAGGAGGTGCAAGTGATTATGGCTGAACTAGAAGCAAACATCCCTGCAGCTCAAGATGCAGATAAAGAAAAGGAGCAACTCGGGGAAGGCCCCAGTCAAGTGACTACTTTGGCCACCATGGATTCATCTGAATATCAAACGCCACCAACAAAGATATCCTCAAACGTTTCAAGGTGGTTGGGAGCATCAATAAGTAAAAAAACGCAACGTAGTCCCTATCAATGTACCCATGGGAGATATGGTGAGTAAATGCCTCAAGAAAACACCTAAGTCTAAAAAGCTAAAAGCAAAAGCTATACTAGAGGTGGATGAGAATACAAGGCACTGGGTAGCTAAAGTGGCTAGGCCGATTTCAGACAAAGATCTAGAGAATGCAACTGAGCAGGATTTTGTTGTTGAAAAGATTGATTTAGGAACTGCTTCAAGGGCTGCTGATGCAAAACACCTGGAGTCCTCTACTAAACAAATGTTGTCCAGAACATGGAAGGATGAGAAAGACAAATGGGAGTTGAAACAGACCATTAAGCAGATGGTGGAGTACATTAATGCCATTCATCATCCCAACCCACAACCCCTGTCACAGGTTCCTCAGAATTTTGATCCTAAATCTCCCATGAACCAGAATTTGTTGGATAAGGTTCAGAGAAATCATGTACTGGAAGAAACCTTTGAGGAGTGGCTTGAGTTCATAATTCAGCAAGGAACAGAGTACATTGCTAATCTGTTTAAGGTGTATGAGGATGTTGTAACTGTAACTCAAGAACTTGAAACAGAGGCGTCAGCATGGGAAAAGGAAAGGAAAAAATGGGCTGCAGTACTGGTTCAAATGAAAGATGTACAAAAGTATGGTGTCATGAACTTCCTTACAGAAAAGGTAGTAAATGATTTGGATGACAAGGTACTACATGTGGCCAAGGAAAACATTGAATGGAGAAATTCAATCATAAAACAAGGTCACGAAGAGTCCATTAAGTTGTTAAAAGAATTGAAAGAACTCATTGCCGTGATGCAGAAAGACTTGAAGTGCATCGATGTACAACTTCTAAAAGAAGATGGATAGACTATTGAGTAGGTAGTAGATATGGTTTAGAGTTTCAAAGGGAAAATAAACTTTGTTAAACAATCAAAATATTTCACTCGAGATGACTTCACCAGAGTAGCTCGCATTGAATCCATGTTGGTTGTCTGTTCAGATCACTTAGAAGTGCATAAAACTAAAGTCACGCAAGTGGGTATGGATAAAGAAGTTTGGAAGCAACACATCCTGCACATTGGGCTCCCACATTAGCAAGTTGTTCATAACTTCTCTGCAACTCATATGGAGTGGCGAAATATACGTGGCACCATGCACACCCTAGAGACAATTTAGGTCATTTTCTGTTCTTTTCGTTATGGCTCTATTTACGGCTTGTAGTCATTTAGTTAACTTTAGTTATAGACGGTTGTCTCTTGAATTTCATATTTGCATTTTGTTTTAAAAAAAAGACAATTAAGCCTGGCGACTATATATATTGGTAAGGATGTTTTTGCGGGATATAGAATTTTTGGGCGTAAGAATTGGAGGAACAGACTAATCTCATTTGTAATTTCAGTGAAATACCCATCTTTGAGTGGAATGAAATATATGATACAGCTTTAGAAACCTATGTGTTTTGAATGCATAAAGTTTCTATTGGAATGATTATGTGTTTATGTATCTGTTTCCTTTCTCTGATTTTTCATTTGAAGTCTGCGAATCAATTTGATAAATGAAACTAGCTGAAAGCTTTTGAATTTTTTGATTCCCCTTGTCCTGTGAGACATGAGCGAGTATCAATTGGAGTTCAAATTTTCTTTTTATCATCCTGTGAGTTAATTTCCATTTGATCAAATGTCTTATTATGAATTTCATTATCCACCATTAAGCATTCATATTGTGTTGACTAGTGAATGTTGAAGCCTTTTGTTTACTTTCTGGTTAAAAGTGAATCACATAAAGCAAATTATTCAAAATTCATTGAATATCATATAGGGAGTTGTACCTTAATGTAGAGGGTAAAAATAATAATTATTTACCCAACTGCTGGTTATCATTGGTTTTCTATTTGGGCAACAACAGTATTTATTTGTAAATTCTGAGAAATCCAATCCGTTAACCAACAAGATCTACCTCTACTCGGGTTGCTTGACCCCCTACCCCTATAGTTGGGTTTGCTTTGAGAATCCCCACTTTTCTCTATAAGTTTAGATTCTCCCTGGGATCATTGATCTATGCTTCTTCCCCCAAAACTGCCTCTATGGCCTCTACCATCTCTTCCCCTACCACTTCCTCTATTGTTTTGTTCTTGCTTTCTCCTACCTTTCTCTTCCACTTTAAGTGCCAATTGATAGCACTTGTGTATGGTTTGTGGGCGCAACAAGCTCATCTCCTCCTAGATGTTCCATCTTAACCAATTCAAGTACCTTGCCACTTTGATACTCTTATCCTCTACTACTCTAGATCTCATACACAATTTCTGAAACTCTTTGGTGTAGCTACTGACATCTAGGTCTTTCTGTCTCAAGTTTTGTCTTTTCTTGTGAAGTTGTATCCCATAGTCTTCAGGAAGGTAGGTCTCTTTGATTTTGGCTACCATTGCCTTCCAGGTGGCTAGTGGTTGTTTAGCATCCTTCACCCTTTCCTCTTGGATGAATTTCCACCATGTTAAGGCTGCCCCTCTCAGCCTTGACTTAGCCACCTTGACCTTTTGTGCTTCGGTCACTCCATCACATTCGAAATGGTTTTCTAACCTTTCAATCCACTCTATTAGAGCATCTGGATCTATATTCCCACTAAAAAGAGCCACTCCTTCTAAGGTCTTACCACTCATAGCTCTCAAGGCTTTCAAGAATGGTTCTTGCTCAATGACCGCATCAGGGATGGGAACCTCATCTTCTATGGCCATCATTTTGCCCTTATCTCCAACCTTATCATGGACCCCTTCAGTTTTGAATTCTACCTCAGCTAGTTTCATTGCTATTTGGTTTAATCTTTCTCTAAGAACCCTATTTTCCTCTTCTTGGTCCTCAACCTTCTTTGCCAATTCAGCATTGGTCACCATGTTTGCCTAATGTGTCTTTCTCCTGAATCTTTTGTTGGCTCTAATACCACTATGATAGGGAGCTTGGTAGGAAAGTGCTCACAAGACTAACTTGCTCAAAAGAATTAATGTATTGGCCAAAACCTTGTAGGATATGATGTGTATGTTCACTCAACCTATCTTGTTATTGAAATGCCAAGGATTCCATGGTCTACTTGCCTAGCAAACTCCCTTATTGGTGATGGCTTACTCCCATGCTCCAAAACTACTCAAAATGCTTGTTCTTCCCATCTTCAACTACTTGTGCCTGGTTCTTGGGGTCTTAAAATTTCAATTCCAGTGTGTACTAGGAGATTTTCACATGGAAATGCAGGGGCAACAAAGTGAAACTCTTCATGGAATGCTCATCTTCTAGTTTAGGCCTATAACCCACAATTTACTCAAACTCACTAATAAGGTTCAATTACCCCAAATGAGGCTGCACATTGTCTTGGAGTCTCAAGCTACACTTGGTGGAGTTATAGGAAGGCATTCAACATGTTTTATAAGCCCATGTTTCATTTTCCAACCAGTTTCATGCAATCTTACAAAAACTGCCAATTTGTGTGTTATGCAACAGGGCTACTAGCCCGTGGAGGCCTAATTGGCTCCTTTTTCCTTGCCTAGACCAATGATGGGAATTTACACCATAAAAATTGTTTGGAATGTATTTTTAGGAGTGAATACTCAAATATTTTTGTGGGTTTGAGTTCCATGGGGTGTGTTTGAGGACTGTCCACATTTTAAGGCCCAAAAGGAGGTTTAGTGAGGGTTTGGTACTTGCTTTGTTTGATTTGCATTCTCCTAGATGAACCAAGCCTAAGACTATTCAAGAGGGTATGCCACACCTTGGAGTGTCTTTTCCAAGTCACTACCACCAGCCATTTTGTCAAACAATTGGCACACAAGAAGGAAAACAGTGATTTGACCCTGCCACTATGCTTTTTACTGCCTTTTACAAATCAACAACTTGTCCTCTTTAGAACTTGAAAAAATGAAGAAATTGGAGATGGGAAAACACCATAAAGGAGGTCTTCAAATATGTATACATTCATCTATTACATTTCCTTCAAGATGCAAGACTTGGATTATGCTCAACAAGCATTCCATGGGCATTTTGCTAATTACAAATTCATGAAAACAGTGAACTCACTGTTTGGTTACAAAAAAAAGAAAGATTGAAGTAAGAACAAGTTAAATAAGCCATCTAGGAAGATACTAAATTCCCTTGGCTCAATATCTATGCTCTTGTCACATCCATCTGCTTACTCAAATCACTTTTGAGTGCAAACTATGAGTTTTGTTCAAGTTACCAACCAAATGACAAACACTTGCCTAGTAATCACTCATTTGCATATTCCCAACATCTCTCTGGAACAAAAAGAAAGATATTTACATTATATACACTTGGATAAAATTGGAAGAATCGATTGGATGGATCCCAGACCTGGATCAACCAAGTTGACACATTTTGCAACCCCAAACCCTGGGCAGGGCAGCAGGTACCTAGTTTCCAATTTTTTTTGTAAAATCACTTTGCAAAAGAGAAAATGATGAAATAATTACATGGGAAGCTTGGTTAAATCCATATGACAACTTCCAAGAAGGTACAATATGGATTGTATAGCTACAGTATAGACTGCCCCTCAAAAAGGAAGAAAAACAATCATAAAAGCCAAAAAAACACTTGTTTTCTATTGAGTTACTCTTGCAAATACAATCACCAACATTTCCCAAGACAAGGAGAGGCCTTATATAGTTTCTCAAGTTGGTTTCCATGCCCATGTATGAACAAGAGACTTTTTAAAGTACGTTTTTCAAGAAAATGACCTTTTTGACAACTTTCTTGAGCAAAATGACAACTTTTCTTGCTCACAAAGGCATTTTTGACATCCTAGCCTTAGCAACTTGCCTAAACCATTTAGACATTCTTAAAAACACTAAAAAAACATGTTTCAATGCTCTTGAAACCATTAGGAGACCTTTTTGGCACTTTTCCACATTTTTGCCAAAAATTGTCAACTCAAGGCCTAAAATGCAAGATTTGATCTCTCAAGCCCAAAATGAGATCAAAACCACTACAAATGACTCAAAACAACCTAAAACAACTAATAAAACCTAACACAAGACTTTACAAACATATAAGCATGAAAAACCCAAAAATGAAGTTTTGACTCAACTGGGTGCTCCTGCACCACTATAGTTGGGCAGCATAGCATGAAACTTTTCAAATTAATGCAATTAACAGTTGTTCTTCCCTCTCTACATGCTTTCTAGGTAGTAGTTAGAATTTAAAAAAAAGGAAATGTAGCTTGCGTGGTGGATGAGGCAGTGTTGAAACCTCAGAGCAAATGCAAACAGTGTGAAGTGTAGTTGTAGACCCTTGCTAATGTCTTGCGTGATGGAAGGAGTTTAAAAAGGTGATGGGTATGGGTAGTACCATTAAAACTTAGAAAAGGGGCTTCAAAAGTGCAGTCCAAGGCTTGGGGCTTTATCCCACATTGGCTTTGTAGTGGGTTATTTTTATATTTAAAAACAAGGCTCCATAGTAGTATAGTGTCGAAAGCCTCAAGGCTTTTGACGAAAGGTGCTGATGGGTGCCCAAGCGGACCCCACACGCGTGGGTATGTTTCTTGAGGTGACCAAGGAGGCTGATAGGTGATGATAGGTGGACCCCACGAAGCATGATCGACAAATTTTGTAGCAGTGACATGGCGCATGACACGACGGACTTCGATGAAACTGGGGTTTCGATAAGACCCACAAGCCGCTCACTGAAGAGAAAGTTCCATCGAATGGCATGGAGATACAGCAGGCGGGCCCCAAATATTTCAATGAAAATAAGAGTTTGATGAGACCTAAGGGTCTATTGGTCGAAGGAGGAAGTTTCACCGAAAGGCTTGGCGGGTCCCAGTGGCGGTCTAGCACGAAGGTGAGGTGGCAGTCTAGCAGGCGGGTCTCGGTGTTGATGAAAATGTAGTTTTGATGGAACCCACAGACTGCCGGCCGAAGATAAAGTTCCACCGAAAGCACTTGGTGAGTCCCAGTGACGGTGAGATCCTAGTGACGTGGTGATGACATGGCGGTCCATGGTGGGCCAAAAGATTTTGATGAAACTGAGGGTTCGATGAGACTTGTAGACCGCTGGTCGAAAGAAGAAGTTTCATCAACATAGAATGGTGTTGATGAAACTAGGGTTTCGATGAGACCCATAGGCCGCTCACCGAAGAGAAGTTCCATCAAAAGACCGAGCAACCAGACGGCTGAGGTGGCAGACGCGTGGCCAACCCGACAGACAGGTGGCGACTACTAGACCCTGTGAGCCAATCAGAGGCTGCCACGTGGCAAGGCATTCGACAAAAAAGAGGGAAAAACACAAAAAGTTTAAATCAGTCAAAGTATATAGTGCAAACTATGGGGGAAAATTCAAAAATCTAAATGACAGAGGCACATGAGTGATTGATTCACTCAGAGGTTATTTTTTCCCAAAGTAGCAAGTGTTATATACCGTTGGAAAGCCCTTGAGGTGAGTGATCCAGTTATGATGTTTGTTTCAATAGATTTGGGACATTCTGAGAGCAACTTCCACAGAAAGGGGAAATAGAATACTTTTTAGTTAGGAATTGTGGCATCTGGCAATTTCGGTTGAGAGGGAATCTTTTCCCGATTCTTCTTAGTCTCTATTCTTCTCTTTTGGGAGGGATCACAAGAATTTTGTAAAGGAACGCTATAGAAATATATCTGGTTTTTATTTAGTTTCTACAGAAATACTTTGAGTCATGTAAGATTTTTTCAAAATGAATATCAATATACAGATTAGAAACTTTTGAGCCTAAACCTTTGTCATCTTCTGGTGTGCTTTCAGTAATTTACTGGTTTCATTTGAGTAGTCTAGGGTTATTCAACTGAACACGAATTGTAGTGCAATCTTTATGGATATGTTTTGAGCTTTTCTCTTCAGGAGAGGAATTAAATATGCTTGAAACATCTCTGTCAGTAGATTATTTTGTTTGAAGCTTTGAATTTCATAAACAATGTTTAGTTTGACAAGAAGAAACTCTTATATATGCTAGGCATGTATAGGGTTAATAAAAGCTGAAGTAATGAGATGTATAGGGATGTTTGACTTTGGAATCCTTTCTTGATTCAAATGAATCTGTAGCCTGGATAAGGCACTAGTATTACTTGTAGTTTTCTTTCTATATCTCTTGGGGATCAATACTGAAGAAAATGAGCATAAGTTTTCCTTTATTATTTCAGTTTATGTTGAGGTGATAAAATCCACTAGTTTTTGACACTGGTTTATTGTGGATCTCATTTTAAAGTGTGAAAATATTTCATAGAAGGTATACCTTCCTAAACTTTGGATAAGTTCAAAGTGTAGAAGGTTCTCAAAACCTTGTTATATGTTACTCTTGAGTTCTATTTCCCTGATCTTTCCATTTGCAGACAGAGTTGGTTTATTTCTTATAGGAAGGATAGAAGGGAAATCAAAATTTGAGACTAACATTCCGTAAGGACGAAAATAAGGATCCCCATCACCATAAATAAGAAAAGAATTAACAGTGATTGCACTAGATGATCCTCTCGACTGAAACTTTTACTCGTCTCTCTCCATCTTAACTGTTGTTTGGATACTGACAACATCAGAAAATAGCTCTTCATTTAATCTTGATAATGCTCCATCCACTAGCTTCCCTACTACAACAGTAGATTCTGACGGTAGCCTTTGAAATATTAAATTATCAGCATAAACATTAAATAGTTGATACAAATATTAGAAACGTAAAACACATTTTTTTAACACAACTTAAAAATAATGACATTCTTTTTACCTCTCCAACAAAAGGAAAAAATCACTTTTGACGATAAATAAGCTTGGTTTCCACTAAAAATCAATAGTTTGGGTTGAGAAAAAGTAGTATTACCCTCAATCCATTAATGCAATTCTATACCCATCCATATCGATGTTTGCTATCAAGCACTTCAATTATCAAACTTTTCAATCCTTGCGACTCTTCAAAACCTTCTACACTATGCAGCTGTAGACAATGTGAAATCTTAATTCGCTCCAAATGGCGTTGATGTGCAACGGATGACAACGATTTCAACTCTTCACACTCCTTTGTTTCAAAAACTTTAAGCACTGGTAGAGAAGATAACTCTGATAATGTTTCCAATTTGGGACATTCCCTCACTTTAAGAGACTGAAGCCCGGTTAAAGAAGATAGCCCTGAAACTATTTCCAATGTGGAACAATTCCACACTTTAAGAGATTGAAGCCTTGTTAGAGTAGATAACCCTGATATTCTTTTTAGTTTGGGACATATAAACACTTTAAGAGTATTTAGGCTCTCTAGCTCCTTTAAGTCCATTTCATTTAGATTTTTCATCGACCAAACTTCCAATGATTTAAGTTCGGGACACATATCTCCACTGATTACCAATTTGGATATATTAGAAAGACTATCAAGACTTATTGTCTCAAGTTTATCCAAGCTACTGCTTGTAGAAGCCTCAAAATTATTTGAATCTCCATCTTTGCTCAGATTCAAATTTCCCTTGAAGCGGCCATCATCCTCTCCCTAGCCATTTTTGAACAAACTCAAAAATTTAAGCTTACTAAGTTATTTAAGTGATTGCACGAATGATGTTAAATCTATCTTCTGTAGTGAGTCATTTATATATAAATCTTCTAAATGACTGAACATTCCTATCAAATCTGGAAGCTTTTGCAATGAGGGAGACTTTTCAATGCACAACGATCTCAAGCCGAAATTGGCCTACCATTCACAATTAATTTCAAATAACGACTCATTTCTCAGTACTAAACTATATTTGCTAAACATACTATTCTGTAATGCATGGTGTCCATGGAACAGAGACTAAACTTATTTCTAGCAAAGAAAAATGAAATACTTGTGTATTGGTAAGCATCTATTGCTAAAAAGTGCTCTCTCTTATGTGTGTCACAAATAAATTGTGCAATTTTTGTAGAGGAATCCATGAAGGAATTCTTTTCAAGCTATGCTTTTCGTGATATCCATACGACGGGTCACTGATCTCAAGCCATAGGAGTTCAACCTTTGAAGAGTAATTGAGACTACCGATAAAACAAGTAAAATTGGTTTGGAGTGACAAGTCCTTGACTTTATCAAGGGAATAGTCAAGGAAACAGTCAAGAAACCTAAACTTTCTTTGTGCCAGGATTTGCGAGTCCTCGAATTTGTGAAGGAAACACCTAACCTTTGTTTCTACTAGGATTTGCTCTAGTCCCTTTGTTTCCTACATAAAACATTTTTTATAAGAATTGATGTAAAATGTGTGGTTAGAAGGAAACAAACATATCAGACAAATTGAAAAAAAATTTCAAAATGCTTTCAATAGTTTTAGTTTTAAAAATGTAAATAATTGAGCACACCATAGATCTAAGAATTTATGGTTTCCACAATAGAGGAGGGTCCAACTCATCAGTGATTTGTCTTCCCAGATCCCGGAGGTGATCATGCATTTCAAACATATATTGGTGATTAAGGCCGTGCATTTCAAGTAGGCACTTATCTTGCAGCATTTGAACTACATGCTCAACGCTCCAACCAGATGCCTTCTAGATTATTATTGCTTTACTTTTCAAATTACCAATTTCTTTTTTATTGAAGAAATAAGCTATGTCTATAAATATCTGTTTCTCCTCTCTGTCCAAACCATCAAAGCTAATTTTTGAGTCTTTGCATTATATCCTTCTGCTGAATTTTAATGACTTTCTCCAATTCTAGCTTCCAATAATACTCATTCTTTCCATAAAGATGGGCGCCCAAAACAATGAGTGATAGGGGAAAACCTCCACAAAATTCCACGAAGCTTTCAACCAATCCCTGATATGTAGTAGGTGGATCGCCTCCACGGAAAACATGGCTACAGAAGATATCCTTAGCATGATCTTGTTCCATCCCCTTCATCTTATAACGGATGTCTTTACCCATTAACACACTCTAGTCATAGGTTGTGATTATTACCAGGCTGCCAGAGCCCAACATACCTTTAGGTAATAGGGTATCTATCTGTTCCTCATGGTCAATATCATCTAGGATTATGAGTAAATGCAAATGCTTTTCCTTTACCAGACGATCCTTCAGTTGTCCTATTCCTTCAATAGTATTGTTAAACTTTCGCTCTTCACGAAAGAGATCTTTGAAGAGTTGACTTTGCAAGGAGTGCAATTGACCTCTGGCATGTGATTCTCTCACATTAGAGAGAAAGCATGATGCACTGTAGCTGGAATGCTTCCAATTGAAGAATTCTCTTGCGAGGGTGGTATTGCGAGACCCCCCAAGTCTGAAGATCCCTGCCATCTTGACATTGTCCCTCACTGTCCTTGAACAACATCTTTCAAAATCTTGGATGAGCTCGCCCAGTCCAACAGGATATTTGGAAACATGTAAGGGTATACTCTTTTCCTTTTCTTTCACTATTTGTAGCATGCGAGACACAATATTTTCACACAAATTGTTGAAATTCAAAACCGAGAATCTCTTTAGAAAGGTATTTTAGTAAGGTAATAGATAATTTCATGCAATGGAGAAAAACTTGGAGTAAAACATGATGAATCACATTCAAAATAAAGCATGTGGTAGTAATCTTACTCTTGAAGTTGGCTATATTCATAACCAGATATGTCTGCAGCAGATGTGAGGGCCTCTTTCCAAATCATCACCTTATGGAGGTATTTTTCTTTATTTTGATAAGAAGAAAATGCCTCAGCATAGGCTCCCATTTCCGTGGAACAAAGCTCCTAAGGTTCCACACTGTAGAACATAGGAATAAACATGGCATCAGTCTGTGCTAACATATGAACAAGCTCATCTAAACACCATTTTGACTAGGCATATCCTTTGGAAAAAATGGCAATTTGCACACGAGATGAGCAAATGGCGTTGCGAATGGCAGACGTAATAGAAACTCCCCCTTCTATCTCTGGATGGTCTAGAAATGCATGACACTCACTTTCTTGAAGAAGCTCATACAATTGTTTGGCAAGTGTTTCTTTGATGTCAGGGCCTCAGTGGTTGATGAAAACATCATATAATTTAGCAGATACAATCGATCTTGCCTGAGAAGACGAAGAGGAGGAAGCCATGAATGCAGGACTAGAACTACAAAATGTATGTTACTCTATAAATCAGAATTAGCTGAATTTGATATTGTAGACACCTAAAATTGTCCAGTCTAATTAAATAAATATCTTTATTTATTTAATTATTTTAGCCTAATTCTTCTATTAATTAAATGAATATTTATTTATTTAATTAATTCATTTATCCTCTTCTAGCCTTATTTCTCATTTAAATAAATACTTTTATTTATTTAAATAATCCTTTCCTAAATTAAATAAATACTTTTATTTATTTAATTGATCCCACTTCCTCTATTAATTAAAATAAATCTTTATTTATTTAATGAATTCATTAGCCTTTTCTATCCATGACACATGTCATTCATCTCTTAATTCCTACACTACCTACCCTCTCATTATTTTATTATTTCCTCTACCTACCACATAGCACAAACATAGACGTGCCTTTGTTCTGCGTAGATGCGTCCACATAGCACAAACGTGCTTCCACAACATAGACGTGCTCGCATTTGACATAAACGCCTTTTTATTCGCAGACACGCCTGGCACAAACACAAACGTGCCTAGCCAACCCAGACGCGCCTGGCACCATCACAGACGTGCCTCAACATTTTTTTGACCTTGTTTGACATTACCTAAAGTGCATTTATTGCACTACCTAGCATGAATTAATGACAACATCTATTGTGACAAAGTACAAGGAGGTTTTACGGTACTCACCAGCTCTCCTGCATCTGCTGGCCTTTGAAATCGGCGAACGCGATCGAATCTATGCACCATTGCCATCGCTGCTGACTATTGCTGCTCTTTTCTCTCTCTGCACTCTAATCTCTTGGATGTGTGGATGACAATAAGGATGTATTCCCCTCATGGTCTATCTTATAGACTACCCTAGCCCTAGCCCTAGTCTCCTGGGTCAGTCTTCTTTATCCCGTGACTCTGTCACTTTATCCGATCAGTCCATTCTAGCCTTTCTTTCTTATTGAGAGATTGTCTGTGATCTTTTTCAGACATTTTCATCCAATCTCTCGAGGGGACATATCATTCCCATCTTGGGGCAACTTTGTATCAGTTCATCTTATCTTCTTTGAAACAATGCGACAAGCTGCATTGTCTCAAAGAGGGGCAAAATGTAGACACCTAAAATTGTCCAGTCTAATTAAATAAATATCTTTATTTATTTAATTATTTTAGCTTAATTCTTCTATTAATTAAATGAATATTTATTTATTTAATTAATTAATTTAACCTCTTCTAGCCTTATTTCTCATTTAAATAAATACTTTTATTTATTTAAATAATCGTTTCCTAAATTAAATAAATACTTTTATTTATTTAATTGATCCCACTTCCTCTATTAATTAAATAAATCTTTATTTATTTAATTAATTCATTAGCCTTTTCTACCCATGACACATGTCATTCATCTCTTAATTCCTACACTACCTACCCTCTCATTATTTTATTATTTTCTCTAGCTACCCTCTAATCATAGCCGACCTCTTTTACACCTCTCAATCTTATCCCTCCATTTCTTATAGTGTCTTCTATATAAGGAGATGCTTCCTTCATTATCAACCCTAATCATTCTAATCAGCTAATCAAGCATTCTAGCATTTGAACTTTCATATGCGATCAAGTCTACTTGCAACCACATTTTTGTCCTTTGTTCAGCTCTTGTGCACACATAAAATCTGAGAGCAAATATATCAAGTAAGATCAATGGAGATAGGAAGAATGGAGATCAAAACCCTATTGGACATGTGATGGTATAATATTTGTGATTTCATTTGATTTGCATTGTCTTAGGTAATCTTCATATGTTATGGTGGATCTTTGTTGTTGTTAGGCTAGGGTTTTGTGGTTGAATTCATTTAGTCTTTCAATATTGTTGTTATCCATTTTCATCATAAACAGATATATTTCTTGGAGACAATGAATAAAAAATAGAAGGAAGACGTAGCAGCAGCGGCCACCAGTAGAAGAATATTCGACTTGACTTCAGTAGACAATGTCGATGAGAGGAAGTGTCATAGCTACCTACGTAAGAACAGTTCCATCTGTTGGGGACCACCAATGACACACAGGCTTCCAATTTTGTGCCTCTACTAATTTAACGTTTGTGCGATTATGTCGGATTTAAATTGTTTATATTTTTTAAAAAGTAATACTTTTTGAAGCTTTAAATTAACGTGAAATGCATCTAGGGGAGAGGACCCAGAAAGTGTGCATCCTAATTTCGGGGTCATGTAGACCTAGAGACCAATTTTTCAAACCATCCATGTAGGCCACTGAGTTGGAAACCCAAAATTAAAAGTTGACATGCCAACGAGGATTTTTTCCAGGTCAATGTTGACTTGTCGTCCAAGTGGCCCAAAAAATGCCACTTGCGACCATCGATCGGAATGTGAGCGAGCCCACCCCCAAAATGTGTAATGCTTTCCCTCCATATAAAATAGGTTGGCCGTGTGGCGATCAATCACTTGCACACCTTACCAACCATCTACTCCACCCAATTCTCCCGCCGCCACATTCAAATTCCAACTGCACTTGCATTAACTACGCATCACCTCTCCTTCACTGTCTTTACTCACTCGCATTTTTGGAAGTGTTCGGCCTTGAATGCACCTTACCCCTCATACATTGTCTCGACACCCAATCATTTGCTTCCCACTCAAGCTCCATTGGTGGTTTCGTCTGCTGCCACAACCCACTCACCATGGAATGCCTTCAACCCAGATTTGGACCAGAAAGTGCGCACCCAAAGCCAAGTAACACCTTAGTGCATACCCTATTTCACAAGATTTTGTCTAGTTGTTTGGGGTTATGTTTTTGTGTTCAAATCCATTTTTTTTGTGTGACTCCCTTGCCTTCTCCATTTCATAGGTACAGAGCTGAACGATGAGGATGACGAGGATCTACTTGCAAATGCTAAATCGACTCTTTTCCCCTTCGACTCAAGTGAGGAATTTTCCTCACTAAGGCTCACAAATTTGCAACGTTTTGTATTTTTTTCTTTTGACATTTGGATTGTTTAAAAAATTATTCTAACTATTTGGCATTCCTCAGAATATTTTTGTTTCTAATTGTTTGGCATTCCTCAGGAAATTTTTATGGTTGTTTTTTGTGCTTTTTGAACTCAACCTTCTATGTTCATAAACACAAATACATATAAAAGGGAATTGTTCTCCTCTATTCTAGCTTTACAGTGATTTTAATGGTGACCTCTAATTAAAATTATGACTCATTTCGTGTATCACTAACAATATTGGGAGTTTTGGTATCGATTTGCAACACCATTGTGGTTTAATGGTTTCAATTTGAATGGTTCACTATTAACGTATAATGGGTTTGTGGGTTTAACAGTTCATTTCATTTACGAATTCATTGGATTTAGGTTTTCAAATTCACATTTACTGTAAAAGGATTCTAGGGCTTTTCAATGTTTCACTGTTAATGTAAAAGGGTTCACATTTTCACTTTTATTGTAAAATGGGTTTGAGTGTTTAAAACTTGCCTTGATTTTGGGATTCACTTCATTTTGGCTTTCAATTTCACTTTTAAATCTTCACTATTTATATAATTGAAAATTCTCAAAGGGTTTAACTCCATGCTTCATTGTGTCCCTTGTCAAAGGATTTAAATCAATGTGAGCACTTTGAAATAGCTCCTTTGGTTTCAATTTCAATGTTGAACTGTCAATGTAAAAGGGTTCACATTTTTTCTTTTATTGTATAATGGGTTTGAGGGTTACAAAATTGGCTTGATTTTGGGTTTCATTTTCACTTTTTAGCCTTCCATGTTTATATAATTGAAAACTATTGAGGGATTAAATCCTTGTTTCATTGTGTTCCTTGTTCAAGGATTTAAATCAATGTCACCACTTTGAAACAACTCCTCCGGTTTCAATTTCAATGTTGAACTATTAATGTAAAAGGGTTCACATTTTGAAGAGTTAGTGTCACCAAAGTGTTGTCAAATGAGGTTGAAACCATCTCAATTCCCCTAATTTGAAGGGATGAGATATCAAATGCTGTTGATTTGAGAGAAGAGATAGACAATTGAAGGAATAAATTTTGTAGATTTTGAATCCACAAAGATGTCAAAGAAAAAATTTGTAAAAAAAAAGCAAATTTGACCTTAAAAGGAGGAGATCAAAATCAAAGAGAATTTTGTAGTCTAGTCATGAATTTTGGAAGGTCATGCCCTTTGGACTATTTAATGCACCAAACACCTTTATGAGGTTAATGAATGAAGTTTTGAGGGATTTCATAGGAAAATTTGTCATAGTCTACCTAGATGACATTCTGATTTTCAATCAAGCCAAAGAAGAGCACCTAAAACATGTAGACCTGGTCCTAAGGAGATTATATGAAGAGAAATTAATGATCAATTTGGAAAAGTGTTTGTTTATGCAGGAAGAGATCATTTGCTTGGGATTTGTAATCTCATATGGTGAGTTGAAAATAGATCAAGAAAAGGTGAGTGCTATATTGTCTTGGCCTACACCTAGAATAATGAATGATGTTAGAAGCTTCCATGGGTTAGCCACATTCTATAGGAAATTTATAAGGGGATTTAGCCATATTTGAGGATTAGTTGAACTAAAGAGGCAGATAACTCCTTTGAAACATTAAAGAAGAAAGTTGCAGAGCAGCCGATCCTTGCCCTACCTTATTTCAACAAAATCTTCCAAGTGGAATGTGATGCCAGTCACATGGCTATTGGGCCAGTGCTTAGTCAGGAAGGAAGGCCCATTGCCTTCTTCAGTGAGAAACTAAATGAGGCAAAGAGGAGGTACTCATCCTATGACCTAGAGATGTATTCTCTAGTGCAATCCTTGAAAAAGTGGAGACACTACTTGCTACCAAAGGAGTTCATAGTCTTCACAGACAATCAAGCCCTCAGTTTCATAAATAGCCAAGAAAAATTGAACCATAGGCATATGAAGTGGGTAGAGAACCTACAAGCCTTTACTTTCACTCTTAAGCATAAGAAAGGGGTCAAGAATAAGGCGGCAAATGCTTTGAGCAGAAGAGTATTAACCACAAATTAGATCTAGTTGGAAAGTGTTGGAATAGACTCCTTGAAGGCCATGTATGAGGATGATGATGACTTTGGAGAGATCTACAAGGTATGTGCATCTTTTGATGAACAATTTCATGTTGATTTCTTTGAATTTCTGATACAAGATGGACTATTGTTTAAGGGTGCACAGTTATGCATACCTAAATTCTCTATGAGACTAAACATAATCAGGAAGAAGCACTGTGGAGAAATGACAGGCCATTTTTGCCTTGACAAGACACTAGACTTGGTGAAGAGGCACTACTTTTGGCTCAAATTGCAGACAGATGTTAGGAGATTTCTGGAGACATGTGTGATATGCCAAAAAGCAAAGGGGAAGTCCACCAATGCAGGCTTATATTAGCCTTTGTCCATTCCTTCAAGACCATGGGAAAGTATAAGTGTGGATTTTTTTTAGGATTGCCTAGGACAAGAAAAGGTTATGATAGTTGTAGTCACATAAATCTGTCCACTTAATTAAATAAATACTTAGTATTTATTTGATTATTTAACCATCAATTAATAATTAATTAAATTAATATTTAATTAATTCATCTTAACCCTCTTCTCCTATTAATTAAATAAATTATTCAATTTATTTGATTTAATTCACTTAACCAAATTCAGACCATTAATTAAATAAATAAATCATATTTATTTAATTAAATCTTCTCTCACATTTAAATAAATTAATATTTATTTAAATCCTCCAAAATCCCACCTCTCACATTTAAATAAATAAATCATTTATTTAAATCACCTTTATCCTTCACCCACTTGTATTTTCCTACAAAAGCAAGTTGCACAATTATTTTAAATAAATAATTTATTTAAATCACCTTTATCCTCCACCCACTTGTATTTTCCTACAAAAGCAAGTTGCACAACTATTTTAAATAAATTATTTATTTAAAATCCTATTTATCCTCACCCACTTGAAACCTTTAATGGTTTCCCTTAAAGTATTCAAACTTGATGGCTTTAAAGTCTTCAAACTTGATGGCTTCCTTCTATAGCCTTCTTAAGACTTTAATGGTTTTCCTTAAAGTCTTCAAGCCTTTAATGGTTTCCCTCAAAGTCTTCAAGCATTTTAATGCTTTATCTTCATTTTTCTCATTTAAATAAATTAATATTTATTTGAATATTTATCCAAATACAACTTGCACACATTTATTGAAATAAATGAATTTTTATTTTAATAAAATCTTATTTTCCCTCACCCACCAAATCCACTTGCAAAATCTAATCCCCTTCTAGATTCTTCTAACCCCTTCCTAATTAACTTAATCCATCCCCTAATTATTGTTACATTCCTAAGCAAAATGGAGTCACTTCTCAAAGCCTAAAAGTCTTGGATAACCTTTGAAAGCTTCCAACCTTCAACCACTAAATGGCTCAAAGTCTTTGATAACCATTGAAGGCTTTCAACCTTCAACCACTTAATCCCCAAAGTCTCCAATAACCATTAATGGTTACCTCAAACCCTCCCACATGGTTAAAACATTTGTTTTGACTCAACCTCTACCCAACCCAAGGGTCTCATCAAGCCTTTAATGCTTTGACCATGATTATCTCTTAATCATTTGCACAAAGGTTTATCCTTGCATTAACTCTTAATCCAATGGGTAATCTTAATTTAGACTTGACCCTTACCTTCTAGATAACCATGAGGTCTTCTCAGGCCTTTAATGCCTCCAACCTCTTCTCTCAACCCAATCCTATGTTGAAACTTGTCACCATTTTATTGGTGCCAATTGTGCACATGGATCCCCAACTTTCAATCCTAACCCTTGTTAAGATTGCTCAATCTTAACCCTTCATTTCCCTATTTCTTCTATAAATAGAACCCTTCTCCTCAAGCAAAAGGGGAAGCATTTTTAGAGTATTGTTGTTATACTAGCATTAGCATAGAGCTTTTTCATAGCATCACTATCTACTCTTGCATAGTATTTGCTTATCATATTCAACCATCTTGAATCTCCATATGGCATCCATGGCTAGTGCTAAAAGCTGAGAGCTACACTCATTTGGGACATGGAGAGGAGAGAAACAAGGGAGAAGCATCAAAAGGCATCATGGAAGCATCTTAGGGAGGCTCTTCTCCTTTCTTTTATTTTGTTAAACTTCTTTCATGCTTTTTGAAATCTCTCTTGATATGTTTGGAATGGTTTTTAGTTCTTTGTTTTGTTTTTATGGTTGAAACTAACTTATTAACATTGAACTTTGTTGTTGCCTTGTCCCCATTTCCATGACATCATTTGGTGAACCTGACGTGAATCAAAGAGCAATCATTTTGAAGACTACTAACTTTTGAATGTTTTAATTGACACACAGGTCATTCTCTTGCATTTTTCTTCTCAATTTAGCACCTTCGCAAATTGATACTTTAACGCTATTGTCTATAATGTTGCTCTTTCATGTTAAATAGCACTTCTGTTTTCACACAGAGTAGAGCTATTGTAACAAAGAGTTGTAAGAAAATTCCTTGTAACCAAAAAGAATAAAAAACCAAAAAAAAATAAAAATTTAGGCTTGTAGAAGCCCACCAAATAGGCGGATTTTACTAACTATTTTTCTCTTTTGTGCAGATTTAAATTAGATTAAAGAGTAGATTTATATTTTTTACTAACTTGTTTTTGAAGTTGGTTTTAAAAATGAATTCACTTTTTATTTTGGTTTAAAATTAACTTCACATTTCAAATTTGGGCTTTTGAAAAAGAATCACACATTTGTTTGGGGATATTAAAAAGAATTTCATTGTTCAAAGGTAAAAAGAACCACAAACTTATACAAAAACAACTTTATTTTTTTGCAAGTTAGAAAACAAACTTCGTTTTGGTGCTTAAAATCAACAAGGCAAATTTTATTTCTTGCATCAAGATAAAACTTACAATCCACACTTCCATTTTTGGTGCACATAAAATTCACAATCAACTTGTCTCATTTTTAAAGCAATTTTACTTCATGCAAACGTGTTTTTCATTAAGTTGACCAGGATTTTCAAATTCTAGTTTACTCCAACAATTGCCTTTGAAAATTAAAAAGAACACCATGATTGTTGGAGCAACATCTCCAAATAGATAGAAAATCATGGCGATGACAAATTAAAAGGAACAAGTGAATTTTGTGTTTGGCACACTTGTGCAAAAGAGTTGGTCGAGTGGTCCTACCTCTAACACACACTATCCTCTCCCTTGGCTCTCGTGGTCCTAGGTGCAAGAGAAAAGTGTTAGTAACGCTCAAATTTTATCTTTTTAAGAGAGGCCTACCAAGGGATCGATACTCTTGGGAACGACCTCAAGCGGTAAATCCTTCGAGCCGCTATAGAAATCAGGTGAGAGCGAAAGCTGTAGCCTTGGGTATAGCTGTTCCTACAGTGTAACTGGCCGAAAGGACAAATGGGCCCCACCACCAGTTACAAGGCTCTTAAGTGAGTCACTGCAGAATGAACTTATGTCCAAAAATATCGAACATGACTAAACACCTTTAAGTAGTAGCCCACCCGTTCTATTGATTGAGGATATTTGAGATATAATTTAGTGCAAGAGCATAGATGGTTTTGCTCCCAAGATACTCACCATACATATTTCCTTGAGTAGAAACATAGCTTTTTGAAAAGTCACTTGTGGCTTGATAAAAGTGGTGACTCCCCCATCATAGGGATCATCTATTTGTTATGCTCGTGCAAGACTTAGTATATCACATCCTTACCTGCCACGGCGGGATTCATAAGGTATGTAGTACCAAAGTCGAAGAAATATCAAGATGTGGGCTAAATTTATCACAACTGGCCATTTGACCTTAGGGATAAAAAATGTTTGAAGTGTGTTCGTTTTACAGACCTAGTGCAAATTGAGCCGACTTCAGGCTTTGGAACTACACCTTAAAATAAATCTAAAGGAAGGGTCAAAAACAAGTCCAAGAATTGGGTTGATCTAGACCCATACTCATTTGTGCCTTTGAGGCAACATTCTTGTGTTTTTGTGCTTGCTTTGTTTTCTTGTCATGGAAAAATCAAAAAAATCAATCCCAAAAACAAAGTATTCATCCAACATTTCTCAAAAACAAACAAAAATACCAAGAACAAAGTACAAACAACAAAGAGACAAAATTTATGACCATTCTTCACATCTTGCAAAAGAAGAAGTGTCATCAGAATACCAACTTGAAAAGGAGACCATTAAGCTCAAAGGCTTTGATCAAAAGGAGGAAATTCTTCTATCTCAATAGACAAATTTTTGTCTCACATAGAGTCTTTCTACATCGCATGCGTCTATACCTTCAAGGTAAAACAAACAAGTTTGATTCAGAATCATTGAACCGCAGAGCTTTTATGCAATATAGAGCTCTGAGTTATCACAAAAAATCAAGGAGGAAAGATTAATCCCAACTTCTTCCCAAACATCTGTATCACCTACAACACAGCTCGAGAAGTGCCACCAACGCCTGAAAGGGAAGAAGTAGAGTTTGTTCCATTTGTAACACAAAGTTTTTATTGAAGTTGAAAACAAAACATCCATCATCTCATTCATACATCATTATTCCATCATCAATTCATCCCAAAACTCTCAAAACATTAAGAGGTTCTTGTCCCAAGTTCTCTTTTAGATATTGCTTGAAATCAAACACATCACATCACTTTTAGATTGTTTCTACATCTAGGATAAGCTCATCCTAAGAGACACATCTACGCAGGTTAAAACTAGTTCATGAGTGAATCCTCTCATTGCTAGGTAGTCAAAATCTGTAACACATCTCAGATTTCTCTACACCTTATCACATCCAAACTCCTCAAAACAAACAAGCAATTCAAAGAAGGAATTTCGGTTACATCTACCTTAAAGTGCTAGAGATCCCCATACAATACAAATCACCAATCATCAATCTTTCATCAATAACTCATCATCATCTTCAATCAACTTCAACACAAACTTACAAACAAAATGGCTCAAACCCGATCGCGATCAAGGCAACGAGAAATAGAAATTGAGGAAGAAGAAGACAACCTCAATGAATTTCAAGAAGCACTTGGAGGAACTGTAACTGATGAAAACCCAAGTACTCCCACTCCTTCAACAATCAAAAGGGCTCAGCATAACCCTCACTTCAACAGATTATTTGATGAAATATTAAGGAGCAATGCAGATGCTCACTTCTTAAAACTCGCTCAAGAAGGAGCCAAACTCCCCTCGGACTTTGATCTTGCCCAATTAAGACAAGCATCAGAAAGACAAAGTTTCCATGAGGAGGAATGGGGTAGAAATCACATCAGATATAACATTCCTTGAGGTAACCCACCACCTCCTCCTCCAAATGAAATGGAGATGTTGCGGCAACAAGTCAAGAATCTCGCCCAACAACTTCATAGTGGTGTTAAGACCAATCAATTCTCACTTAACGACATCTGTCCCTATCCTTTTGATAGGAATCTTTATATGCCACCCTTTCCACACGGGTTCGAAACACCCAAATTTGAAAAATATAGAGGAAAGGGGGATCCCCGTGATCATGTCCGAGAATTTCATTCCGCTTGTCTTGAAGTGGCTTATGAGGACACATACCTAATGCGCCTTTTTCCCCAAAGCTTGGGAGGAACCACCACATCATGGTTTTCCCGACTACCAGGTGGCATTAGAACATTTGAGGAACTCATCCAGAAGTTCCTATCTCATTACTCTTATAATATTGAACGCAACATCACCATGGCTGATTTGTGCAATACCAAACAAAAACCAGGTGAATTATTCTCAGTATTCCTGCAACGATGGTGCCAAATGTCTAGCAGACGTTCTCTTCAGTTACCTGAACAAGAACTAGTGGAAATTTTCATTTCCAACTTAAACGAAGAAATGGAATTTCACCTGGATGTCAAAGACACAGACTCCTTTAACGATATGATCACCAAGGGTATAAAATGTGAAAGGGCACTCATCAAGAAAGGACTCATCAAAATCTTTAATGAACCAAAAGATGGTCCTCGCCCGCGCTTCAATAGTGATAAACCAAACTTCTGGAACAAGAATAAAAATATCGTCAACGATGGGGTTGTGGATGCTCGAACTATCCAAAATGCACAACCTGTGGTTCGATTTGCAGGACAAAATCCTCCACCTCAGAATAACACAAATGTTCCTCCTAATCAAGGTCGCATCACATCTCATGATGAACCAAGACCTCGTCCACAAAAACAAAAATGCACATACACTCCCTTAGGGGAACCCATTGAAACAGTGTTGCGACAACTCCTTTCTCAGAATTTGGTCACTCTACCTAAACTATCCAACTATGAGCCTCAGGTCAAACTAGCATGGTGGAGAGATACTGAACACTATGAGTTCCATCAAGGACGAGGACACAAGACAAGTAATTGTCACCGATTGAAGGATCTCATTCAGGATCTTATTGATCGAGGAGAAATTGAAATTGAAGGACATGACCCAAAAACGACCAATAATGATCATCTCATGTTCAAGGATCCACTTCCATCACAAGATCAAAGGGGTCCTTCCACTTCCCGGCGAGGCACTGATACCACTGATTATACGCAGGCTGCGTATAACTACACTGTAAATCACCTGTATGATGCCAGTGAACAAATTGCAACTATAACCTTCAAAAATCCCACCTCAAATTGCAATGTTGTTACACGTCGTGGCAAGGTCACCATCAAGGTAGCTCCACAGGGCACCACCTCCGTCCCAAAGCAATATAATCTTGTGGAACAATTAGATAAAACGCCTGCGCTCATATCCATTTTAGAACTATTGCGCCTATCGCCATCTCATAAAACAATCTTGGATCAAGCACTCCAAGAGGCGTCAGTCCCTGCAAACCTGAACACAGACCAATTTCAAGCCATGGTTGGAAATCTAAAGTCATCACCTTGTCTCACTTTTTCTGAAAGTGACAACTCTTCCTTCCAACAACCTCATAACGCTTCACTACACATTGAAGGCTTTATCAACCAACACAGGATCAAGCGAGTCTTGATAGATAATGGAGCAGGCCTAAACATTTGTACACTACAGTTGGTCATAGCATTGGGATATGCAATAGAATCAGTGGATCCTCGCAAGAAGATCACCATCAAGGCCTATGATGATGCAGAGCGTTCATCCAAAGGAGCGGTGGTGCTACCAATCCGAGTGGGCCCTGTGGTAAAACACATAATTTGTCAGGTTCTGGACCTTCCTCTGCCATATAATCTATTATTAGGAAGACCTTGGATACATGCCATGCAAGCCGTTCCATCTACCTACCATCAATGTATCAAGTTCCCACATAATGGTGCAGAGATCACAATCCTGGGTGATGCAAATCCTTTTGCATTTTGCCATAATATCAGCCATCAACCAGAAATTACTGTTCCTAATAATAGGGAAGCCATTTCCTCTACATCATATGTAAGTCCCACCTCTCTTGCCAGTTCGAACACCCCTATACCCAAGCAAGAAAATCTTAAAATGAAAGTCGCAGAGGAAGGTCCCGGGGAATATAATTTAAGTCAACTCTTTTGTGTGGGACAAATGCCTACTTCTCCTAGAACACATGGTAAACCACAGCAGTTACTCCAGCAACGACTAATCACGCCAGCATGTGCTTGGACGCCTTTCATCCTTGGAAAGAGTCAAGAGGAAGAAACACAAGATGAGGACCTAGTGGACTGGATCTATAAAGATCCCATCACCACTGACAAACCGCAAGTTACATTGATAGAGGATAAATTGAAATCAAAGGACATGACCCTAAAACATGAAATGACGAACATATAATGTTCAAGAATCCACTTCCATCACATGATCAAAGGGGTCCTTCCACCTTAGGGCCAAACACAGATACTACAACTAATTATACACAAGTTGCCTATAATTATACTGTGAATCACCTCTATGACGTCGATGAACAAGTTGCAACTCTCACCATCAAAGATCCAAATCCTACATGCAATGTTGTTACGCATCGTAGCAAAATTACCATTCGAGCAGCAACACCAAGAATGACACACTTGCCCAAGCAATATAATCTTGTGGAACAATTGGATGAAACACCCGAACTCATATCCATATTAGATCTTTTGTGCTTATCCCCTTCACACAAAAGAATCTTGGATCAAGCTCTCCAAGAAGCATCAGTCCATGCCAACCTTAACATAGATCAATTTCAAGCCATGGTTGGCAGTCTCAAGTCATCACCATGCCTCACTTTTTCTGAAAGTGACAACATTTCATTCCAACAACCACATAATGCATCCTTTCACATTGAAGGATTTTTAAACCAACACAAAATCAAGTGAGTATTGATTGAGAATGGAGCTAACCTGAATATATGCACCTTGCAGTTGGTCATAGCATTGGGATATGTGGTAGAATTGGATCCCAGCAAAAAGATAACCATTAAGGCCTATGATGATGCAGAGGGTTCTTCCAAAGGAGTTGTTGTATTACTTATCAAGGTGGGCCTAGTGGTGAAGCATATCATCTGTCAAGTGCTAGACCTTCCTTTGCCATATAATCTCTTGGTAGCAAGACCTTGGATACACAACATGCAAGCCATTCCATCCGCCTATCATCAGTGTATCAAGTATACCCATAACCGTGTAGAAATCACAATCCTTGACGATGCAAATCCATTTGCATATTGTAACAATATTAACCATCAGCCAACAACATTAACCATCAGCCAGAGATCACCGTACCTAACAACCAAGAAGCTAACCCTTCCACATCCTATGTTAGTCCAGCTTCTCTTTCTAGTTCAATCACCCCTATATCAAAGCAGGAGAAGTTGAAAATGAAAATGGATGATGAAGGTCCTAGGGAATTTAATCTAGGCCAACTCTGTTGTGTTGGGAAATTACCCACTTCCCCTAGAACTCATGGAAAGTCTCAAAAGTTTCTTCAAACACCATTGATGAAGCAAGCATGCACTTTGGCGTAGTTCATCCTTGGTAAAAGCCAGGAAGAGGAAACCAGAGATGAGAACCTGGCAGAATGGATCTACAAAGACCCTATCACCACATAAATCCCAAAGGCTACGCTTTCTATGGATAAATATGGAAAAGGCCTCACCATTATGCAAAGAATGGGCTATTTTGGTCAGAGTGCTTTGGGACATTTCAAACAGGGACGACATGAGCTCTTGCAGCCTGAGTTGAAACCCAAAGATAAAACTAAATTAGGTTTTCAAAAGGAATCTCTTCCTAAACCCATGTTCAAACGTAAACCCAACAACCCCATGTATCAAACAGTTACTCCAAGGAGGCCATCCTTAATTACATCTGCGACACCAACAACACCATCCGCACCAACAAAATTGATCATCAAATAAGTAGTAGCAATCACCCTAGCAGTACCAACAACACCGACGATCCCATCATCGACATTAATCACACCAGTAGCATCAACAACACCAATAATCTCAGTAGCAACACCAACAACACCGATATTCCCAACAATTGTACCAACCGCACCTACGAAACTGAAAATAGCAGCATTAGAACTAGCAACAATACCCACAACAACAATAGTCCCATCTGTAGCAGTAGCAACATCAACAACATTGATCATTCCATCAATAACAGTAGTAGTACTAACTATACCAACAACACTAATGCTCCCAGTAGTAGCATCCACAACACCAATAATCCTACCAACAACACCATCAATCCCACCTATAAAAGTGCATAAACCTGTGACCAATACACTATTCAATACAAAAGACATCCCAACATGGTACAGTAATCGGATTTTAGAGAGTGATTCAGAGTCCGACTCGCATGAGTGGGAATTTGATTCGGTGAACCTAAATACTTCAAACGAGGAAGACACATCCCCTCCACCACCTTGTAAAGATATCCCAATTTATGGAGAGGCATGGATTAAAACCTTTTGGTTTCATGAGTAAGAAGAACCTTCCACAGTTCCTACATCAAATCCGACACCAAAACCTGACAAGGAGAGTACCATTGACGCACTTCACTCATCTATATTAACCCTCACTAACATCTCCTCTAAACTCAACTTAATCGATGAGGTCATTCCTATCATCCACCCTGAACTCATTGACTGGAACCAGCCAACTCCCCCATGTCTTGGTCAATTCCAAAACCATGAGGAGCTCATCAAATTTTTAGAAATATGGGATTGCATACCAAGTGGGGATCACAAAGCTAGATTTGCCATTGAACTTAATAGCGCAACGTACTTTGGGGCAGATGCCAAACCTTTCAGCTGCAAAAACATCACAATAAAACATGGATATTCTAGTGAAAACCACACAATGGCACTTGTTGATCCCCAAAAAGTAAAAATAAAGAGCATATCCAAAGGTGGAAACCTCTCTAAGGCGCCTACGGCTGAAAGGTTTGACATTGTCCCCTATAGTACAAATCAGGAGAGATCGACAATCTTAATCGAAGAAATAAAAGAAATCAATGTGGGGACCCCTGAGACTCCTCACCAAATATATTTGGCATCTCTACTAACTCTAGAGGAACAACCAAAATTTGTGGAATTCTTCCAGAAGCGTCAAATCAACTTCACATGGTCTTATGCAGACATAGCTATCTTAGATCCTGATTTAGTCATGCATCACCTCACCGTGGCACAAGGAGCTAAACGGGTAAAACAAAAGCTCATAGAGATGCACCCACAGATTGTTGTGCTTGTCAAGGCAGAGCTCAAAAAGCTCTTAGATGTTGGTTTCATCTGACCAATCGATTATGTGGATTGGATCTCCAATATTGTACCTATCGGCAAGACAAATGGGGCAATCTATATCTATACTGACTTCAGAGATTTAAACAACGCATTCCCTAGAGATGACATCCCCTTACCAAACATCGACATGATTGTCAATATCACAACAGGTCATGCAATGCTTTCTCATGGATGGTTTTTTAGGGCCAGTGCAAGAAGCTGAGTCCACTTTTTGGCAAAAAAGTGGAAGTGTTTTCCCTGATTTTCAGATTTTGTCTCATTTGAGCTTAAATTTTGAAGTACTTGGAGATTGAATCTTGGAAAAAGTTAGTAATATAAAAGATAACCCTCTGAGTGTACTTTCCAAATATGTAATTTATTTTAATACCCACATAATAAAAAATAACTTTTGGAATGGAGTTCTAAAAACTATGTTTTAAAAATGTCCATTTCAGGACCATACCATGCATGTGTACGACCCACACTTTTTGAGACAATTAAAATTATTTTCTCAAACCATTTTGGGAAATGGTTTGTAACACACTAAAGATTGATGAGCATATTTTACTTTTAAAAAAAAAAAAAAAATTCAATTAATTTTTAAATGACCGTAATTATCTTTTTAAAAATTTGACATGTATGGCCCACATAATTTAACGTAAACTTAACATTTTTTTTAATTTTTTTTTTAAAATAGAATTTTTTTTTGTGTAGATTGATGACATATAATGTTTTTTTCAAAATTCATTAAAATAAAAAAGTTATTAAATTAACAAAATTAGTTAATATTTCAAGTTTATGGACCTGATTTAGTATAAATTAAATGAAAAATAGTTATAATAATTAATTTTTAAATAAATTTATATATTTAGAATCTAGACAGTATAATCTGAAATGGGTTTTAATTTTGTATAAAAATTCTCTAATTACAGGCACAAACTATTTCAAAAGTTCATATTTGTGCTTTCATTCATGGAGATTTGAATTTGTAGGTCCATGTCTCAAATGTGGCCATCCCAGGCCTATCCTAGGCCTAATCTCGAGCCAAGTGGTGGGTTGTGGAATCAACTTCCACAAAACGAGCCCCCATTTTCAAACAAGGGCAGCTTGTGGAAAAAAAAGGGTAAAATCTGATTCAAAAACGGGGGCCCGTTTTTAAAAAATGGGCCCCCGTTTTGTTTAAAAGTGAGCCCCTGTTTTAGAACAAAACGGGGGCCCATTTATTTTCAATTTGAGCCCCCGTTACCTTTCGGCTCAGGAGACCGAAACATAAACGAGGCCCCTTTTTTTGAAAACGGGCCCCCGTTTTTAAGAGCGTGTTTTCCAATGCATGGACTTCTGTGAATTTGTGACTCATTACCTTGCACTTGCCCTTTAGGGTACAACTAGATCAAGATTGCTTCAAAAGATCAACATAAAACTGCTTTCACATGCCCATGGGGAACCTACTATTGGAACATGATCCATTTGGTCTGAAAAATGCAGGGGAAACCTATCAAAGAGCTATGACTACCATCTTTCATGACTTGATGCACACTATAATGGAAGATTATGTCGATGATTTACTAGCTAAATCATTAACAAGAGAGGGTCATCTAGAAACACTGGGTCGAATCTTCGACAAATTAGAGCATATCATGTCCATCTTAATCCAAAGAAATGTATCTTTGGAGTAACCTCAAGGAAGCTCCTAGGATACTTTGTCTCAAGAAAAGGAATTGAAGTAGATCCAGCAAATGTCAAAGCAATCATGGACATGCCACCTCCCAAGAACATCAGTCAGTAAAGGACACTACAAGGGCGGCTACAATTAATTCAAAGATTCATTGCACAAATGGTTGATAAGTGTCATCCCTTCACACATCTTTTACACAAGAATATCCTCTTTCAATGGGATACAAAGTGCTAGCAAGCATTCCAAGTGCTTAAAGACTACCTGGTGAATACACCGTTGTTGATCCCACCAGATCCAAGTAGACCTCTACTACTATATATTTTAGCTACAAATATGACATTAGGAGTACTGTTGGCACAACACAATGTAGAAGGAAAAGAATGTGTTGTATACTATATCTCTCACACATTGGTAGGCTATGAACTCAATTACACACCTATTGAGCGAGCTTGCCTAGCAGTTATCTTGGCAGCCACCAAACTGAGACACTACATGCTGACACACAAGGTACAACTCATTGCTAAAATCGATCCACTCAAGTACCTACTCAACAAGGCAACATTGACAAGCCGCTTGGCCAAATGGGTTAGATTCTAAGTGAATTTGACATTGAGTATGTGGACCGCAAGGCTATCAAGGGGCAAGTTATTGCAGATCAGTTGGTCGATGCACCCATCATAGGTGACTATCCTCTTGTTTCTAATTTTCTAGATGAAGAGTTCTTCATGATCACAGCTACACAACCTTGGAATCTCTACTTTTATGGCTCATATACTAGACATCGCTCGAGGGCAAGTATTCTTTTCATCACACCTCAAGGTGACAGCATCCTGAAGTCATACAGGCTCACTTTTCCATGCACCAATAACATAGCAAAATATGAGGACTTGATCATAGGGCTCGGATTGGCTATACAATGGCATCATAAAGAGCTATAGGTATATGGAGATTCTCAGTTAGTCATCCGACAAGTCACTGATGAGTACCAAACTAAGGATGATAAGCTCATGCCATATAAAAGGATGGTGGATAGTTACAAAGAATCACTTACAACTATCACCTTTGAGCAAGTACCCAAAGATCAGAATCAAGTTGTTGATACAATGGCTACAATTACATTTCTCCTAGATCTTCCGCAAAATGCAACATGCTACGAGTTCTTGGCAAAACAACTTTGGATCCCCGCGTATGATATCCCCAAAACTGAAATGATATGTCACCTAGTTGGCTCTGAATCCCCATGGTACGGTGAGTTCTTAACTTACCTACGTGACCACACCCTTCCCCCCAACCAATCCAGTAACCAACAAAAAAACTTCATCTGCCAAACCGCTCGATACAACATCATTACCGACACCCTATACCAATGAAGTCTTGTTGGTACTCTCCTTCGATATCTAGAACAAGACAAGATAACAAAGGCCTTGGAAGAGGTACATGAAGGAATTTGTGAGGCTCACTCAAGTGGTCCTTCCTTAGCAAAGAAAATCATGTGCGCTAGATACTATTGGCCATCCATGGAAAAAGACTCCTACTATTTTGTCAAAAAATGCAAGAAGTGCCAAGTTCACGGAGATCGGATACATGCACCAGCACATGAGTTACAACCAATCACAACACCATGGCCCTTTTGTCAATGGGGACTTGACCTTGTGGGTAAAATCCATCCATCCTCATCCAACGGCCATAAATTTATCATTATCGCCACCGAATACTTCACAAAGTGGATCGAAGCCATTCCACTTACCCAAGTCACTGACAAGCAAATCACCTCATTCATCCTTAATTACATCATCTACTAGTATGGTGTACCCATGTCCATCATCACACATAACGGTCTTCCTTTTAAAAATCAGGATGTTCGTGATCTTTGCGAGATGTTTCACATCCAACACTTCTTTTTCACCCCCTATTACCCACAAGGCAATGGTCAAGCCGAAGCATAAAATAAGAACATATTGAGAATCCTAAAAAAGATGGTCAATGATGTTGGCCATGATTGGCACGTTCAATTAAATCCAGCACTATGGGTGTATCAAACTAGCATTTAACCCTTACAAGCGCAACCCCCTACTCACTGGTCTATGGAGCAGAAGCCATCCTTGCTATTGAGGTTGAGATACAATCTCTATGGGTTTCCTTGCACAATCTGATAGATGATGAAGCATACCAAGTCTCACGTCTTTAGGACTTGGAACTACTTGATGAAAGGCGACAAGATGCATACAACCACCTCAAAGCCTATCAGCAACGAATGAGAAGAAGCTATAATAATTGGGTTAAACCTCATATATTCGAGGTAGGTGATCTTATCTTAGGGAGAATTCTCGTAATCAACCAAATAGAGAACATCAGGGCAAGTTTGAATCAAACTGGTTGGGTCCATATATTATCACTATTGTATTTGGGTTTGGGGCATATCAGTTGGCAAATTTTGAAGGGGAACCACTAGAAGATCCAATCAACAAGATGCACCTCAAATGGTTTCATACATAAGCTATACAGAGCATCATACTCCCTTACATACCAGAAAAACACCAAAAACATTCAGAAAAATGTCTTGAAGAAAATTTTAAAAAATCAAGAAAATAGTAAAGAAAAACCATTTATCCAAATGGTGAAAACCACTATGGTGGCACCTTGGGTAAGTAGGATAGTGAAAACTTGGCAAACAGGCACCACTTGTAAAAGCTATGGCGCCATTGTCTTTCAAACTTGTTGCGATCACATCCATTGCATCCATCATTCAAACCATGGCTTGTTATTGATTTGCAATCAGGGTTAGTATTTCATGTGTCTTGCATCCTGCTTTTCATAGTGATGTCTAAACTGGGGGGGATACTCTTAACTTATTGATGGAAGTGGATTCTATATTACTTGTGATTCATTGAGTTCTTCATTCAACATTGGCTGGAAATAATACCAAAAACATTAAAAAACACCCACAAAATTCAAAAACATTCAAAACACTCACAAAATCCAAAAACATGATAAAACATAAAAAATCAATCAAAAACGTTGCAACATATATTATTCTTTGTACATACACATCGCAAAAGACACCAAACAAACATTTTGAGCTACCCACATATTGATCACTTATCAAATCAACTGATCAATCAAAATAGGTACACATAACTGTCTTAACAAGGATGCATCCTTCCTTACAAAACAAAGACATGGTAACATTTTCTTTGACAAGAAAATTTTGTTTAAGCTATCAAGTACTTGGTCAGTTTGCTCATTATTTATTCATTCATATCAAGTTCCTACGCTACTCTGGAATATCCACACATGATTAGAGTAGTCGAGATAGTTCCTAAATATCGTTTTGTTTACTATCTGCGAATTGTTCCAATGAAGCTCTAGGGCATGTACAAATGGTGTCTACTTGGGAAGTTCACTAAGATATGTGATCATATGCAAAATCGAGTCATGGATCACTATGGCTTATTCACTACTGCATATACCTCGACCATTTGCGTATGAACCAAAATGGAGTGTCATTTTTTCCTTATTATAAATGATTTCTTACAGGTGAAATGCTCCAAACTTGGTTCCTGCTACCTCAGCTAAGAACGATACTACCATCCTCGATGAGGAAAATATAGCACTATGAATACTCTATGAATCATCATTCCATCTCATCTATATATATTACATTTCATTGCATTCCACCCATCCATACATCCATATTGCTGCATATCATTCATACATAGTAATGACAATGGCTACTCTATTTTACTCATCTTCTTCCATAGGAATAGGTCCTCCATACCTTCTATCTAACATTGAATCACCCCCTCACCCTCCCCATCTCGATCATCAACATCACATACTCTACATCGTGTCCCATCAATCCAATCAAGCTACATTCATCACCGTCCATCTCTAACAGGAGGGGTTACACTTCCCATCCTCAGTCATCCTATAAGCCAAGCAAGTTACTTTGTCTACGTAGGCGCATCGACTCACACACACCTAGACTATCAACAGATGCTTTTTGATCAAGTATCTTCGGATCTCAACAGGTAATCGATTATGGCAATCCTAGACTACAATAGGTAATTATTATAATGACCTAGTCTCAATGGGACTGCTATGATTCACCATAAACAACCTACAATGCAAACACTATCAATTGATCAACCAATCAAACACAATCACAACAGACAATTACATCAATTGTCTAAGTCTCAATGAGTATTTTGCTTCAGATACCTTGACTTCATCGGGCAATTACATCAATTGTCTAAGTCACAATAGGTCACTTTAATTCACTTATTCAGACTTTATGCTGTTCAAGTGAACAACTGACGTCAACTGTCACACTTTGACTCAACCAGGGCAATTTCACTGATTGCACTAGATTGTCCAACCAATTTTGATCAATTGTATAGCATCAATCAAAAGCACAACACCGCATTTGCACGGTATCTCCTGCATGACCTAAGGGTACTCATTGGCTTCCCCTTTCTCCGTATTCACTATGTCTTCTCCCATTATTTCACCATTATTGCTAATTTCTTCTCTTCTACCTCCCCTCCACTTCTTGTTCTTTTTCGAGAGATAGCCCGATTTTTCAAAAATTCGGCCCATCTCTCATGGGGGCATACCACCCATTAAATTAACATTTATGGGGCATATTTCTTTGCACATATTTTTCTTTCTTTGAAACGACGCAATAAATCGTACTATCTCAAAGAGGGGCAAATGTAGTCACATAAATGTGTCCACTTAATTAAATGAATATTTACTATTTATTTGATTATTTAACACTTAATAATCAGTTAATTAAATATATTTAATTAATTCATCCTCAACCCCTTCTCCTATTAATTAAATAAATTATTGAATTATTAAATTAATTTGTTAAGCCACAATCAAAATCAATTAACTAAATAAAGCACATTTATTTAATTTAACCCCCTTTCCTCTTTTAAATAAATAATTAAAACATTTATTTAAATCCCTAAACTACCCCCCACTTGCATTCTCCTACAAATGCAAGTTGCACCTATTTAGTTGAAATAATGAATTTTATTTTAATTAAAATCCCATTTTCCCTCACCCACCAAACCCACTTGCATCCTAACCCCATTCTAAATTCTTCTAATCATTCCTAATTAGCCTAATCCATCTCCTAAATATTATCACATTTCTAAGCAACTTGAAGTCACTTCTCAAAGCCTCAAAGTCTTTGAAAAGCATTAAATGCTTTATGTATTCAACAAGTTAACCCCTAAAGTCTTCCAGAGCATTAATGTCTCTTGCATGACCATTTATGGTTAACTCAACTCACCCACATGGTTAGAGACTTTCCCTCTAACTCAACCTCCATTTAACTCATGGGTTTCTTCAAGCATTTATTGCTTTGACCATGGTTATCCTCACTAACTCTTGCACAAGAGTTTATCCATTGGATAAAAACATTATTCATTGGATAATGACTTTATTTATTCAACTGAAGCCTAACCTTAACGCTTAAGCTAACCTTCATGTCATTTCAAGAATTTAATGCTTCTTCCCTCTCCTCTCAAGCCATCTCATGTTGACATTTGTCATCTTGGGATTGGGTTGAAATCCCTCGCATAGATCATAAACCCATCAATCTCAGCCCTTGTTGAGATTACTCAATCTTAACCATCCATTTCTCTATTTTTCCTATAAATAGAGCCCATTCCAAATCCAAAAATCTTGTATGCATCTAATCTATAGTGAAATTTAAGAGAGCATTTTAGGAGCAAATCATAATCTACATTGTTATTTTGGTTAAAATCAATATAGCTTAATTAGGTGCTTTCTCATATCTAGTTTGTTTGCAATTTGAATCTTTTAATCATTTACATAAATCTTGAATCTCCATAAAACTTCCATAGTAGTGCAAAAAGCTTAGGGCTACACTCATGTGGAACTTGGAGAGGAGAGGAACAAGGGAGGAGCAGCCATGAACATGTTGGCAAGCATTTGGAGGAGTCTTGCGTCTTTCTTTTGTTTTTGCATGTTTTCCATTAAATGTTTGATATCTCTTTTGATATGCTTGTTTAGGATCATATTTCGTTTATGATACTAACATTAATGTTTGATTCTTGAGTCTTGTGTTTGTGTTTGTGTTCCTAACATTTTTTTTGTATAGCATCAATAATAGTTCAAAAGTAGTCTACAAGGACCAAAATTATGTTTAAAAAAATTTAAAATATTGTAGAAAAGTTCAAATTAAGGTACAATTGTTGAAAGGTCAATACTTGGATAGTTAATTTTTATAGATGCAAGAATCATCATCTTCCTATTTGATTTCATAAAAATAAATGTATTGATTATTTATATTTAAATACTCAACAACATTTAATTAATCAATTAATTTTTATTGGTGCAAGAATCTTCATCTTCTTATTTGATTTTATAAAATAAAATGCATCAATGTGAATTAATATTTTGAGATGTGGGGTTCAAAAGATGATTGCAATGTTTTTCTATTTTTTGTGGATAGTGTGCTTCAAGGATTCTTCCTCCAACATTTTGTAATGTGTTTCTTTTTTTTTCTTTTTTACTTGAAGAAAGCAACAAATAATTTCAGAATACATAGCACCATCAAATATAGTTTCAAAAACTAAAATTGCAACTAGTTGTAGAAGCAACATATAGCAAAGACAAAAATTTACAAAATATACAACACTAGAGTGTGATCCCAACCGTTGATGCGAAAAATTACACACAAGCAAAATCTGAAGCAAGAATAGCACCAATGATAACTTTAAGAAACCCCTCAAAAAAAAATATAAAATCTTGGCAAATTTTTATTTCTTTTGGATAAAAATTATAATTTTAAATGGAAAATCTTTAATTTTTGAAGAGAAAAGTATTAATTTTATTGATGATTTTTTTACATCAAAATAATTTGGTAGAAAATATTGGCAAATCTTAGAAAATAATATTAGTTTTCATTAATTACTATTGCGAATAATTTCCTTACAAAAAAATTTAATCTTGTAGAAAAGTAGAGGTGTGAGGTGGAAATCAATAATGAGTTTAAAGGGTAGACACTGCTTTATTTAGTTATTTCCATTAATTTAAATTAGTCTAATAGCCCTCTTTGTATTTTGTCATATAAAATGTACTTAAAATGTATAATACTCATGGAGCCCAAAATCATTTTTACACCATTGATTTCCATTGAGGTCAACAATTGAAAAACAACTCAATCCCCCATGAGCATTACAACTTGTAAGTACAATTTACCTCATGGAATGCAATGATGGACATTAGATTATATTTTGAATCATTGGTGGCAACTAAAGATTGTTGATAAAACTGTAAAGTAACTAATAATTATGATGTATTATTGGCAAATTAATTTAATTTTTTACAATAAATTATAAAATTTTGACGAATCTAATCCAATCATGTATTGAATATTTTGGTGAATCTTTGAGTTCAAAAATTTAATAAAATAAACTCTTTGGCAATTTAAATAGGACTAAAATAAAATTTTGTAAAAAAGTGGCGATTTAGGTCACCTAAAAAATTGAACTATTAGCCAAATTTTGATTTTCAAATTTTTAAAAATAGCCAATTGACAAATATTAGCCACTAAAAAAATCACTGAATAGCACATATACAACACCTTCTAATATCTCCCAAATATTTTGTAATGTTATATGCTTTTCTCCCAAAAAAGTCTACATAATCTTTCACCATTTGATGGTCCCAACCACAATGGATGAGAGTTTTTCAATAGCCAACTTTATAAATTCACCATGAAAATGATGGATGAGAGAATTTTTCAGAAACCAAATTTAAAAATTCACAACACATTTGAAATAATAGCTAAACCAATAATATACTAAATAATTTTGTATTGATCAAAGCTAAAAATAATAAAAAATTAGTAAGGAAATCAAAAGCAATCCCAAAAGGATTGTAGATGAAAGAAAAAACTACAAGGCTATCAAGATACCATCACAAAACTAGCAAGTTAAGCAGACTTACAGTTAACTAAAACAAATCAGCAACTAAAGATGTCATATACAACTAGTTGAAACAACCCAACTATTAAACATAGAAGTTAGAAACTCATTAGAAACTTATTATAAATGATTTCTTACAGGTGAAATGCTCCAAACTTGGTTCCTGCTACCTCAGCTAAGAGCGATACTAGCATGCTCGATGAGGAAAATATAGCACTATGAATACTCTATGAATCATCATTCCATCTCATCTATATATATTACATTTCATTGCATTCCACCAATCCATACATCCATATTGCTGCATATCATTCATATATAGTAATGACAATGGCTACTCTATTTTACTCATCTTCTTCCATAGGAATAGGTCCTCCATACCTTCTATCTAACATTGAATCCCCCCCCTCACCCTCCCCATCTCGATCATCAACATCACATACCCTACATCATGTCCCATCAATCCAATCAAGCCACATTCATCACCATCCATCTCTAACAGGAGGGGTTACACTTCCCATCCTCGGTCATCCTATAAGCCAAGCAAGTTACTTTGTCTACGTAGGCACATCGACTCACACACACCTAGACTATCAACAAATGCTTTTTGATCAAGTATCTTCGGATCTCAACAGGTAATCGATTATGACAATCCTAGACTACAACAGGTAATTATTATAATGACCTAGTCTCAACGGGACTGCTATGATTCACCATAAACACCTACAACGCAAACACAATCACAACAGACAATTACATCAATTGTCTAAGTCTCAAGGAGTATTTTGCTTCAGATACCTTGACTTCATCGGGCAATTACATCAATTGTCTAAGTCACAACAGGTCACTTTGATTCACTTATTCAGACTTTATCCTGTTCAAGTGAACAACTGACGTCAACTGTCACACTTTGACTCAACCAGGGCAATTTCACTGATTGCACTAGATTGTCCAACCAATTTTGATCAATTGTATAGCATCAATCAAAAGCACAACACCGCATTTGCACGGTATCTCTTGCATGACCTAAGGGTACTCATTGGCTTCCCCTTTCTCCATATTCACTATGTCTTCTCCCATTATTTCACCATTATTGCTAATTTCTTCTCTTCTACCTCCCCTCCACTTCTTGTTCTTTTTCGAGAGATAGCCCGATTTTTCAAAAATTCAGCCCATCTCTCGTGGGGGCATACCACCCATTAAATTAACATTTATGGGGCATATTTCTTCGCACATATTTTTCTTTCTTTGAAACAACGCGATAAACTGCACTGTCTCAAAGAGGGGCAAATGTAGTCACATAAATGTGTCCACTTAATTAAATGAATATTTACTATTTATTTAATTATTTAACACTTAATAATCAGTTAATTAAATATATTTAATTAATTCATCCTCAACCCCTTCTCCTATTAATTAAATAAATTATTGAATTATTAAATTAATTTGTTAAGCCACAATCAAAATCAATTAACTAAATAAAGCACATTTATTTAATTTAACCCCCTTTCCTCTTTTAAATAAATAATTAAAACATTTATTTAAATCCCTAAATTACCCCCCACTTGCATTCTCCTACAAATGCAAGTTGCACCTATTTAGTTGAAATAATGAATTTTGTTTTAATTAAAATCCCATTTTCCCTCACCCACCAGACCCACTTGCATCCTAACCCCATTCTAAATTCTTCTAATCATTCCTAATTAGCCTAATCCATCTCCTAAATATTGTCACATTTCTAAGCAACTTGAAGTCACTTCTCAAAGCCTCAAAGTCTTTGAAAAGCATTAAATGCTTTATGTATTCAACAAGTTAACCACTAAAGTTTTCCAGAGCATTAATGTCACTTGCATGACCATTTATGGCTCTTACATAACCATTTATGGTTAACTCAACTCACCCACATGGTTAGAGACTTTCCCTCTAACTCAACCTCCATTTAACTCATGGGTTTCTTCAAGCATTTATTGCTTTGACCATGGTTATCCTCACCAACTCTTGCACAAGAGTTTATCCATTGGATAAAAACATTATTCATTGGATAATGACTTTATTTATTCAACTGAAGCCTAACCTTAATGCTTAAGCTAACCTTCATGTCATTTGAAGCATTTAATTCTTCTTCCCTCTCCTCTCAAGCCATCTCATGTTGACATTTGTCATCTTGGGATTGGGTTGAAATCCCTCACATAGATCATAAACCCATCAATCTCGGCCCTTGTTGAGATTACTCAATCTTAACCATCCATTTCTCTATTTTTCCTATAAATAGAGCCCATTCCTTCATTCCAAATCCAGAAATCTTGTATGCATCTAATCTATAGTGAAATTTAAGAGAGCATTTTAGGAGCAAATCATAATCTACATTGTTATTTTGGTTAAAATCAATATAGCTTAATTAGGTGCTTTCTCATATCTAGTTTGTTTGCAATTTGCATCTTTTAATCATTTACATAAATCTTGAATCTCCATAAAACTTCCATAGTAGTGCAAAAAGTTTAGGGCTACACTCATGTGGAACTTGGAGAGGAGAGGAACAAGGGAGGAGTAGCCATGAACATGTTGGCAAGCATTTGGAGGAGTCTTGCATCTTTCTTTTGTTTTTGCATGTTTTCCATTAAATGTTTGATATCTCTTTTGATATGCTTGTTTAGGATCGTATTTCGTTTATGATACTAACATTAATGTTTGACTCTTGAGTCTTGTGTTTGTGTTTGTGTTCCTAACATTCTTTTTGTACAGCATCAATAATAGTTCAAAAATAGTCTACAAGGACCAAAATTATGTTTAAAAAAATTTAAAATATTGTAGAAAAGTTCAAATTAAGGTACAATTGTTGAAAGGTCAATACTTGGATAGTTAATTTTTATAGATGCAAGAATCATCATCTTCCTATTTGATTTCATAAAAATAAATGTATTGATTATTTTATATTTCAATACTCAACAACATTTAATTAATCAATTAATTTTTATTGATGCAAGAATCTTCATCTTCTTATTTGATTTTATAAAATAAAATGCATCAATGTGAATTAATATTTTGAGATATGGGGTTCAAAAGATGATTGCAATGTTTTTCTATTTTTTGTGGATAGTGTGCTTCAAGGAGGCTTCCTCCAACATTTTGTAATGTGTTTCTTTCTTTTTCTTTTTTACTTGAAGAAAGCAACAAATAATTTCAGAATACATAGCACCATCAAATATAGTTTCAAAAACTAAAATTGCAACTAGTTGTAGAAGCAACATATAGCAAAGACAAAAATTTACAAAATATACAACAATAGAGTGTGATCCCAAACGCTGATGCGAAAAATTACACACAAGCAAAATCAGAAGCAAGAATAGCACCAATGATAACTTTAACAAACCCCTCAAAAAAAAATATAAAATCTTGGCAAATTTTTATTTCTTTTGGATAAAAATTATAATTTTAAATGGCGAATCTTTAATTTTTTAAGAGAAAAGTATTAATTTTATTGGTGATTTTTTTACATCAAAATAATTGGGTAGAAAATATTGGCAAATCTTAGAAAATAATATTAGTTTTCATTAATTACTATTGTGAATAATTTCCTTACAAAAAAATTTAATCTTGTAGAAAAGTAGAGGTGTGAGGTGGAAGTCAATAATGAATTTAAAGGGTACACACTGCTTTATTTAGTTATTTCCATTAATTTAAATTAGTCTAATAGCCCTCTTTGTATTTTGTCATATAAAATGTACTTAAAATGTATAATACTCATGGAGCCCAAAATCATTTTTACACCATTGATTTCCATTGAGGTCAACAATTGAAAAACAACTCAATCCCCCATGAGCATTACAACTTGTAAGTACAATTTACCTCATGGAATGCAATGATGGACATTAGATTATATTTTGAATCATTGTTGGCAACTAAATATTGTTGATAAAACTGTAAAGTAACTAATAATTATGATGTATTATTGGCAAATTAATTTAATTTTTTACAATAAATTATAAAATTTTGACGAATCTAATTCAATCATGTATTGAATATTTTGGTGAATCTTTGAGTTCAAAAATTTAGTAAAATAAACTCTTTGGCAATTTAAATAGGACTAAAATAAAATTTTGTAAAAAAGTGGCGATTTAGGTCACCTAAAAAATTGAACTATTAGCCAAATTTTGATTTTCAATTTTTTAAAAATAGTCAATTGATGAATATTAGCCACTAAAAAAATCACTGAATAGCACATGTACAACACCTTCAAATATCTCCCAAATATTTTGTAATGTTATATGCTTTTCTCCCAAAAAAGTCTACATAATCTTTCACCATTTGATGGTCCCAACCACAATGGATGAGAGTTTTTCAATAGCCAACTTTATAAATTCACCATGAAAATGATGGATGAGAGAATTTTTCAGAAACCAAATTTAAAAATTCACAACACATTTGAAATAATAGCTAAACCAATAATATACTAAATAATTTTGTATTGATCAAAGCTAAAAATAATAAAAAATTAGTAAGGAAATCAAAAGCAATCCCAAAAGGATTGTAGATGAAAGAAAAATCTACAAGGCTATCAAGATACCATCACAAAACTAGCAAGTTAAGCAGACTTACAGTTAACTAAAACAAATCAGCAACTAAAGATGTCATATACAACTAGTTGAAACAACCCAACTATTAAACATAGAAGTTAGAAACTCATTACAATACAAAATACAAACAACTGCAACAACCAGCTAATGAAGCATAAGAAACTACTAGAGCTGCAGCCACCTAGCTCATTAATGTTATCACAAAAAAAAACTTAAAATTGATCTAATAGTAACCATTAAATTAATATTTTATAATTTAAATTTATAAAAAAATAATCTTTTTGAAATTTTTATTTGAACACTCCCAACATAATTAATCTAAACTACAAAATTTTATTTTAAAAATTAAAAATTAAAAGAAAAAAGAAAAATGTATGCTAGAACCAGTTTCAAAGATCCCATACAACAATGATTAAGGAAACTTTAGAAACAAAGAAGAGAGTTCCACAGGCAAAATATTAGAAATCAAATACTTCAATAAAACAAAGATGACGAGCTTTTGACAGTAAATAGTCAAAACAAATTGATCACACTTTTCAATGCTTTTGCTTTCGTTTTCGCTTTACCGCAGCATATGCTGCCAAGTTTGTTCTTGGTCTGTATAATCTATCAAAGACAGTTAAGGCTTTACCCTCTTCCCCAACTTTCACTGTGGCCTTAAACCCCTTCTTTATTGTGACATTACCATCTAGTCTACCTTCACTATGATGCTGGGTGAGTAAAACTGTAATTAGCATATCCCCTCCACCTCCACCTCCACCTCCACCGGATATCAAAAATTTGTCTTTAGGTTCAAATGTTATAAAAGTACAAGTCGATGGTTCAAATGTTATATAACCATAATTCGGTGTTACAAGCAAAGCATATATAGTGATTGCACTCGATGAGCTTTCAATCTTCAGTGTATACTTTCCTCTGTCTATCTCAGTTACTGCTTGGGCGCCGATCACCTTAGAAAAGAAATTTGCATTCAATTTGGACGATGCTCTATCCATTGACTTCTGTGCCAAAATGATTTTCTTTACCGACAGCTTCTGAAACAATTAAAATACCAGCTTAAAAAGAGAAGATTATAAATAATTGATAAAAACATTAAAGATAAAACATAAATTTTAAAATATGACTTAATAAAAGCAGAGCATTTATTTTCCCACTTTACGCAAAAGGAAAAGTCATTATCCACAGTAGATTAACTTTCTTTCCACTCAAAGTCAGTGATTGCGCGGACAAGTAGGAGTATTACCCTCAGTCCACATATGCAATTTCGTACCCATGCAAAATATCCATCCTCGGGCATTTCAATTAGCAGACTTTTCAATCCTGGCAACTCTTCCACCCCTTCGAAACTCTGCAGCTGAGGACATCCTCTGATCTTGATTGTCTCAAGACGAGGCAGATGCGCAAGGGTCGGCAACGATTTCAAATTGGAACAATCACACAGTCGAAGAGTATTCAGTCTCTGCAGTTGAACACATCCAACAATCGTTATTTCCTCCAGACTATGTAGATCTACAAGGGTCGGCAAGGATTTCAACACCCAACAGCTGTGTACTTTTAACACTTGAAGCTCTGTTAGCTTAGATAAACCTGATATTGTTTCCAATTTGAAACAAGAACTCACTTTAAGAAACTGAAGCCCTGATACAGTGGATAAATCTGATATTGTTTCTAAATTTGTACAGCTCTCCACTCTCAGTGTATTCAGTCTCTTTAGATGCTTTAATTCCATTTCTTTTAGATTTCCCAGCTGGTCAACTCTAAGCGTTCGAAGTCTGGGACACATCTCTCCACTGATTATCAACTTGGATGTCTGATGAAGATTAGCAAGGCGTATGGTTTCAAGGCTATCCATGCGGCTGCTTGTAGAAGAATCCACATTACCTTTGCTCAGGTCCAGCTCCTCACTGAAGTCGAAGTTCATACACGCCAAGCTCAATGATCTAAGCTTACTAAGTCGTCCAAGTGATTGGACGAAGGATGTTGTATCTGTGCTAGATTCTGAAAGAAATATATCCAATTCTTCCAAGTGAGTGAACTTTTCTATTAAATCTGGAAGCTTTTCCAAATAATTACTGCACCAAATGGATAACCTTCTCAATTGGAAAGTGGCCTGGCATTGACAGTTACTCTAAGAAATTAGACTTATATTTAATGAATTACATTCAAACATATAACTTACAAAATATTGATTGAACAGTTGAAAACTATTAAAAATATTTTTGTTATTGAATAAAGAGTTAAGATTTTGATTTTGAATTTTAAAAATATTTTTGTTAGAGTCGAGCTTAAATATTGATTTTCAATCTTAAAAGTATTTTGTACCCAATCTATTACACTGTATCAAAATAAAATAGCAAATTCATAAAATATTTATATGACAAATTTAATAACTTATTAAATTCTATATTATGTATATGTGTATATATATAAATTAAAAAACTATTATCATCTTGAAAACAATTTATATAAATATATTTATTCAAATTATAATTATTTAAAAATTGATTTTATTCAATATATAAATTTATATTTATTCATAAGTCACTATTATCATTGTTTGTCAAACTATACTTATAAAACACTTTATATATCCAAGTAATTTTTAATAAAAATAAATAATAAAACAATTTTTTTTATTTTTTTTATAAATTCTTTAATATTTAATAAATGAGTAGAACAAAAAAAACACTTAATCATTACCTTTAAGAAATGGAAGCAAAACCCTTTTCATCCATATTGTGCTTCAAATTGTCTCTTTGTTGCCAATTACAGGGGATTTCAAAGTACAGCAGCACAATTAGTTATTATTTGGATTACATCAAGTTTCAAATGTTTCAGCATAAAAAAAGATCTCATTTGCTTCAGGTAACTTCAAAGATATTTTAAATTCAGATTATAGCTGCAATACATGCTATCGTATGGCTTGTCCTTTTGTTGGCCAAGCTTGGTTATCCTCTGTATGTACAACAAGAGTGTGGTTGGAAACTTTGACAGTTTTATGTTGCACAAACAGTTTATGTAGTTGTATGACTGAAAACTTTGTTCTATATGACTGTTATTGTCTTTTAACTCGGCAGACTTTGTGCCCCTCTTCTTTGTAATTTTTTTTTTTCATTAATTCAATTTTTTTAAAAACTAATGCAATTGAAAAATAATACCACACTTTGTAGTCAAATAAATGAATCCAACGCGTCATTATTTCTATATCTAATATTAGTTGGATCTAGTGGAAAGAATTATAAAGTTCCTAATGGTTTATTTCTATATTCAGACTGTTGAGATTCTACACAAATGTTGAATCAACATTACTTTCTCGAAAGTATACGATCTTCAAAAAAAAATTCTGAAAGTAGACTTCATTTCCAGCAAAGAAAAGCAAAATACCTGGGTATAGGTCTGCAACTGTTGCTGAAATGTGCTCCACAATTCTTGCACAGACTCAATATGTAAACAGTGCAATTTCCGTAGAAGAATCCAGGATGGAATGTTAAAAAATGGTCCCCTCATTTCAAGCCACAGGAGATCAGTCTCAGCTATAAAAAAAGTAATAATTCCAAGGGACGAATCCTCGAATGAATGGAAGCACCTGCCGCCATTTGTTTCTGCAAGGATTTGTTGAAATCCTTTTGCTTCCTACATATAAGGATCGGGGTTAAGTGTGATTGGCTACAAAAATATTATAATAACACATAAATTGAAATGATTTTTCAAATGCTTTCTATAACTTTAATTGAAGAAAAAATGTGAAAAGAGAATACCATAGATCTCAGGAGTTCTGGTCGCCACAGGCGAGGAGGGCTCAACTCATCTGCTATTTGTCTTCCCAAATCGCGCAGGTGATCGTGCATCTCAAAATACTGGAAGTCGTCTGTACCGCTCACTTCTAGTAGGCATCTATCTTGCAGGGTTTGAACTGCATGCTCAGCGCTCCAGCCAGATGCCTTCCAGATTGTTATAGCGTTACTTTTCAAATTCCTTTTTCGTTTCTTATTGAAAAGACAAGCAATATCCAGGAATATCTGTTTCTCCTCTCCGTCCAGACCATCAAAGCTAATCCTGAGTCTTTGCATTATATCCTTGGGCTGAATTTTCTGAACTTTTTCCAATTCTTGCTCCCAATAATGCTCATCCCTACGATAAACATGGGCGCCCAAAACTATGAGTGAGAGGGGTAAACCTCCACAGAATTCCACGAAGCTTTCAATTAATTTCTCATATGCAGTGGGTGGATATCTGCACCCCTCAACACCGAAAGCGTGGCTACAGAAGAGCTCCTTAGCATCATCCTTATCCATTCCCTTCATCTTATAATGGATATCTGCATCCCTTAACATACTCTGGTCACGGGTTGTTAAAATTACCAGGCTGCTACATGTTAGCATGCCTTTAGGTATGAGGGCATCTAACTGGTCTTGATGATCAATATCATCAAGAATTATAAGGAAATGCAAATCCATATCCTCTACCCTACTCAAATTATCCTTCAGCCTTTCTATTCCTTCATAAACATTATTACGATCCCATTTATCGTGAAAGAGATCTTTCAAGAGCTGGCTTTGCAAGGAGTGCAAATCACTATTGGCATGTGATTCTCTCACATCGGAGAGAAAGCATGATTCATCGTAGCCTGAACGCTTCCTGTTAAAAAATTCTCTTGCGAGGGTGGACTTGCCAGACCCCCCCAGTCCGAAGATCCCTACCGTCCCCGCTGTCTCCGAACAAGAATTTTCAAAATCTTGGACTAGCTTACCAAGTCCAACCGGATAGTTCGCAACATGTAACGGTTTCCTCTTTCCCATTTCTTGCAGCACACGGGACACAATCTTTTCACACAAATCTCTGAAATCCAAGACCAGAAAACCTCTTTAAAAAGCTAAAATGAGTGTCATGTGCTTGAGAAAAAGGAAAAACATGATGAATCGTAATCGATACAAAACAAATGATAGTAATCTTACTTTTGATACTGGCTAAGTTCATAACCAGATATGTCTGCAGCACGTGCGAGGGCCTCTTTCCATGCACCCAACTTATCGAGATACCTGCCTTTCCTTTCGTAATCACGAAACGCTGCAGCATACTGTGACTTCTTGTTGTTCTGGATGTGGCGTAGCTCCCAGGGCTGGACATCGTAGAAGACAGGAATAAAGAGGGCATCCGTCTGTTGAAACATAAGAACAAGCTCGTCTAAACACCATGAGGACAACGCATATCCTTTAGAAAAAATTGCTATTTGCACAACTGATGAGCATATGCCATTTTTAATGGCAGACGTAATAGAATCTCCCCCTTCTATCTCTTCACGGTCTAGAAATGTCCGGCACCCTCTTTCCTTAAGAAGGTCATAGAGTTGTTTAGCAAGGGTTTCTTTGACGTCAGGGCCTCGGTGGCTGATGAAGGCATCATATAGTTTAAGAGATGCAACTGATCTTTCCTGAGAAGATGAGGAGGAGGAGGAAGCCATGAATGCAGGACTAGAATTGCAAAATGTATGAAACGCTTTTAATGCAGTGGGGTGGGTATGATATTCTTCTCGGAGACGACGAGGGAAAGTTGAAGGAAAAGAGAGATGTAGCAGCAGCTGCCAAAGGTGAGGAAAATTGGGCTCAGCTTTCACCCAAGAATGTCGATTAGAGAAAGCGTAATTGTGTCCGCCACTATAAGAATTATTCCGCCTATTGGGGACCACTAATGGCACAGGGTTGCAGGGTATCCGCTTTTATGTACGCTTGAAACTTTTCGTGACTCTACCAATTTACCGTTTGTGCGATTATGTTGGATTTAAATTGTTTATATTTTTGTAAATGGATAATATTGTTTAAAACTTTAACTTATTGAGAAGCATATACATACAAATTATTTAAGATTATTAATCAGACGCATTGTAAGCTTGGATATTAGATAATAGGAAGTACTAAATGTTGATTTAAAAGAAATTTTTATTTATGTAATTAAAAGTGTCTAATATCTTATATAAACTTGCATTATTAATATTTTAGATAATAAAAAATTATAATGAGAATATTAAAAAATTAGGATTAAAAAATATTTTTTTCTATGAAAGATCAACTCGACAAAGTTGGGTCAAATTAGTGTTTGTCAAGATGGAGTGTACCTACTACTCTTTATTTGCCTTATTTTCCTTTTCTTTGTCTTTTTTGTTATCCAAAACTAGTTGCATTATAAGTAGCCTGAAAGAATTGTTGTTGTGTTGAAATGGGATGTGTTCTCTTAGCTCAACAACAACTAAGATGGGCAAAAGATCAAGGACAACATTCCTTAACCATGAATATGTTCCTAGGATGATAATCTAAACATCGATTCCTTATAGTACACCAAATCCTAGTGTTTCACTATTAGTCACTCCATGAATGCATCTAGGATGACAAAGGATGCTTGAAAGATGAGAGGTGAAATGAATGACTTTAAATATTAGTACCTAACATTGAATTTTGTAAAACATGTACTTAATGAAATTAGGATGAGGAAATAAAGGGCAAAAAATGAGTTAGCAAGTTATGTGGGCTTGATCATAAGGGAAACTCCATAGTTAAGCACACTTATGTTTGAGTAGTACTAAGTTGGGTGAAACCCTAGGAAATGTCAAAGCTTCAACCCTATGAGCATCCTTTAGATACAATGAACACTAGGTCAACAATTCATGCTTATGACAAATAAGTTATTGTGAACCACTATTCATGAATTATGAGAAGTCTTCTCTAAGGTACACCTCTCCACCATCGTCTTTAATGGACTCTATAATTTACTCAATAATTGTGCTATAATGAAAAGAGGCACTTTAATCATTCAATTATGAAACATCACAAGCAATATTAACACGTGTCATAAAAGTATCACCACAAACATTATCATCATAAGACGTATCAGCAAAGGAAATTCATCTATTCTGTCATTTTTCTATTGCCTATAATCCTTTCTGAAAATGGTTAAGAAAAGGAAGATGGTAATAATAATAAACTTTAAATATTTCTTCTAAGGTAAAAGAATTTATTAGCATAAGACAAACCTCACTATAAGGGTCTGGCAATTTACAATGAGCAAAAACCAACATGAAGCTTGATCGGCTCCTCATCCTCTTTGAAGAATTGGGCTAAGCTTTCATTGTCCATAACCCTACTCTTCTTATTCCATTTTCTCCCCCTTGTGGAGAGTCTCATCAATGAACATATTAAAACCTAAATCTAGTATCAAATCTTAAGTTTAGCTTGGCTATAAGAAGAGTTGGATATTTTTCTTATGTTATTATATTTTTTGTACTAAGATCATTTTCTTTTAACTAACATTGAATCCAAAAATTTATTTTCATTTTTTCAATGAACGTGTTAAACTTTTGAAGTTGGAGATGGAGGATCTTTTGGTAGAGAGGGGTAAACAAACTGTGCTAATTAAAACTACAAAGCCTAATAACAAAAAGGATGAATATTGAAATACACTTAATATGAAGAAAATAAAAACTAACAGGTTATGTATTTCTAATTATTTTCCTGTATATTGAAAGAAACTATTTCTCATAAGTTTAAAAATAAAATAGGTACAATATAATAGAATAAGTTTTATAAACAAAGTATTTACTAAGAAGAAGGTGTATTAATTAAAAATGAAGGAAGGAGGCTACATAGCTCACAATCTTAATGCATGTGACTTGATTATTATTCAACGAGCTTTAATTGATGTTTAATTGAATGAAGATGATACATGTTTTTATTTTGCATTGCTCACTACTTGATTCATGTGATAATTTAACTATGGATATTAGTAGGATTCCCTATAAGCCTTATATTGAAAGGTTGTTGTAGAAATATTAAGAAAATAACATATATATTCGTGGATGATTCCTTTAAAAATTATTCCTTTTGTAATCAAGTAGTATAAGGAAAAGGGGGTAAGAAAAAAAGATATAATAAGGGACATAAAAACCTATTCCCCTCCAAGGTCAAAAACCTCTTCCCCTCCACTAAGGCCTAATTTTGCACTCATACCATTTCCACCTGTCCCTTTGTTCGCCTAGACAACTCTTTGTCTCTGAAGCCCCTGAAGCCTTGTCCTCTAATCTCTCCCCACCACTATAATTATTGACTCCCCTTGGAATAGCAAAAAATAAAAGAATGCCAATTAATTTTTTTTGTTAAATCCCTTTCTTGCCCTAGTTCCCTGATTGCCCCCACCCTAGAATTGAAGGCCAAAGATACTCTCCCTACTTCTACCTCTGACACATAGAATAAAAGGAAATACCAGAGACCCTCACCCGTAGCTAAAAAGTAAAAAATCATAATTCAAAAAGTGGTTAGTGATAAGGAAGGTGACAAAGAAGATGGTAAGAGCGAAAGCGCTTGTAGGCACTGAAATAGGTTGGTCGACCATACGATGAACAAAACTAGAGGCAAGAAATTAGTTGACTATGATGAAGAATCAGAGGAGGAGGAAGCTACTAAAAATGAGGATAAAGTTGGGGATGAAGTTGAGGATGAGAACAACGCGTGGAAAGCACAAAATTCAGACAACCCAACTAGTGACAAATCTAAACAGAATGAACCTTTAGACTTGACCCAAGATGCAATGTCGAAAGAGGTTGACAAATGGTTAGGGGGAGAGAGAGTGTAATTATGTCAATTATAGGACCACGGTTGAGGAATTAGAGACTTTGAGGAAGAAGGTGTTGGAGATGTAGATTTCTAAATTACACCTCGTGTAATTCTACACTACATAAGTGCCTCTAGTTTATGTTGATTCTAGAGATCTCCTTGATTGCCCTGTCCCTTTGTCCATCTCACTTGTAATGTCAGCCTTCACTTTGTACTTTTCTTACTATGTTGATTACTTGACTTGTAGACACTAGTGCACTGTAGGGATGTCCATGCACCATGTTAGCATCTCATGAATGTGATAGCCTGAAGGTGGTCAATTGATTGTTATGCCTGCACTTGGAAGATGCTTTTAACACCTCTATGCACATCCACTAACATCTGCCTTCATCCTAGCATGCTTATGTTCCCTCTTGAAGTTCATTTTTCGTCTCTAATTGCTCATTCGATCATTCTCCCTGCTGCTCCAACTTTCTTCTTGTATCTATCCTTATTCATGCTCATTTGGAAGCTCTCTTTCATTACATACTTGGCTCTCACATGTTGCTACTATTATCATTCTTTACGGAAGACCAACCTCTTCTTCTTCTTTATCTCGAAAGATTCTCACTTTGGGTGTGGAAGGGGAATCTTCTTCTTCCCCTTTCTCTTACTATCTCTATAGCATATTATCCATTATCATTGTTGTATCTTCTATCTACTATTTTCATTATTATCACATCTATCTATCTTGGATATCTATGTTGGTGCAAAGTGGGGATTTGACTATTGTAGGCCTCTAGAACACAACCACAACCTTTCGTCTTTGTTCACCTTGTTTGGAAGTTGTTGAGTGGATTGTAGGAGCTAGCTGGAAACTTCAAGTATGAACCCATTGTAAGATTGTATCTCCTTCCTTTTCTCTTGTACTTCTTCATAGATTGTCACATTTACCTTTTTGTATTCTTATTTACTTATTTTCTTCTATTTAGACATATTTCTATCATAGTTCATTTTATGTGCAAACTTTGTAACTCTGTTTGTACAAGATGCCAATGTGTTATGTTGTCGTCTAAGACCCGTGCATGCATCCTCAAATGAAGCATCATTAAGTCACATCAGAAGACCTATGTGATATGTTTAGTGTCATTTAAGGGATACCTGACAACCTTATGTACTTTATACTATATCCTGAGTGGAGAAACTAAATAGTGAGTCCTCGACTGGTGTTCACCCACATATCAGAGTGGTTCACTTTTTCCCATCTACATTTTGGTGAACCTAACATGAACCTATTTCTTATCTTTGGATTTATTTCATCCTCTATATCTTTTATTCTTCCTCTTTATTATTTTTTTGTATCATCAAACCTTGAGTCAGGCAGTGGCCCCTTTATCAACATGGTTGCTATCACTCCTATCTCACCCCTTAGCCAGAAGATGAAAAACAAAGAAATATCATTCATACCTATGGATGCTCCCTATAGAAGGGAGCCTACTTTGTTATATATCCCAATTAAGATTAGTAATTACACTATCACAAGTGTGATGGTAGATCCCACATGCCAAGTTGATGTCATTACAGAGGAAGTGTTGTTCATCAATGGGTACCTTTGTTTGTACACATGATAGGATTTTTGTTCCGCCTCGTAGTAATACCACTTTGACATTCTGTGTTGGATTCAAAGTGGTCTCCACCAACTTTGTTGTAATTCTTGTATCCCACCTATTTTGGGTTAATATAGGTATCCCTAGCTAATCGTCATAGAAGCAGTCCCTTTAGTTGTCCATAAATTTCAAAAGTTTCCTCACAAGGGCATGGTGCACTTTGTCCAAGACACTAAATTTTAGCCACTGATTGCCCGTGGGGGGTTTTTGTTAGATCATTTTTGGCCTACTCCAATTGGGCCCATGACTCCCCATGGAGATTTGTTATATAAAGCATATTATAAATACAAGATAGAGGAGTAAGCTTCTTCATCATCTCAGCCTATAGTTTCCTTGCCTCCTCGTGCACCCATAACCACCCCATCTATTCCTGTGCTTGAGCGTGTAGTACCTTATTCCCATTTTTCTGTTGTAGACGTAATTAAATCTACCCCTTCTATCTATGGATAGTTTAGAAATGCTCGGCAATGTCTAGCCTTAATTAGTTCATACAATTACAAGGGTGTGCTTGATGTTAGGGTCTTGGCATGACTGATGAACGCATCAACAATTGATCTTTCCTAAGCAGATGAGGAAGAGGAAACCATGAATGCAAGACTAGAACTGCAAAATATATAAAACACTCTAAAGAAAAGGGGTATGCATATGATATTCTTTGAAGAACGCAAATGGACCACTAAGAGGGGGGTGAATCAATGGTAGTCAAAAAAATTGAACTATCTAAATAATTAAAACATTAATAACATAAGACATGCAACCAGCTTTAACTACAAATCATCAAGAAACTTATGGGTAGAGATGTTCAACTCATTTGCATGCACACACACACAAGAGAAGCACATAACACCAGAGATATGAGGAAAACCTATGGTGGGGAAAAACCTCAGTGCGAAATTTTGCTCAAGTCTATTGGTACAATCCAACCTCACAATGATAAATTGATTACAAATTTTATGGGCACCAAGCCCTAATCTGAGCACCCACTCAGATGAATACAATGAACATATAAACAAATATAATTTATGCACTTTGTTACAAATGAGGTTTTGTAACACCTTATTGATTATCTTCTTCTCACGAGCTTGATCCTCTACACTCTTATCTCTTCTCTTTTTCTCTAGCTCTTTGCATTGGCTTTACACACTCAAATATTTAGTCTCTGAACATGCTCTTTATCTCACTCTCCTTGTTCTGCAACCTACTTTATTGTTATTTCATTGCACACCTCTCAGCTCGGCTGCTACACCCTTTTCTCTATTCACCTTACTTTGTTCTCTACAACTTTCCTCTACACTCTTCTCTTTAATCACTGACCTCAGCTTGGAATCTCTTTTCTCCTCTTTTCTTGCTCTCTGCTTCTACTTCCTATTGCCTCTAATCTCATCTTCACATTTATGCTAATTCTGCTAGCAATCTTTTCTGCAAAGTTATTAACAGTTCGAGCATCATGTTATTGACACCTACGAAAAATGCTTTTCTGCTCCACCTCTCTCTATTCTCTATCCTCTATTTTTGTAGAGCTACATATCTTGCACGCTAACAACTCTATTTTATAACACACTACACTTTCTTTCAGCTATCACTACTATACTTTTTTTCTTTGGTGGTTAACTGCTTAATTCAAAGATTTTCCCTCCAGAAATCTTCTCGAGCCACTGAATGAACTACCTTTTCTCATCATTCTAGTCTGGTAGTTGTCTACATTTAATATTGCCCTCCTTATTCTTTTAGTAACCTCTAGATCCTTCTCAACAACCTTCTATCTTGAGCATACATAGATTCTCTCGCTAAAAAGAAATTATAAAATAAATAGCTCCAACAAAGAAAAAATCTTGTCTCGGATTTGCAGTTGTCCACATTAAATGGCTCTTTCCTTATTTTCTCAACAAATCTTGGTAGTTAGCTTTTCCTTCACACGTAATCTCTATTCTGAAAATATAGTTTTGGCTACAATACTGCTCAACATTTAATTCATTTTTGTTTGTAGCTCAATCTGAAAGATCTTCTTTCGATACATGTTCTCTTGGCTTTAATAATCAATCAAACATTTTGCCCACAAAGCATCCACATGTTACTCTGCCACTTGGTGAATGGTGGGACCCATCTACATAACCATCTGCACACAAAAAGGTCCACGTGTAAGAGAAATCCACGTCGAATTCGTGGGTTGTGTTGGTGTGTTCCACAGGTAGCATAACATGAGTGTTATACATGTCGTGAAACAACAAATCTTCCTTCATGCGAGCTTGCAAGATACCATGTCATCTACTATTTTCAATATCCCACATCATTTTCTTTCAAGCCTTCTTACCCATGTGGGCTGGCAAGATGCATTTCTCTTCTTCCTTTTTTTGTGTTATTTTTACCCCGCATGACCATTATTTCTCATGTTCATCACACCATGAGATGGTGGGAAGTCACATAGCTTTTCTTGTGCACCCATGAGGTCACCCTTTCCTTGCGGATTCCAGTCGCGAGATGGCGGGGGCCCACCATTCCCTTATCGCGGGCGCCCGCAATGTCACTTTTTGTTTGCTTGGTATAGGTGCGGAATGGCAGGATGCCTCTATCCTTCTTAACATTCTTACTCCATGTGATCATCACCTCTCTTTTTCACACCGTGAGATGGCAGGGAGCTCCAATCATTTTGCTTTTATGTTACCCCGCAGGGTATTTTTACTCTTGACTAACATGTCATAGGATAGCAGGGAACATCATTTGTCTTGCATAAATGTTATCCCACGAGGTTATTTGACACATGTATAACATGTTGTGGGATGGCAAGATAACCTCACACTTCTGCCTTTTTGTTATCCCGCAAGGCAAAGGCATTCTTCTTCTAAGCTCCTTGGGCACGGGATAGCGGTGGCACATAACTTGTCATGTTATTGACTTCTCCGTCATAATTTAGTGACTACCCGCAAAGTGTTTTGCCTTAGGTGTTTCTTGTTGTGGGATAGCAGGGCAACTAACACATCGTGTTAGTAACTTCATCTACCATAATGTAGCGTTACCTCACATGGTCACTTATCTTCAACCGTTCATGCTGCGAGATAGAGGGGTTTGCATAATCGTCATATTATTGACTTCCCTATCACAGTTTTGCAGCTTTATAGGTAGCGATAACTTGCTTGTTTTTGACAAATGGGACTAACTTTTTCTGAGTCGGACCAGATTTCACAATGCCTTACCAACGCAATGGCTGATAACTTCTTCTTCCAATTTCTAGTCCCAACAACACATCCCATGCTTTCCTTCTAAATCTCCATGTGGGACTAACACGATGTGTTATATGATGTTGCAACAACACTTTTGCCAACCTATCAAATTGATCTATGCAAGTCTTTGCACTGCCTACCTGTAAGTCCCATGGTTGACTCCATTGTCTTCTCTATCTTATTTGAGTCCATTGATTCCATGCATACTCCATGCAGGTATATCCATCCTACATAGCTCTACTAACCTAATGCAGCACAATATCAGCCAATTTAATCTTCCTATAAGATACACATCTTGCATCTCTATCAATTCTGAGATCTTCTTCTAAGGCAATCATCATGTTGGGCCTTTGTTTAATGGATGTCTCTGTATGTCTCTATATTTCTCTATGTACATATTGATCTTCTCTCTTGGACACTCATCCTCTACATCTTCACTAGTACTACCTTGAGCACAATCATCTCTACATGCTTATACACTGGGACTCCTCAACTGTTGACATCAATCATCTTATTTGCAACCTGCAACATGACCTTGTTGTTATCTGCATCATGCAACTTCATCAAATCAATCCATGCACAAAATTCTTCTTAGAGATGATGAAGGAAAAATAAAGATAAAGGGAAATGTTGCAGCAATGACCACTAACTAAGAAATACTTCATCAAACAATGTTATTTAGAGAAAGTGTGATTGTGTCGGCAATTAGTAGATCTACTTTGGTAAGAAAATTTTTGACTATTGGGGACCACCAATGACACCCATCTTGCATAGTATCCAGTTTTATGTATGCTTTCAAAAATTTTGTGCCCTGTGCCTCTATACATTTAACATTTGTGTGATTATGTTGAATTTAAATTGGTTTTTTTTGTTGTAAAAAGTCTAATATTTTTAAAGCTTTAACCTAGTGAAATGCATATATATATATATTAAAATTAATAAAATTAATAATTGAGTGTATTATAAGCATCAATATTATCTAATAGGGATATTAAATGTTGATTTTGAAAAGAATTTTTTACTTTTATAATTGAAAATGTATAATATTTGATATAAGTTTAAATAAAGATATCTTAAATAAAAAATAGATTATGAGAATATATAATTTGTTTTGGGATTAAAGAATATTTTTCTTCTATGAAAGATTAAGTTAGCAAAGTTAGGTCAAAGTAGCGTTTGTCAAGATGGCGTGTACCCACCACTCTCTATTTTGTCTAATTTGTCTTTCCTTCCTTCCTCATCTTTGTTATCCATAATTAATTGTATTAGGCAAAAGATCAAGGACAATATTCATTAACCATGAATATGTTCCTAGAATGATCATCCAAATATGGATTCTTTATAGTGCACCAAATCTAAGTGTTTCACTATTATTTTCACCATAATGCATCTAGAATAAGAGAGGATGCTTGAAAGACGATAGAGGTGAAATGAATTCCTATAAAGATTAGCACCTAACATCGAATTTTGTGAAACATGTACTTAATAAAATTAGGACAACAATATAAAAGGCAAAAAATAGGCTAGCAAGCTATGTAAGCTTGAATTAGGAGAAACTCCATAGTTAAGCACATCTATATTTGAGTAGTACTAAGATGAGTGAACCCCTAAGAAATCCCAAAGATCCAACTCTATGAGCATCACCAAGATATAATGAATGCTAAGAGAATCATTCATGCCCTTGAGAAAATTGTTCTTGTAAATCATTTATGTTCATTAAAAATGTCTCAATAAATTATAAAAATGAACCCTTCTTAATAAATATCTAATATTCAACTCAAGAAAAAATGGAGGATCCTTTTCTTGTTTCTTTCAAAAAAAGTCGATGAGCCTAGAGGATGGGCACTGGCTATGGAGCCATGTAAACCGCATCCTGTAGCCTAGGCCCTCTTGCCTTCCACTTCGCCACTACCGTATATGGTGTACTTCTGCTCAGCCACGACAAACGCGCAGGCAGTTGCAAGTTTTTTTAAAAGGTGGGTCCCTTTATAAACAATTTTATTTATGTTTTTTATAAATTTTATTTAATGTTGTGTCTATTTTATTTAATAAAATTTTAAATATTTTTTAATTATATATTTTTTTAATTGTAATTTATGTATATTACCTTTTTTTAATTTTATTTTATTTTATTATATTTTTTTTATTTTTAAATTTATTTTGTTTATTTTTTAATATATTCCATTTATATCATAATTTTTTTTATTTTTTTAATATATTTTATTTATATCCCATATATATATTATTTATATTATGTTTTTTAATATTTATATTTATTATATTATATCTCGATATGCAATATTTATGTTGAAAAATTGAATATTATTTTCAAATTTAAATTATTAACATTTAGTTATCATTTTGTTGTCATTTATTTTAGTTTTAATATTTATATTTGTACTAATTCAATTAAAATATAAAACATAAATTACAAAATGTAATTTAAAATATGTAATTTAATATTAAATCCAAATTATTTAATTCAATTTAAAGTAAATGTAGAGTTAAATTTAAAACAATAAACATAATGTTAATATAAAATGTAAAGTTTAATAAATTATAAATTCACATCATAATATAATTTAATTATTATAATTTAAAGTTTTATATATAATTTAATATTTTATATTTAATATATAAAATTTTAAAGTTATTTATTTAAATTATAATATTTTAGCATAATTAAAATTTATTATTATTTATATTTATAAACTTTATAAATAATATTAATATAAATATAAATATAACCTACTATGGAGAACATTCAAAGCTTAAAACAAGGAAATAAGAAACCAGTACTGTGCATCTATGTACTAAAATATTACAGTCATCCATAAATATAGTTTTTAAAAAAACTAGCAGTAGAAGTAAAGCAAAACAAAATTTATAGACCCGTTGCCACTCAGTCGCTATCACTCTGGTTCGTCTGCTTCTCCTCCTCATCTGCGATATCTGCCAGTGCTTTTCCTTTTGCTGCTTTGTTCTTCATTTTCGGGATGCAATCCAAACCCCCGAAATCAGGGTCACCTTCTAGACTAGCTAAAAACTGGACCGCCCGCCCTTCCTCAAATCGGTCTTGCAATTCTCTCCCAACCTCCATATGCGCCACCACCTTGAGGGCTTTCAACACTTCATCTATTCTGATTAGCTTGACGCAGAGCTTCATGGCTTCCTAGCCTATGCGAGCTCCCTCACGACATTGCTCCTTTATTCAGTTTTTTGGCCCTCGAACAAAAGGCAATATCTCCTCCTCAACATCTCCCTCCCAAATGACGATTCCTGTTTGAGGGACAATCCACTCCAAAACGGATTCAAGGTTGATTAGATAGTCCCCGTCAATCAACTTTGTCATCGTGAGCTTTATTTTCTCTACCTCTGGTTCAAATTCGTATGCCCAGGCCATAATCAAGGAGTAAATCTCCATATTCATCCTATACCGGAAGTGAATGTGCGACAACTCCTCCCCCAACATTAGATGTGTTGCACTCCACAATTTCTCTTCTTTGTACTTGAAGAGTCCCTGCATTCTTTTATCCAACACCGTCCCCAGAAAAGGAACCAATTTCTTCTCGGTTCTCAGAGTAAAATTTGCCTCCATTGAACCTACACAAAACTGTTATCTCTAAACACTACAATGCAATTGACATAAAAACTTTTATAAATCAGGTTATTTGATAATACTTCACTCACAAACCGAAGTAGTAATTCCTCTGTCGTCATTTGTGATGAGTCATAAATGTATAATCAATGATATAAAAGGAATGAGATTTCTCAGCAGATTTGCTGCCCTCTGACATCATCTCGAATAGATGTTCTGCACTCGGCAACTGCCTCATTAATTGCAGTGTCTTTGAGAGGGCGTACTTGTCATTACGGGCCGCCTTGCGTGCATGTTGATTATTTCATGCTTCTAGGACTGCATTAAATGAAAAAATATGATATAAATGAAATATATTAAATATATATATATATATATAATTAAATATATTAAAAAAAAGGATAATATATATAAACTACAATTAAAAAAATATATATAATTAAAAAAAATTTAAAATTTAGTAAATAAAATACACACAACATTAAATAAAATTTATAAAAAATATAAATAAAATTGTTTATAAAGGGACCCGCCCTTTAAAAAAAGCACTTGCCTGCACAGTTGTCATGGCTGCGTAGAAGTACACCATATACGACAGTGGCAGAGTGGAAGGCAGGAGGGTAGGAGGGCCTAGGCTATAGGGTGCGGTTTACATGGCTCCATAGCCAGTGCTTAGAGGATGACTTCTATCATCTTGGATAAGATAATAGAATTTTGATCATTGATTTGTAAAGATCGTAATTTGTGGTCCCCAAAGGTTAGTAATTTTCTTACCTATCTTTTGCCTACTGGCAGACACTTAATATCACTATCACTATCACTAGTGGCAGACACAATCAATCACACTTTATATCACCCACATTCTGTCTACTAAAGTCTAGAGTTCGGAGTCAAGTCCAAAAATAATTTGAGAGAAACCCCACGGGGAAGATTCCAAGCCTTTCCTGAGGTGGAAATCTTTTCACAAAGCTTTCTACCTATTATAGACATAATAAGACTTTGTTACTTAGTGATGTCA